>NC_029788.2:90884608-90907748 GCF_000816755.2 Arachis ipaensis | reverse complement strand
GGTTGGGTGCAGTGGTGGTGGTTGCAGAGGAGGGAGGGGTTTGCAGAGAAGAGAAGAAGAATGGGGGGGTATGGGGGCACGACGGGTAGGGTTACGTGTGAAGGGGGTTAGTATTTTTGAATCCACGCGAACGCGTGGAGCACGCAATCGCGTGACTAGGGTGAAATGGGTTTGACGCGGTCGCGTGGTCGACGCGGTTGCGTGGGTTGGGTAAAAGATGGGTGACGCGGACGCGTGAGGCACGCGACCGCGTCGCTGTAAATTGTGCTAGACGTACACTTCCAGCGTTGTTTCAGCGCAACACTCTGTTTCCATTCAGGGGGCCATTATATCCATGCGACGCGGACGCGTTGCTCACGCTTTCGCGTGGGATGAGTGTTTTGCAAGTGACGCATTCGCGTCCGGGAGGCAAATGCGTGGGCCGTTTTGTGCTAAACGCACACCAGCCACACGATTCTAGCCCAGCTTTCTGGGCGTTGGATCTTTACGCTGATTTCCTTCTCACGCCCACGCGTGGCCTGCGCGCTCGCGTGGGGTGATCTCTTTTTTTTTTATGCAGTCTTCAATATGCAGGGCTAATATAGATGCTATGAATAATATCCAGGTTCAATGAAAATAAAACAATATAAAAACAAACAAAAATAAATAAAATTGAAACAGGAACGATCATACCATGGTGGGTTGTCTCCCACCTAGCACTTTTGGTTAAAGTCCTTAAGTTGGACATTTGATGAGCTTCCTGTTATGGTGGCTTGTGCTTAAATTCATCCGGAAATCTCCACTAATGTTTGGAATTCCAACAACCTCCGGGGTCCCAAACTAGGCATGTAAAGCTTTTGAGCAGCTTCAAACAGATTCTCAGGCTCCCGGGGTGACGAATGTCAGAATAGATTCCAGGATCCTAAACTTTGCTTTTAAATCCACCTTTGTCTTGATCTATATTCTTCCATCCGGGTGGTTTAGAAATTGTATTCTCACCAAGGTGAGCAAACGTCTTCCGAGACCCATTCAATTGAACTTGATACCAATCTGTGCACTTCGAATTGAAGCGTGGAACCTTATTGAATCTTGCACATCAGCTCTGAGTACGAGCCATTTCCCTCTTACTCTTAAAGCCACAGAGAGCTCTAAGCTGGCCATTTGTTTCAAGCAAACCATATTCAAGTGGAAAAGTAAAGACAAAGGTTAAGGATTGTACCCACTTGAAGCTTGTATTAGGTGGTAATGGCCTTGGGATAGGTGTTTCTAGTGGTTCTGTAAGCTCTACTCCCTTGTATTCTTCTGTGAATTCCTCCACTTCTTTGCAAAATTCTTCAACTGCAACTGCGTCCTGATCAAAGTCTTCCATATCTTCCTTGTCACTCAAGTCATAAGCTGGAGGTTGAGAGAAATCTACTTCGACATCATCTTCGTATTCACTTGGATAAGGTTCTTCAGGCTCAAGGAGTTCAGTTGTGGATGTGAGTTCGTTACTAGGAGAGCTTGATTCATGATCATTACTGCCTATGGAATCAACTTCTTGGTCTGTTCTGTCCGATTTTTTGCAAGGTATATGCTTTGGAGGTTGTGTACTATCCTCCTTGGCATCAAATTCGAACTTCTCAGCAGAATCCTTTATAGTTCTCGATCCCCATGGAGGTTCAGCATCTCCTAAATCTTCAATCACTTCTTCTTCTACAACTATTATGGCTTTCTCCACTTGTTCCAATACAAAGCCATGCTCCTCATTGTCCACCGAAGTTTCTAGTGTCTCCTTCATGCTACGCTCTTCTTTTGATTCTCCACATGTAGCCATGGGAGTACTTTGAGTGCTCAGATGTTGGAAAGCTATTATATTTACTACCTCGGTTAAGGCAATAGTGAGTTCCAGCACATCCCTTTGCATCTTCGCTTGTCCTTGAAGAAGAACACGAAGTTTGTCATCTATTAGAGGTTGGGGTGGATATGAAGGTTCATTGGTTGGGGGAGAGGGTTCATAATAAGAATGTGGTAGTTCTTGGGAGTAATTGGATTGGAATTGTGGTGGATAAGGGTCATACGGTGATGAATGGTGAAAAGGAACTTGTGAGTGTGGTGGTTCAAAGCTATGTTGAGAGGATGATCTATAAGCACAGGGTGGGGCTTGTTGGTAAATACAAGGGGGTCCACCATATCTATCAGCTTGGTATGCATTGTAGAGTGGTCCTTGCCCATGATATCTTGGAGGGTGTTGTTTCCTAAAGGGTTGACCAAATCCTCTTGGCTCTATCCATCTTTGATTGCTTAGACCTTGATGCATATTCCTGTTATAGCTTCTGCTCCTTTCAACAAATTTAGAACCAAACTCAAAGCGAGAGGGGTGAGAATTCATGGTAGCTAATAAGAATAAAAAATGAAAACAGAAACAAATAAACAAGCAAAAGAAAAAAATATTTACAATAACCAATAATAAGGCACACGTTTGCAATTCCCTGGCAACGGCGCCATTTTGACGAACCAGATTTCCTATCGGTAAAGACTTTCACAAATATAATCGCGTTGTAAGTACAGCTTCTAAACCAACAGAAAATCCTTTCGCACAAACGTTTTGGTTGTCACAAGTAATAAATCCAATAAAATTTATAAACCGAAGTATTCAAACCTCGGGTCGTCTTCTCAAGAAATTGCAGGGAGGTATGACTTATTATTAGCTATAGAAAAGGTAGAATTTTGGGTTTTGAAAGGTTTGAATAAGGAAAATAAATTGCAGGCATTAATAAATTAATATCTAATAAAACTCTTGGCAAGGTATGAAAATTGGAAGTCCTATCCTAGTTATCCTTATCAATGGTGATGAGAATTGAGTTTTAATCCCACTTAGTTAACCTTTACTAAAGCAAAGGAAAGTCAAGTGAACTAATTAGTTAGATCCTCAAGTCCTAGCCAACTCCTAAGAAAGGACTAGAGTTAGTGGAATTCAATTCAATTAGCAAGAATAACAATTATCAATCACGATGAGTTTGACAACTCAAGAGTTACCAAGTAATCAACCAAAGCCAAAAAGGAAAAATCTAAATTAAATTAAAAGCACTCATATAAATAAAGCAAAGCAAAGTCAAATCTGAAATACCTAAATTTATATTAAATAAAACAATCAAATCTAAATACGAAGAATTCATAAGCCAAATTGGTAACATGAGTGAGATACGAATAAAAGCATTAGAATAAATAAAAATATTAAAGGGATATTGAACCTGAGAAGAAGTTGAATTGAACTAAACTAATAGAAATCCTAAAATCCTAAATCCTAAGAGAGATGAGAGAACCTCTCTCTCTAAAAATTACATCTAATCCTAAAATTATGAATGTATGATCTCTCCCTCTTTGATTCCTCCATTCTCTGGCTTATATTCTATATTTCTAGATTCAGAATTGGGACGAAAAAGGGTCTAGAAATCGCTAGGAGCGTTTTCTGCAGATTTTGCACGTGGCGTCTGTCACGCGGTCGCGCCATCTGGAGTTCTGTTTTTCCACGCGGTCACTGAAGAGAGAACTTTTGCATGGTCTAGAATTTTGCAGATAAATCCTCGTTTCAGGTATAGCTTCTAAACCAACAAAAGTCCTTTCTTACAAATGTTTTGGTTGTCACAAGTAACAAACCCCTTAAAAATTGATAACCGAGTATTTAAACCTCGAGTCGTCTTCTCAAGGAATTGCAGGGAAGTATGTTCTTATTATTGGTTATGAGTCTTGTAAATTGGGGTTTTTGAAAGTAACGAACCAGTATGTTAAATGATAAGAAAAATAAAATAGTAATAATAAAATAAACTCTTGGCAAGGTATTAGAACTGGAAGTCCTATCCTTATCAATTGTGATGAGAATTGGATTTTAATCCCACTTTGTTAACCTCTAACTATGAAGGTAAATTAAGTGGACTAATTAGCTTGATCCTCAGGTCCTAGTCAATTCCTATGGAAAGACTAGAGTTATTGGAGCAACTCCCAATTTCAACCACTGCTTTATTTGACAGCTCAAGAGTTACCAATTACTTAACCAAAGCCAAAAGGAAGAAAATATCTAAATTAAATTAAAAGCATCAATATAAATAAAGCAAAGCAATCTTAAATCTGAAATACCTCAAATAACATTAATTAAGAAAATCATAACATGAATGTAGCATAAGCTAAATTGAAAAGATAAATAATAATTAAAGGTATATAATAAAAGTAGAAAATAAATAAGAGAAATATTGAACCTGTGATGAAGAAGAAATAATCATAAATCCTAAAACTAAATTCTAAGAGAGAGGAGAGAACTTCTCTCTCTGAAAACTACATCTAAAACTAAAAATTATGAATTATGAGCTTATGATTGTGAATGGATGCATTTTCCCACTTTATAGCCTCTAATCTGTGTTTTCTGGGCCGAGAACTGGGTCAGAAACAACCCAGAATTCGCTGGTTGCGAATTCAAACATGCTGATTTTTTGTCACTGTGATGCGTCCGCGTGGAGCACGCGTTCGCGTCGCATATCGTCAGATAAACTATGGCATATTATATATCAAATCGAAGCCCCGGACATTAGCTTTCCAACGCAATTAGAACCGCGTCATTTGGACCTCTGTAGCTAAAGTTATAGCCGTTTGAGTGCGAAGAGGTCAGGCTGGACAGCTTAGCAATTTCTCCAACTTCTTGTATTCCTTCCACTTTTGCATGCTTTCTTTCCATCCTCTAAGCCATTCCTGCCCTGTAATCTCTGAAAACACTTAACACACATATCAAGGCATCTAATGGTAATAAGAGAGGATTAAACATAGGGAACTTAAGGCCAAAGAAGCATGTTTTCAATTAAAACACATAATTTGGAAGGCAAATGTAAAACCATGCAAATAGTATGAATAAGTGGGTAAAAAGTTGATAAAAACCACTCAATTGAGCACAAGATAAACCATGAAATAGTGATTTATCAGTCGCGTCGGTCACGCGTACACATCATTTGCGTTCTGCTCAAGGCACGCATCCGCGTTACTCACGCGTTCGCGTCACTGTCATTTCGTGCTAGGCACATGGCTGCGTCGTCCATGCGTTCGTGTCGCTGCCTTTTTCTTCAAGACTTCATTTTTGTGCTTTCCTTCTATTTTCGTATGTTTCCTTTCTGTCCTCTAAGCCATTCCTGCCTTAGGAGATCTGAAAATACTTAACACATGAATCACGGCATTGAATGGTAATAAAGGGTAATTAAAATTAATATTTTTAAAGCATAGGAAACATGTTTTTCACATATATCACATATTAAGGAAGGGAAAGTAAAACCATACAATTTACATGAATAAGTGGGTGAAGGATTGAGTAAATCACTTGAATTGGGCACAAAATACATCATAAAATATGGGTTTATCAACTACATCCTTGTTTGGCATTCGATTCAAGCATGGTGCACTGGTTCGCGAAAATTAGAACTCTGCACAACTTAACCGGCAAGTGTACCGGGTCACCAAGTAATACCTCAGGTGAGTGAAGATCGATTCCCATGAGGATTGTTGGATTGAGCAAGTTGTAGTTATCATGCAGATCTCAGTCAGGTGAATAGAAAATAGTTATTGGTTGTTGTAAGCGCATAAACAAACTATAACAAAAGCGATAAAAATGTTGGGATAGAAATAGTAATGGGAAATCAGGTAAGGCTTCAGAGATGCTTCTTCTTCTGGATTAACATGTCTTACTGACTATTCCTACGATGAGTGATACATTCAATGGCAAGGCTGTAAGTGATTAAGCCATTGGTCGTTGTCATTAATCTCCTCAGGTCCAAACCAAACATCCGAATGGACTAGATCAATTTGGGAGAGGGTGAAGCACGCACAATTCAATCTCTTAGTGATCCTACTCGAAATGCCACAGACAAGGTCGGATCTTCCGGATCAAAGATTGACGCTCTTATGGTTCTAGCCCTTAGAGCCACAGGAACCTCAATTACCCCTGACTAACGAAGTTTTATGTGACATACCCCAATTAGCCCAGATAATTCTCTTGGAACTCTTGATACATTCTCAAGCTGTAGCTCAATACTATCCGGGTCAAGACTCGTAGAGAACTCATGTAGAATTGAGATTCATAAGGATGAAGAATGACAATTTATCATAGAATAGAATCAAACAATTATTGGAATAGAAAAGTAATTGTATTAATCCATGGGAATCAGCAGAGCTCCTAACCCTAACTTAGGAGGTTTAGTTGCTCATACTGTATAGAAAATAGTATGAAAATGTTCTGAGGTGCTGAAGATGATTATTAACATGGTTGATCTTTGCCTATATATACTAAACTAATAATAATAGAAATTACAAAATAAACTAGACTAGGCCAAGGTGTGAAAATCCACTCTTAGGCCCACTTTGGTTGAGTGCTTGGGTTGAGCTTGGCGTCCACTTTGAGGAATGGGCGTTGAATGCCCAATATGGGTAGTCCCCTCCAAAGAAAAGCATAGACTATTATATATTGCTGGAAAACTCTAGAAGTTAGCTTTCTGATGCCATTAAGAATGTGTCATTTTGACCTCCGTATCTCCCGATATGCTTGTTTGAATCAGGATCTGACAGCATCTACACTCCTTTCTTTGCTTCTGAGTCAAACTTTGCCAAAACTTGCCAATTTCCACCAGAAATTATCTGAAATCATAAGAAAACACAAAAATTCAAACTAGAATCCAAAAATATGGATTTTGGACTAAAACCTACCAAATTAAACAAAAACTTACTAAAAAGTACTGAAAATACTAAAAAAATAATATCAAAAAGTGTATAAAATATCTGCTCATCATGCACTTTTGCATGATTATGATGCACTTTTGGATTGAAATTTCAATAATGTATTGGTTTATTGCTTTAAGTTGATAGCACCAAATTGATATAGAAATTGATATTTGATTTCTTATTTGGTCAAATTTAGAACAAGTGCATATTGAATTTAGTGAGCTGAATTGAATTGCTTGTTCATCATGGTTTTTAAATCAATATAATCACATAATAAGGTACTTGTTTCTTGTTAATGCTTTGCAATTTTTTGAGTTGACTTGACTTGATTCTTATCAAGCTTGTCACTTTTTGTAACAAGCACCTTATACATGTGATTTTTTCATTATTCTTGAAGATGAATAAGTAGTTTTCTTCTCATCATTGAATTGATTATCATTTGTTGTCCTATTTTATCTAAATCTTGCGCTTTCAGTTGCAGAATTTCAATATCCATTATTCTAAAATTCAATTCACTTTTGTTGTGTTTGCCTAAGCTTGCTTGTGCTTCAATCTTTGCTTCTTCTTTGCTTGCAACTTAGGCCATTTAATTGAGGAACTCATGCTTACTTCTTGATTGTGTGGTTGCCATTTTAACCAACCGTTGTGTGCTTTCTAACTGTGCGCGTAATTGGAATACGTACCTGGCTTATTTTTTTTATCATACCACACTACTACGCAAACTTCCTCAATTAAATGCTTGTTTATTTTCTATTAGCTCCAAGTATATAATGTATTTGCTGCATCCTTTGCCTTTTTTGTGCCACTTGCCTTATGATTCTTAATTATTCTCTATTCATTATTTTCGATGATGAGCCATTAAGGCAAGGAGCCGGTAGAGGAGAAGGACGCCGAGGATGGAGATACCGAGAATACATTGGCCTTGATAATTTTTCTGTAGCCCTAGCCCTCGCATCTGCCAGCTGAAGATGGAGCGCTTTAGAGCCATTCTCTCTGGATTGTGTTCGTGTACAGAGGACCGTGCAACGCTTAAGTGTGGGGGAGGATTCGGCATTTTTGGGTGTAAATTTTCTTTTCTGAACACTTTGTACTTTATTTTTGTTTTTCTTTATTATGTTTCTTGTAGATATTTAGAGTGCTTTTGACTGTTGCATTGCATTTTCTTTTGGTATATGTATCTTAGCATATCAATAGTTTATTTTTAGCTATTGCATTTGGCATTTTTTATTTTTGCATGGTATATATTTCATAGATAGAAGTTGTGATTGGATGATGTGAATAGTATAGTGCCTAGTTCAATTTTATCCTAATTTTTCATAACGGCTTTTGGATATTGGAAATTAGGAACAGAACTAGGATTTTTGAAATTGTATCCATCACAACATACATACATACATAGGAGATAATTTTGGTGAAAAACAACACAAATTTCCAAGAATTTTGTTTTCAAGGCATACCATTGATTTGATTTGGAAAATTATCTTTTAAAAAAAAAACTTGCTTGAATTGTTGTGTGGAACATAGAAGAGAGATAGAACAAATAACCTTGTGAGTTGTTTTGCCCGTAATGTGTGGTTGCACATTTCAACCACAATTTTATTCTGTGTGCTATGCTCCTTCTATGATTGTGATCTTAGATTTGCTTGATTCTTTATTTCCGATGTTTGATATTTTGAATGCATTTAGCATGAATGAGTCCATTATTTCAATTAAAGCTTACCTACCCATAGAGTCAAACCCTTATATCTACCCTTGTGAGCTAATTTTGAGCGTTTAAATCCCCTTTTGTTCTAATTGTTCCTACATCAGCAATCTTAAGCAAAAAACCATGAATTACCATTAATTAAATCTTTGATTGGTGTAGGTTGATGTGTGTGTCATTTAATTGTGGGAGAATTTTAGGAAGCATTGGTAGAGAAAAAAATTTTATTTTGGATATTCATTGAAATTTTTGGAAAATGGGTGCACATTCATGTGTCAATTTGCTTTAACCATATGCATTTGTCATAGAAAAAGAAAAAAACTGAAATGAAAAAAATATATAATAATAATAAGATGGGGACAAAAGTTATCCCAAAGAAAGAAAGAAAAAAGAAAGAAATGCATATGTGGATTTAGATGAAAAAGATGCATGAATGTATGTAAAAAGGGAGGAATGGGAAGTTAGGTTGCATATTTTTGTGATTTGGTTGATATAGGTTGAGTTGAATACTTAAGCTAATCAAGGATTCAATCTCTTAGTCCACTTAGCTATATTTATCCCACCTTAAGGTAATCCATAAGTTGGTTGGATACTTATGGATTAGCTTAGGGATACTTAAGCTAATCCATATAGGTTGAGTTGGATGCTTAAGCTAATTCATAAGTTGGTTATATTTTTCATTTTTCTTTGTAATTTCTTATGTTTTACTTTTATACCCACTAAGTGTTTGTGAAAATGCCACCTAGTAATTTTGAGTAAATTTTCACACCTTGGCTTGGGAAATGAGTTCCTAGGATACTAGAGTCATAATGTCCGACATTTAGTGGTAATTCTTGGGTTGTTAGTTGATTCTTGTTTCCATTGACGCTAGCTTTTTACTAAGAAATTGGTAAGTTAGCTAGGACTTATGGATTAAGGTCAATTATACTTACTTGACTTACTCCTCGATGTTAAGGGTTGATGAAGTGAGATTAACTCATCATAGTTGCGATAGTTGTGGTTATGATGATGATAGGATTCCTTAATTGTCATTCCCAAGTCAAGGCTATTTTATGCAATTATATCATTTTCACTAAGTTTTGATCTTGTTTTCTTTTTATATGCATTAATTTTCTTTTTGATCATTTGTTAGTTCTTTTATTTCTTAGTTCTTTTAATTTTTCGTTCCTTGATTGAAAACCCCCTTTTCCTCACAACCAAGAGTGTGCCATCTTAATTGCATAGTCTGCAAGAGACGACCCAGGACTTAAAACTCCCGGTTTATATTTGTTTTGAATTGTGACATATCTTGAAATTAAACTTTGATCATGGGAGTTAATTACCGGTTTGGCCTATACTTGCAACGAAACGCTTATTTTCTATTGAGAAATTCCAACGATGTAATTCCCATGCATCAACAGCCAATCTCTGCAATACCGTCGATGACTCTCGCTTCCCAATTTTCATAGAAATGGTCCCCGAAATACTCATGTGCCTCCGAGTCCACCCCTAAACCCTCATCCTCAAATTCATCACCACCAGGACCAAATGCATTGCTTCCATCCTCTTCAGGATAAAATGACCCATAAGAATGGTTCATCGCCAATTCTTCCTCCAAGGAGGCCTGTGCAGAACAAGCATTCAGAGAATTAGAAGTTTTTAGATAACGCATAATACTGTGTAACAAAAATTTGCCAAAACACTACCATCGTCTGATCTGCTCTACAATTTGCCATTGCCGAAGATAAATCTGCAAACCACAAAACATTACATTAATCTTTGTACAACTTCTTTTCCCCCGAAATTGAAGAATGAAACAATAACCTAGCGACCAGCGACAAAGACTCCTTTCGTCAACAAATGAAATCTCATTGCAATATAGTCTCTAAACCAACAATAATCCTTTCATACAAAAATTTGTTTGTCACAAGTACAAACCCCTAAAATTATAAACCGAAGTATTTAAACCTCGGGTCATCTCTCAAAGGAATTGCAGGGTAGTATTCTTGTTATTGGCTATGGACATGTATATTTTGGGGTTTTGGATAAGAGATAAGAAGAGTAAATGGTAATGGAAATCAAATGACAAAAAGGTCTTGGCAAGGTTTGGTGGTCAATGATCTCTATCCCTATCACTAACCACAATATGATAATTGCAAGGATCAATCTCATTAAGTCATCCTCTAACAAGTAAGGGAAATTCAAATGAGCTATATCAATCCAAGTCCATAGGTCCTAGCTAATCACCAACTGAATTAATGAGAGCTAGAGTCAATGGCCACCACAATCAATCACTTGGACATTAGCAACTCAAGGATTCCTAAGTTACCTTCCCAAGCCAAGAACATAAAATTCTACTCTAACATCCTCTCAAGCATTTTGACAAACACTTGGAAGGTATAAAAGGAAACCATAGTAAATTGACAACAAGGATGAAATCTAACAACAATTATTGCAAGAAATTAACAACAACAATCAAAAGGAACACAATTATTATGAATTACCTCAAATTGAATTGAAAGAAAATGGAATGAACAAGAGTAGATTGGTGCACGAAATTATGATCACACTTTTCATAACTCCGCACAACTAACCAGTAAATGCACTGGGTCGTCCAAGTAATACCTTACGTGAGTAAGGGTCGATCCCATGGAGATTGTCGGCTTGAAGCAAGCTATGGTCATCATGTAAATCTTAGTCAGGCGGATTCAAATGGTTATGAGATTTTGATAATTAAAAGATAATTAAAACGTAAAATAAAATAACGATACTTATGTAATTCATTGGTAGGAATTTCAGATAAGGGTTTGGAGATGCTTTGTTGCTTCTGAACCTCTACTATCCTATTGTCTTCTTCCAATCATGCGTGCTCCCTTCCATGGCAAGCTGTATGATCCTCTCGGATGAAAAATACCAGGTACGGTTTTTGCACAGCTAATCAACTGTCGGATTTCTTGTCTCAGATGAAAAATACCAGGTACAGCTACCGCACGGCTAATCATCTATCGGTTCTCACTAGCGTCGGAATAGGATCTCTCTATCCTTTTGCACACTGTCATTGTGCCCAATATTCGCAAGTTTGAAGCTCGTCACAGTCATCCCTTCCCAGATCCTACTCGGAATACCACATACAAGGTTTAGACTTTTCGGATCTCAAGAATGCTGCCACTTGATTCTAGCCTATACCACGAAGGTTCTAATCACGGATTCGGATACTCTATTGTTAGGAGAGGCAATTCAAATCGTGGATTAGATACCCAAGAGAATATACTCCAACTGTCGTGCAATGACTACGTTGAACATCATGTAGACCAATTGTGGTTGTCAGGCACGCGGATCTTGGCTAAGCGAGTAACGAAGATATTGGGTGATTGTCACGGGTCACCCCTTCATTCTGACTTAATTGAATTAAGTACGAGAGTATATCTTGGAGAAGTAAGCATGAATTGAAAGAAAAATAATAGTACTTGCATTAATTCATGAAGAACAGCAGAGCTCCACACTTAATCTATGAGGTGTAGAAACTCCACCATAGAAAATACATAAGAGAAAGAGGTCTAGGCATGGCCTTGAGGCCAGCCTCCCTGTCCAAAGTATGATCAAAGATGCGAATACAACAGTAAAAAGTGCTATTTATACTAAACTAGTTACTAGGGTTTATAGAAAATAAGTAACTAAGTGCATATAGTGCAGAAATCCACTTCCGGGGCCCACTTGGTGTGTGCTTGGGCTAAGCATTGAGATTTACACGTGCATAGGCCATTTCTAGAGTTAAACGCCAGGTTGGGCGTTTAACTCCAGTTTTGGTGCCAGTTCTGGCGTTTTACGCCAAAAAAGGGTCTCTGGCTGGCGTTTTACACCAGTTTGGACCATCAAATCTTGAGCAAAGTATGGACTATTATAAATTTCTGGAAAGTCCAAGATGTATACTTTCCAACGCAATTGAGAGCGCGCCAATATGGCTTCTGTAGCTCCAGAAAATCCACTTCGAGTGCAGGAGGGCCAGAATCCAACAGCATCTGCAGTCCTTTCTCAGCCTTTGAATCAGACTTTTGCTCAGATCCCTCAATTTCAGCTAGAAAATACCTGAAATTACAGAAAAATACACAAACTCATAGTAAAGTCCAGAAATATAATTTTTGCATAAAAACTAATAGAAATATAATAAAAAGTAACTAAAACATACTAAAAACTATGTAAAAACAATGCCAAAAAGCGTATAAATTATCCGCTCATCATAGATCAACAACAAAGTATAAGAACAACATAGAGGAAATTACAACAAAAGAATAGAAGAATGATGAATGTAACAACAAAGAATTGAGAGGTAGAAGTAGATGAAAACATGGATTAAACCCTAGATCTAAGCTTATTGACCTAAACCTAATCCTAATTCTAGAGAGAAGTGAGAGCTTCTCTCTCTAAAACTAACACTAAACTAATCCTAATGATGCCAATTGATGGAAGATACCTCCCCCCTTCAATCCTTGTTCCCTTAAAGCATTTTGGCGCCAAAGTTGGTTGCAAACTGGACCCCACAACTTCTGAAAATTCACTGCGCACGTTTTCACTCAAAAATCACGTGCCAGCACTGACGCGTACACGTACAGCACGCGTGCACGTCCCTTGAAGTTTTGCAATCTATGCGTGCGTGTAGATGATGCATCTCAAATCTTTGGCTTTTCCATGTGTTCTCCACTTTGCATGCTTTCCTCTCACTCCTTTGATCCATTCCTATCCTTTTCTACCTGAAATCACTTAACAAACAAATCAAGGCATCTAGTGGAATCAAAGGTAAATCAAAATCATCAAATTAGAGGTCTAAAAGCATGTTTTCACATTTAAGCACAATTTAAGGGAGAATCACAAAACCATGCTATTTCATTGAATAAATGTGAGAAAAGGTTAATAAAATGCTCTAAATTCAACATAAGACAAACCCTAAACATGGGGTTTATCAACCTCCCCACACTTAAACCATAGCATGTCTTCATGCTAAACCAAGAATAAAATAAGGGGTATGGCATTTATTCAATGCAACTAAGCTATATGCAAACTATCTAAATGCAACTACCTACATAAATACAAATGCTTAGTTAAAACAAATCAACTTCCAAGAGATCATTTGTAAGCATAAGGGCTAAAGCAATAGGAATCAAATCCAACCCACAATTGCATTGACCTATAAAAAGGATTTGCAAACTTGCATGAATAAGGATGATTATGGTGAAAACATGTAATTGAGTCATTGAACCCTCACCGGATGTGTATCCGCTCTAGTCACTCAAGTGTTTAGGGGTTGATTCACTCAATTCTCCCCTAATCATGCTTTCCAAAATTTGTTCTTCATCTCACAATCAACAATTATTCAATGCATGCATACAATTATCATGAGGACTTTCTTAAAGGTTGTAATGGGGCTAGGGTCAAGGTGGTATCATATATGGTTAAGTGAGCTTGAAATTTGAATCTTTGATGAGCTTAAACTTTCCCACCTAACCTATGATAACCTATACAATTAAGTACTAACCTAACTACCCATTATTCACTTTTTCACATACTCATGCTTTCTCTTTTCATTTCACAACACTTATGCATTGATTCTTATTGACTTTACTTTGGGATATTTTGTCCCCTTTTTATTGCTCTTCTATATTTTTTTTTCTTTCCTTGTTTTCTATAATAATTTTTTTTCTTTCTTTTCTTTTTCATATTCACTTTTCTTTTATTATTTTTGTTTTTCTCATTTTTGTTTCTTTCAAGATATATACAAGAACATCAATGCATAAGGTCTAACATTTGATTAATACATGAGCATGCACCCAATTCCCAAATATAAAAATACAAAGCAACCTTTTATCCCACCCAATGTTCCTAAATCTCCCCAAACTTGAATAATAAATACTCTCACTAGCCTAAGCCAATCAAAGATCCAAACAAGGGACTTTTATTGTTTTTTGCTTTAGGCTTGTAATGTGCTAAAATAAGGAACAGTTGGGTTAAGCGTAGGCTCAAAATTGGCTAACAATGGAAGGTAAAAGGTAGGCTATTTGGGTTGGTGAGCTAATGAAACAATGGCCTCAATCATATAAATGCATGAATACAAGGAATAATAGACATAAAGAATTAAACAAATCAGGGATCACAATCATAGAAAGAGAACAGTTGCACACAAGAAGGAAAAATAAGTGGTTATAAGATGTAACCACATCATTAGGATCAAATCTCGCTTGCTTGTGTTCTTAGCTCAAAACATGTTTCACAAAATATGGAATTCAAGCAAGTTCCACAAAAATTTCTTACATAAAAAGGGTAAACTTTGGGTTTCAACAATCCAAAATGTTTTTCTAATCACAACCACTAAACTAAAGCAACTACATATATATACACTATCAACTATAGATGCAATCCAACTAGAAATCTAAAAAGCATGTCTAGACTATGGAGCAAAATACAACAAACTGAAATAAAAGTACCAAAATACTAAATATATACAATAATCCCAAAAGTAAAGTAAAGTGAAGTGCAGTAAAAATAAAGTGCAAAGTACTAAAAATAACATAAAATAAGTGATAAATGTCCGAACTTATCATCCAAAATAGCAACTCCACCGACGGCGACAACGATGACCTCCCCACACTTAAAATGGAGCATCGTCCTCGATGCTACTGCTCGGTCTCAGGGTGAGAGGCAACTGTCGTATCTGGGTGCTGGGGCTAAGGCTGTGGCTCCTCGGGTGGCTGCTGCGCCTCCGGGGTAGCCTGTGTTTGTGGTGGTGCCTCTGGCTGAGCCGGCTCCGCCTCGTGCTCCTCTTCGTCAGATGCGGAAGAGTCAAGAAGAGGGGGCAACTCAACGCCCAGTACCACAAACATCTGATCCACTCTGTCAAGACGTCGCATGATGAGGCGCTCACTACGCTCCATGAAGTGGAACAGATGCTGTACTAGCAGATAAGTCGGCTGGGGTGCTGGTGGTGGTGCTATCGGTGCTGCTGGTGCTGATGGACCTGCTGCGGCTGATGAAGAAGACGGGCCAGGTGTCACTGCTGCTCTGGCTCTAGAGCATCGCCGGGATGGGGGCTTCTTGTGCACCCAGTCCCCCCACGGAATCACTTCCTCCTTTCTGTGGTCTGGGGGTGGTGTCTCATCATCTGCTCCCGATGGAGCATCGGCTAGCTGAATCATCTCGGTGACCAATGTTGGGAATGGAAGTAAGCCACGGACATGTGTTCGCCACTTGTATCGCCTGATCAATCGGGGGAAGTATACCTCCTTCCCCTCCATAGTACATTCGATCAGGACGAGCATGTCCATCGGAATCTTAGTGAAGTAGGTGGCCGGCATGACGTAGTGCGCAAAGATCTGCTGCCACGTCTTGGCCTCCCTAGTCAGATGAACAAAATGCATCCCCTTGGGCTTTCTATTATCAGCATCCATCACCCAAGGGGCATCCGGGGTGGCAATAACATCCCTCAGAGCATCATAATCAAAAGTCATACAATGGATCGCTACCTCTGCCTGCTCAATAGCATCTGTATCACCGGTCTTAGGAAGACATCAGAGTCTATCCTCAATAGCAGCCTCCGTAACCAAAATTTGACCGCCTCGCAGGTAGACTGAGTCAAGGGTGTGTCTGAAGAAGTTACAATAAAATTCCTTTACCCATGACGACTTTATCCTGCCCAGCTCCCTATCAATAAAGTCCAGGCCCATCCCCTGAATACGGGCCATTATGGACCGCCTTAGGTCAGTGGAGATGGCCAGTTTTTTCTCTATGTTTAAATTCTTCTTCACAATAGAGGTTAGGGAACTTGTCTGTATCCGTAGGTGGTAGTTGTTGATCCGCTTTGTCCTTGTCATTAAGCGGGTTCTTAGCATAGTCATGATAAGGAGAAAGAGTAGGGGGTTGAGGTTTCTTGCGCTTCCTTGAGGTAATCTTAGATTTTCCTCTATCGGCCATCCTAAAAAACAGATATATAGAATATAAACAATTAAGCCAAGTAGAGGAATACAAAGTAAGGAATGACATAGGCATGAAGTGAGTTAAAAAGGATAGAATTCTTGGAAGGCAGTCAACATAATTCAGAAGTCAGTCGAGGTCATGAACCAAGAATTCAAGCAATATGTGCACAATGCTTGTTTATTAAGCGCAATAAGCATCATACCCAAAAGAATGGTGAAAGGGTCAGTTGTTAAACTAAAAAGAAAAATTAGTTGGTTAATCAAGTTAGAAGTTAGAAAACCGGTTCAAGGATCAGTGGTACGACGGTTATTGGCTTAATCAAGATAAATGCAGAAAATGAGAATAACAAGCACGCTCACATTCATGTGGAAGATGCAGTCATTGATGATGAAATATGAATTTGCATAAAGGCATATAAATGGAAAGCAAACCATCAATCAATGTCATGGTCACTAAATGGGCAATAATTGGTATAGAAAGAGTGAAATATGCACTTTGTGTAACAAAGACAAGTTAAAAACCAATTTAAGTTAAAAGTGTCACATAAGTGGAATGCACCAATTATTGCAAAGGAGAGAACCATATTCAAGAAAAATGCAAGTCAAGATCAAATGGTGAGCCTTTCATGATTCAGAAAGCATTTGATTTAACTTGAAAAGTGAAGGCATATAAAGGTTCAATACATATTATGGGAAAAAAAATAGACACGGAAATTCCAACCAAAGTAACATAAGGATTGAACTTGGTGCAAGTCGAGGAAAACTCAATTCTAAAAGTGTCAAGTTCAATTCTAGGTAGCAAGTTTAAAACCAAAACAATTTCTAAAAATTTGGGAAACATTCCAGCAGTAAATTGGACGTTCCCGGAAAATAAATAGCAATTTAAAATAAAGTTCAGCATGGCAGCAACGAAAATCAGCATAATAGCACCATGATTCACACAAAACACCACACCAGCATCATTCAATAAACAAGCAGCATTCAGAAAGTAAACAAGAACGGAACACTTATCAGGCCTAGAATCCTCTAACCACAACCTAGCTACCTAATAGCATGCATCTCTATCTATCCTAAAAAATAGAATCAATCAACCAACTACTAGAATTAACTAACAGAATTAAGAAAAGAAAGTAAAAACAGAAAGGCAATGATGAGGCAGGGGTCCTGGAATGGTAGCAGGGATGGAGGGAGATGGGAACGGAAAGGTGAGAGGGCAAGGGATTGCAGTGCCGCCCAGGAGTGATGGCAGAGCTCGTGGCTGCACAGAGAGGGCAGAGTCACGGAGCAGAGCTGGAGAACAGAGAGTAGCACAGGGGAAGAGGAGCAGAGTGATGGTCTGAGTAGAAGGGGCGGAATTGGGAAAGAGAAGAGAAAGGGTTGTGGTGATGGTGGTGGGTTCGCAAGTCACCGGTGCTGAGCGGAGGTGCACGGCAGTGCTGAGCAGAGGCAGCGGGTGAGACAGGGAGGTGAAGAGAGACGGAAAAGAGGAAAAAGGGAAAAGAAAGAGAGAGAGGAATAGGGTGGCGACGGCAGGGAGGAGTTCGGCGCCGGACGGTGGTTGCGGGTGCTGGGTGCGGTGGTTATGGAGAAAAGGAGCAGAGAAAGAGACGTTGGGAGTGAAGAGTGAGGGACGCGATGCTAGGGCTCCTCGCATAGATGGGGTTAGTGTTTTCGAATCCACGCATACGCGTCCTGTACGCGTCCACGTAGGTGGGTGAAAAACATGATAGAGCGTAAGCACGATGTGCGCGTATGCGTGGGTGGAAAGGGTGCGCTTCGACGCGTACGCGTATTGTGCGCGTCCGCGTCGGCAGAGGCTTGCGCGAGAAGCATAATGCTCGTGCCACAGTCGCGCAACTCTCGGGTGGGAGTATGGATTTTGTGTCAACCCATCGACGCATACGCATCATGTACGCGTATGCGTGCATTCCTTTGCGCCGCACGCCCAGTGTTCACGCCACGTTCGCCTAACTCTCTGGAATATGTATGAGGGGTTTCATTCACTCATCAACGCGTACGCGTACAGTGTGCGTACGCGTCCCTGCTCTTTCTTTTTTTTCCAGAAATGTCAAAAACAGCTTAAACTCCTCCTAGCACTACCTACACTCAAAATTAATAAAAAAAATGTAAAATTATAAAAATCTTTTTGGTTTTGAAACTTTTCCAACTACTAACAAACATAACTTGCATGTTAAGAAACTAACAATCAAATTATTGAAACAAGCCTATATGAAGAGAAAACTACCTCCAATGGTAACTCAAATCACTTATTAATCAAATCTACAAGAGAGTGGAAAGAGTTTACCATGGTGGGGTGTCTCCCACTTAGTACTTTTATTTTATGTCCTTATGTTGGACATTTTGGAAGCTCTTCATCAAGGTGGCTTGTGTTTGTACTCATCCTTGAATCCCCAAGGATCTTTTCTCCTCAAATGGTTGATAGAAATTCCAACCGTCTTCACCAAGCTTGGGCGGAGTTTAACCCAAGATATGAGTTCCCAAAGTTGGTCTTCCAAGTGGGATCCGGGGTCCCATATCTTATTTTTGCACCTGTCTTCAAGTTGATTGTCATAGTTCTTCCTTCCGGGTGGTTGACACATAGAATTCTCTTTAGCACACCAAATCATCCTTCTAGACCCACACAAGTTTGCATTCTTCCAATCATGGTCCCTATGCTTTAGAGCTTTGACCCTAATGAGCATAATTCCAAACTTCTGACCACTATACAACTCCCTCTTATTATTAACTCCGCAAAGAGCTCTAAGTTGCTCATCCATTTCAATCAAGCCATATTCAAGTAAGAAAGTGAAGTTTAAGGGTAGGAAATTTACCCACTTGAATGTTGTGTTCGATGGCAACTTAGGAGGGAGAGCCTCCCCACACTTAGACAATGCGAGGTTTACTCCTTTAGGCTCTTCCTTGGTTGTGTCCACCTCTTGACAACTTCTTTCAATTTCGGCTTGCTTGTCAACTCCTTCCAATTCCTCCTCATCATCAATCAAGTCAACTCTTGAAGGTTGTGTGAAGTTCAATTTAATATCAACTTCACATTCCATGGAAGGGTCTTCGATAAGGTCACCAATATCAATTGGCATGGAGTTGTCTTTAATAACTTCAATTTCTTGTCCAATGGGAGGGGATTCAATGTTGGATAGAAAGTCATTGATGATTGAATCCATCTCTCGATCAACCTCTTCATATTCTTCAATTTTGATATACTCCAGAGGTTGTTGAGACTCCCATGGTGATTTCGCATCTCCTAAATCGTTAACCACTTCTTCATTTTCTCCAAGAATTGTAGGTTTCTCCAATGGTTCCAATACAAAGCCCAACTCCTCCTTCTCTACCGGATTTTCCGATCTCTTCTTTATGCTTTGCTCTTCTTGTGATCCTTCACATGTGGTTACGGAAGCACCTTGAGTGTTCAAGCATTGGTAGGCTAAAGTGTGCACTACCTTGGTCAAGTTAGTCACAAACTCTAGGGTGTTCCTTTGCATATCCGCTTATCCTTGAAGTAGCAAGGTGAGAGAGTCATCTATTGGTGGTTGGGGAGGATAGGAGGGTTCATCACTTTGGACAAAGGGTTCATAGTAGGAAGGCGTTTTTTCTTGGTAGGGGTATAGAGATTGTATGTATTGATGTGGTTCTTGGTAGTAATCATGATAGGGTTGTGGTGGTTCTAAAGACTCATGCTCATAATGGTCATACGGATATGGTATTGGTGAATAGTCATATGATGGATATGGATCATAGGAAGGTGTTTGGTAATGAAGGGCTTGTAAGTATGGTTGAGGTTCATGTTGAGGATAAAAATCATAGGCATATGATGGTGGTGATTGATTGTCATAGAAAGATTCACTATAGTCATTGAATTGACATGCATTAGGATGGGAATTATACCTATACGTAACCGAAGGTTGTTGCGAAGAGGAGTGATCAATTCCTTGAGGCTCCTCCCATATTTGTTAGCCCCATCCTTGATACATGTGGTCATTGAAGTTTTCATTTTCTACAACACCATTAGAACCAAACTCATAGCCAAAAGGATGAGAAATCATAGTGAAGACAAAAACAAAGCTAACAAAGTCTTAAAGCTAGCAAAAACTAACAAACAAACAAAAGAAAAACATATTCACAATATTCACATATATACAATAACTAATAACACAACACCATTGCAATTCCCCAGTAACGGCGCCATTTTGATAAATGCATAATTGACGGTTTAGAAATCTCGTTGCAATATAGTCTCTAAACCAACAATAATCCTTTCATACAAAAAGTTGTTTGTCACAAGTACAAACCCCAAAAATTATAAACCGAAGTATTTAAACCTCGGGTCGTCTCTCAAAGGAATTGCAGGGTAGGGTTCTTGTTATTGGCTATGGACATGTATATTTTGGGGTTTTGGATAAGAGATAAGAATAGTAAATGGTAATGGAAATCAAATGACAAAAAGGTCTTGGCAAGGTTTGGTGGTCAAGGATCTCTATCCCTATCACTAACCACAATATGATAATTGCAAGGATCAATCTCATTAAGTCATCCTCTAACAAGTAAGGGAAAGTCAAATGAGCTATATCAATCCAAGTCCATAGGTCCTAGCTAATCACCAATTGAATTAATGAGAGCTAGAGTCAATGGCTACCACTATCAATCACTTGGACATTAGCAACTCAAGGATTCCTAAGTTACCTTCCCAAGCCAAGAATATAAAATTCTACTCTAACATCCTCTCAAGCATTTTGACAAACACTTGGAAGGTATAAAAGGAAAGCATAGTAAATTGACAACAAGGATGAAATCTAACAACAATTATTGCAAGAAATTAACAACAACAATCAAAAGGAACACAATTATTATGAATTACCTCAACTTGAATTGAAAGAAAATGGAATGAAAAAGAGTATATCAACAACAAAGTATAAGAACAACATAGAGGAAATTACAACAAAAGAATAGAAGAATGATGAATGTAACAACAAAGAATTGAGAGGTAGAAGTAGATGAAAAATGGATTAAACCCTAGATCTAAGCTTATTGACCTAAACTTAATCCTAATTCTAGAGAGAAGTGAGAGCTTCTCTCTCAAAAACTAACTCTAAACTAATCCTAATGATGCCAATTGATAGAAGATGGCTCTCCCCTTCAATCCTTGGTCCCTTAAAGCATTTTGGCGCCAAAGTTGGTTGCAAACTAGTCCCCACATCTTCTAAAAATTCGCTGGGCACGTTTTCACTCAAAAATCACGTGCCAGCTGACGTGGAAGAAATTGGCGAGTTAAGAAATTGTTATAAGAGATGCGTTGCAAGTACAGTTCTTAACCAACCGAAAATTCACTTATCAATTTAAAAGGGTTGTCACAAAATTTAAATTAAAATACTGGGAGTATGAATCCCAGGTCGTCTCCGAACGAGTTGCAGAAAGATGTGCTATTTTATTAATCAGATGTTTTCAAAAAATGGTTTGAGTTGATAAACAGGAAATTAAATCAGAGAATTTAGATAATTTAAATAAAAGCCTTGACTGGGAGTGGATTAGTTGGAAGCCCTATTCTTGTTGAAGTACTCTCAAGACTAATTGATAATTGAGGGTTGCTCTGCTTAGTTATCCCTTACTAGGTAGAGGAAAGTCAAGCAAGTTGGAAAGCTATTTCTAGTCACAAGTCCTAATCATCTCCCTTGGGAAGGACTAGTGTCAATGACTAGAGGGTGATCCAACAATAACCCAATTACAATTTCTCTCTTGAGTAATCCAACTCAAGGTTTCCTTTCAATCATCTCCCAATCAAGTTATGGAACTACTCGCTCATTATGTTTGTAAAATCCACGGAATAAGAAAAGGAAATATTGAAAGACATGATAAATAACAATCAAAGGAATCAATTAAAAATAAAAATAGTTCTTGTATTAATAAATTCTAAAAATAATCCAATCATAATTCTGAGTAAATAAAAGATATGGAAGAGTGAGTGACAGGTAAGGAAACAAACTAGAATGATGAAGTCTTGACGGAGATAATAACTCTTCTCAATATCTCGATCCAAAAAGTAATAAAATCAAAATCCTAATAACTATGAATGTGTAGAGAGAAAACCTAGAGGAGAGAAAAAATCCGATCTAAAACTAAAACTATGCGGAATGAATGATGCCCTCTGGTTTCTGCATGTTTCCTGGCTCTAGTCTGCTTTTCTGGGCCGAAAACTGGGTCAAAATAAGGCCCAAAATCGTCCCCGGCGAATTTTGCAGATTCTGCAGAACGCGCACGTCACGCGATCGCGTCATTCACACGGACGCGTCATCCAGCGTTTTGCCTTGCCACGCGTGCGCGTCGTTCACCCCTTCGCGTCACTTGTGCAGTTTCCAATCCACGCGGTCGCGTGAGCCATGCGTTCGCGTCACTTCTCGCTGGTCATCTCCTTAATTTCTTCCGTTCCTTCCATTTTTGCAGGCTTCCTTTCTAATCTCCGAGTCATTCATGCCCTATAAAACCTGAGACACTCAACACACAGATCACAGCATCGAATGGAATAAAGGAGAATTAAAATACAAAATTAAAAGTCTTTAGGAAGCAAGTTTTCAACCATGAAGTATTTTTAGGAAGGACTTATAAACGCATGCTTATTTAATGAATAAGTGGGTAAAGATTTGATAAAACCAGATAATTAAACACAATAAAAACCATAAAATAATGGTTTATCAACCTCCCCACACTTAGATATTAGCATGTCCTTATGCTTAGTTGAAGGAGATAAAATAAATGAGTAGGAACATGTAAAACTCATGCA
>NC_029788.2:90857580-90884479 GCF_000816755.2 Arachis ipaensis | reverse complement strand
TATATATATATGAATGCAACTATATCATTCTTGTCTGCCTGGTTAAAAGTAAATAAGCTCTTCAAGACAATCACAAATCAAATTCCACTAATTCAATTCTTATATAGTAAGAACAGATAAAAGTGCAAGAAGATAGCTCATGAAAGCAAGGAACATAGAATTTAAGCATTGAACCCTCACTAATGATGTATGTATGCTCTAATCTCTCTAGTGTATAGGGTAATCACTCTATCCTTCTTAATCATGCTTTCTAATTTTTGTTCTTCTCCTAACCAATCAACAACATTTAATATACCAATGCAAACATCATGAGGTCTTTTCAAGGTTGTAATGGGGCCAAGGTAAGGGTAAAGATACATATATGGTTAAGTAAGCTTATAAAATGAATCTTTAATTAACCCAAGCTTTCACCTACACATATGTACATTCTATATAACTCAAATTTCACACCTAGCTACCCAAAATTTTCCTTTCACATTCCTTACTCATGTATCAACTTTTATTTTTAATTTTATCATACATGCATTGATCTTTGAATTCCTAACTTGACATTGGGGTAATTTTGTCCCCTTATTCAATTATTGAATATTTTTGGATTTTTTTTATTTTTTTAATTTTTTTCATATAAATATAAAAATAAACATAGCTTATCAATGCACATAGATTTTTAATTCTTATAGTTTCACATGAGTAGGTACCCAAATTTCCATTATATCATCATGACACATTCCCTTGTTACCTTTTGTTCCCATAATTTCCCATTCTTAATTAACACACAATTCTATCTTAAGCTAACTAAAGATTCAATTGGGATATATAATTGTTTTTCCACTTAAGGCTAGTAATATGGTAAAATAAAGAACAAATGGGATTTAAAGGCTCAAAGTGGCTACAAAGGTAGGCTTAATTTGGATGAGTGAACTAAACAAATAATGGCCTCAATCATATGTAAGCATATATTAAACATTGGACATATAGGATGAAACAAAATATAAATTACAATCATAGAGAGGTAAACACACACGAACAAAATCATCATGGTTAAATAATGTAACCATGTAAATAAGCTCAAAATCTCACAGGTTGTGTGTTTTTTAGCTCAAAAACCATGTTTCAAATACAACTTCAAGAAGATTTATCATAAAGGTTTTGATTAAAATTAGTGAAATTTTTGTTCTAAAAATAGGGTCTTAGAAGAAACTTATTGTCTTTTCAATCAAGTAGAACATGCATGCAACTAATCTATTACTATGCAATTTATCCTATTCTACAAAAGAAAAACCAACTAAATATCCTATTTTATTGGTGTTAGGGAAGAGAAATTACCTCCGGAAGTCAGGTACTAACCGACCTCCCCACACTTAAGGCTTTGCACCATCCTCGGTGCCATCTGTCAAGAACAGGGGTGGGCTGGTAGCAGTATCTCCACAGTCGGGACCATCATGGCTCCCTGTGCTGGTAAAAGAAGTGGAGTCCGGGGTGTCTGAGTCTCTGTATTTTCCTTTAAGTAGCTCCTTGAGGTATGTGAATTGGCGCTTGTTACGGCGCTCTCTTAGCTTTGCTTTGTGTTCCAGCCGATCCAACCTTTCAAGTATCTGATGGAGCAGTTGATTGGTTGTAGGTGCTTGTGGTGTTGAAGGAGGAAGCTCTTCAGCCGGTTCAGGGGACTGGCTTGTAGTGGCTGCTGGAGGTCTGATGTATTTCCCGTTAGGGACATACTGATCATCCCGTGGAAGCATGGCTTTGGTGTCCCCAGCTCTGTAGGAAACTCCGGCTGCTGAGATAAGATCTGAGACCATGGCGGGGAAAGGTAAGTTGCCCGCAATTTGTATGTGTCCCATGGCATTTCGGATGTGTCTTGGTAGGTTCAGAGGCTGGTCTGTAAGGATGCACCATAGTAGAACGGCCATGTCTGCAGTGAAGGAGGACTCGTGAGTGCTTAGAAATACGTAATGGGACATAATCTGTGCCCATACGCGAGCCTCCAAGGTAAGTGCAGAAGCCAATATTCCCTTAGGACGGGAACGATGGTATCCGTAGAAACATCTGCTGCCAGGTAGTGCGATAACTCTGAGAACAGCGTCCCAGTAAAATTGGTACATCTGGCGCTTGATTGCGGCTTCTTGAAATGCGTCCGGTCCTTCTGGAGTAGGGGGAAGATCCAGAGATCGTTGAATAGCATCTTCTGTAATGGGGATTTGCTTCTGTCGGACATAGACATACTGCAAGGTCGGCAGGTGGAAGTTGGAGTAGAACTCGACAACCCAAGAAAGATTAACCTGCCGTGGCTGTTTCTGGAGTAAACCCCATTGTCTTCGTGCAATTTGTGGCTCAACAAATTCTGGAATATTGTTTGGGAGGGTAAGAAGGTGTTCGTTGTTGTAATTCCTTTCTGCCAAGATGCGGAACATCTACTCACAGTAGCGATTGGTAAATCGCACAGTGTCCTTTGCTGGGAAGGCTTTCTCTTTATCATCAACCTTTATAATCCTCTTAATTCTCTTTGTTGAGGGTTTGACTGCAGTTAAAGATGGCTCTGCCACTAATGCTCATTTAGTACCTCTCCTTGCTATTGATTTGGGAGTAGCTTTCTCTTTTCCTTTCTTGGTGGCCATCCTGAAAGGGAGAAAAGAGAGAGTATGTCAAAGTGTAAAGGAGTAGATCAAGGAAGATGATGGTATGGGTGGTAATCAATGCACATTAAAAGATAAATGATGTTAACACATGGTCATGACTACATGTGAAAAGTTATCAACAGAAAATAGCCAGGGCATGTGATGACAATGGAATGCAAGGTGTTTATTGGCATGCAGGCAAAGGCATGAGTAGCATAGATCAAGCATTCAATGTTCATGTCAAATTACCACAGAGTTCAAACTAACAACCTGTTTGTAATAACAATTATATTAAATTAATAAAATATGAAAAAGGATTTTGTGAAAAGCAGGCATTTAGAGTAGTAGAATAAAAGAGATCTTTTATTCTATGGGGATTTTGTAAAAATATGAAAAAGGATTTTGTAAAAAGAATTTGCATTACATGACATTCCATCACTTTAACCCTACTTTTCACCTTGGATTTAGCATGAGGACATGCTATTGTTTAAGTGTGGGGAGGTTGATAAACCCATATTTTATGATATATTTTGTGCTTAGTTTGAGTGATTTATTCAATCTTTCACCCACTTATTCATATTAATTGCATAGTTTTACTTTCCCTTCCTCATTATGTGATGTATGTAAAAAACATGTTTCCTATGCTTTAAAACTAATTATTTTAATTACCTTTAATTCCATTCGATGCCGTGACTAGTGTGTTGAGTAGTTTCAGATCTTCTAAGGCAGGAATGACTCAAAGGATGGAAAGGAAACATACAAAAATGGAAGGAAAGCACAAAACGGAGTTTCTAAAGAAACTGGCATCCACGCGATCGCATGGGCAACGCGGACGCATGCCAAGCGCGAATCAACAGCGACACGGCCGCATGACTGACACGACCGCGCGCCTTAAGCAAAACACATATGACGCGGCCGCATGACTGACGCGACCGCGTGACAAGAAAAGCTCCGAATGACGCGACCGCGTGACCCACGCGGACGCGTGACAGAGGCCATGCACCAGAAATTGCAGAAAATGCTCCCAGTGATTTCTGAAGCCCTTTTTGTCCCAAATCCAAGTCCAGAAGGCATAGACCAGAGGTTATGAAGTGAGGGAATGTATCCATTCATGGAGAGACGACTTTAGTTTTAGTTTTCATGATTTAGATTTAGTTTAGAGAGAGATTCTCTCAATCTTTTAGGATTAGGATTTAGGATTTCTCTTAATTTGGGAGTGACTCTCGATCCCAGGTTTAATGTTCCTTTACTTTAAGCTTCTCTTTTACTTTTATTCATTACTTTAGTTGATTATTTACTTTGCCATTTAATTTATGAATTCTTCTATGTTCCAGATTATTTGAATTAATGCTATGACTTTAATTGCCACTTAAATTACTTGCTCCTCATTCTCAAAACCCCAATTTACAATCCCCATAGCCAATAATAAGAACATACTTTCCTGCAGTTCCTTGAGAAGACGACCCGAGGTTCGAATACTTCGGTTATCAATTTATTTAGGGGTTTGTTACTTGTGACAACCAAAACGTTTGTATGAAAGGACATTTGAAGGTTTAGAAACTATACTTGCAACGAGAATTTATCCGCAAATTTCTAGACCACGCAAAAGTTCCTCTCGTCAACCCTTTTTACGTTGATTTTCTGGTCACGCGGCCGCGTGGGTGACGCGGACGCATGGGAGGCCAATGTTCCCGCATGACGCGGACGCATCAGCGATGCGGTCGCGTGGGGTGATTCGTGCCAAAGGCACGCCTCCAGCCACACTCTCGCGTGACTCTCTGTTCGTTTTCTTATTCTCTCTGAACCACCTGCGACGCGGACCCGTCGATGATGTGGTCGCGTCGCGTGAAATTGAAAATTTTTTTTTAAATAAAAATACAAATACAGATGCAAGCTGAAAGTGCCAATAAAGAGGAGAATTATTGAAAAATAAAACTAAGAAGAAGGAAAGGAATGATCATACCATGGTGGGTTGTCTCCCACCTAGCACTTTGCTTTAACGTCCTTAAGTTGGACGCTCCATCAGCTCAGTCTTCTGCTGTGAGTGGATCCTCCAAGAGGAAGATATCTAACTCTTTGTTTTTCGTCACCTTCTCACCATGATAGAGCTTCAAACGATGTCCATTAACTTGGATGAGTTCAGGGCTTGAAGGGTGACTTAGGTGAAAAACTCCGTACGGCTCAGCCTTCTCGACTCTATATGGACCTTCCCACCTAGATCTCAACTTGCCTGGCATGAGCCTCAGTCAAGAGTTGTAAAGGAGGACTAAATCCCTAGGTTGGAACTCTTTCCTCTTGATGTGCTGATCATGTACAGCCTTCATCTTTTCCTTGTACAGCCGTGAGTTCTCATTCGCTTCTAGGCGAAGGCTCTCCAATTCTTGCAGTTGCATCTTCCTTTCAGCTTCGGCTTTCTCAAATCCCATGTTGCACTCCTTTACTGCCCAAAAGGCTTTGTGCTCCACTTCAACTGGGAGATGATAGGCTTTTCCATAAACCAAGCGGAAGGGACTTATCCCAATGGATGTCTTGTATGCTGTTATGTATGCCCAAAGTGCGTCTTGTAGCCTGGTGCTCCAGTCTCTTCTATGAGGTTTGACTATCTTCTGCAATATACGCGTTATCTCTCTGTTTGACACCTCAGCTTGCCGATTAGTCTGAGGATGGTAGGCTATTGCTACTTTATGAATTATCCGATGCTTCTTCAGTAATCCTGTTAGTCTCCTGTTACAAAAATGGGTGCCTTGATCGCTCACGATTGCTCCTGGTGATCCAAAGCGACAAATGATATGGTTTCTAACAAAGGAAACAACAGTGTTAGCATCATCAGTACGGGTAGGAATTGCTTCCACCCATTTGGAAACGTAATCCACAGCTAACAATATATAAAAATAACCATTAGAATATAGGAATGGACCCATGAAGTCAATACCCCAAACATAAAAAATTTCACAGAAAAGCATAATTTGTTGAGGCATCTCATCCTTCTTGAATATATTACCAAATTTTTGGCATGGGAAACAAGATTTACCGAATTCAGCAGCGTCTTTAAAAAGAGTAGGCCACCAGAATCTGCAGTCTAGGATTTTTCTAGCTGTTCTTTAAGGGCCAAAATGCCATCCACTCTCAGATGAGTGACAGGCCTCTAAAATGGACTGGAATTCTGATTGAGGCACACACCTTCTAATTACCTGGTCAGCGCCACATCTCCATAAATATGGGTCATCCCATATATAATATTTAGACTCGCTTTTCAGCTTGTCTCTTTGATGGTTAGTAAAGTTTGGAGGAAAGGTGCGGCTAACTAGATAATTAGCTACAGGTGCATACCAAGGGACTACCTCAGATACTGCTTGTAGGTTATCAAATAGGAAATTATCAGCTATAGGAGTGGAGTCATCATTAATATGCTCAAGGCGACACAAGTGGTCTGCCACTAGATTCTGGTTACCACTCCTATCCTTAATTTCTAAATCAAATTCTTGTAGTAGCAGTATCCAACGTATAAGCCTTGGTTTGGACTCCTTTTTAGCTAATAAATACTTTAGAGCTACGTGGTCTGAATACACTACTACTTTAGTGCCAAGTAAATAGGCTCGAAATTTATCCAGAGCAAAAACAATAGCAAGAAGCTCTTTCTCAGTAGTAGTGTAGTTAGATTGAGCAGTGTCTAAAGTCTTAGACGCATAAGCAATGACAAAAGGATCCTTACCTTCACGCTGAGCCAGCGCTGCTCCTACTACATGGTTGGAAGCATCGCACATGATTTCAAATGGCTGGCTCCAGTCTGGTCCTCTCACAATTGGAGCTTGAGTCAGGGCAATCTTCAGTTTATCAAACGCTTGTTTGCAATCCTCACTGAACTCGAACTCGATATCTTTCTGCAGTAATCTGGATAAAGGAAGTGCTACCTTACTAAAGTCCTTAATGAATTTCCTGTAAAAACCTGCATGGCCAAAGAACGAACGGACTTCCCTCACAGAGGAGGGGTAAGGTAAACTAGAAATAACATCCACCTTTGCTGGATCTACAGAAATGCCAGTATTAGACACAACATGTCCTAGCACAATCCCTTGTTTAACCATAAAGTGACATTTTTCAAAATTCAATACAAGGTTTGTACTGACACATCTATCTAATACTCTAGATAAACTATCCAAGCAAAGGCTAAAATAGTCACCATAAACGCTAAAATCATCCATAAAAACCTCCATACAGTCCTCAATAAGATCAGAGAAAAGACTCATCATGCACCTTTGGAAAGTAGCTGGTGCATTGCACAAGCCAAAGGGCATTCTCTTATAAGCATAAGTCCCAAATGGACATGTAAAAGTGGTCTTTTCCTGATTTTCAAGAGCTATATGAATGGAAGAGGATAGTGATTTACCTGATAGGCGATCTAGCATTTGATCAATGAATGAAAGAGGATAGTGATCCTTACGAGTGGCCTGGTTTAGACGTCTGTAGTCAATGCAGACCCTCCAGGCATTCTGAACTCTAGTTGCCATGAGCTCTCCATGCTCATTCTTCACTGTAGTGACTCCAGACTTCTTGGGCACCACTTGTACTGGGCTCACCCATTCACTGTCTGAGATGGGGTAGATGATATCTGCCTCCAGTAGTCTGGTCACTTCCTTCTTGACAACCTCTAAGATAGTGGGATTAGTCTTCTTTGGGGTTGGCGAACAGGTCTTGCTCCCTCTTCTAAAAATATTCTGTGCTCACAAACATGAGGGTTGATGCCTACTATGTCTGCCAAACTCCACCCAATTGCCTTCTTGTGCCTCTTCAGCACACTAAGTAACTGCTCTTCTTGTTGAGAAGTGAGTTCCCGTGCAATGATAACTGGAAACTTCTGCTTGTCTTCAAGGTAAGCATATTTGAGGTGTAGAGGGAGGGGTTTCAATTCTAACTTCTGCTCATGGTCAGGCTCTGGAATGTCTGGAGTTGGCGACAATGGTAAAGTACTGTCATTGTCCTCAGAAAGTGTCCCCACACTCGGACCTTGTCCTATGTACTTCTCTTCAAATTCCTCCTGATGATCTTCAGCCACGGTTTCATCTATGATGTCACACTGGAGGATAGAATGATCTTCTGGGGAGTGCTTCACAACTCCATTCAGATTGAAGATTACTACTCGGCCATCTATTTCAAAAGAGTATGTTCTTGAAAAGGCATCCAATTTGAACTTTGAGGTCTTCAGGAATGGTCTTCCGAGTAGGATTGATGATGGCTTCTCTGAGTCATTTTGGGGTATCTCTAAGATATAAAAGTCAATGGGGAATGTGAGCCCCTTAATACTTACTAACACATCTTCAGCAACTCCAGCCACTGTAATAATGCTTTTATCTGCTAACGCAAAACGAGCTGCCGACCTTTTTAAGGGAGGGAGCCTCAAATTATCATATATAGACAAAGGCATTATACTAACACATGCTCCTAAATCACACATACAGTCAGAAAATATCACACCACTAATAGTACAATTAATCATACATGGACCTGGATCACTACACTTCTCAGGTATACCCCCCATTAAAGCAGATATAGAACTACCTAAAGGAATAGTTTCTAATTCATTAATTTTGTCTTTGTGTATACATAAATCTTTTAGAAACTTTGCGTATTTAGGTACCTGCTGAATAACATCAAAAAGGGGAACAGTTACCTCAACCTTTTTGAATATTTCTACCATTTTGGGATTAGGTTCCAACTGCTTCCTGGGCTTCCTTGCAAGTTGTGGAAATAGAATAGGAATGGCATTTTCTGCAGTGTCTGCGCCCGTTCGTGCTTCTTCCTGTGATTGAGCTTCTTCTTCTTCAGCCATGTCCTGTATGTCCTCTTCCTCTTCAACATCTTCTACTTTCGCTACCTCTTCAGCTGAGGTGTGTTCTGGTGGTTTTGGCTCCTCCTGATTCCTCTCTTGCAGTGTAGTTCCGGACCTTAGGGTGATGGCATTGATGCCACCCTTCGGATTGGGTAAGGGTTGAGAAGGAATTCCACTGGAGTTTGCCTGTTGAGTGTTTGAAGTATTGGGTGGTGTCAGCTGAGAGATGAGAGCTTGTATAGCGGATGCTAGGCCATTAAATGAACTTTCCATGTTCCTTTGTCCTTGTGCAATGGATTGAATGGCCTCTTCACTCGGAGAGGAATTAGATTGAGTGATCTGCGGAACTTGTTGTTGGTTGTGCTGTGGTCCTTGGGACTGCCTCAGGTGAGGTGCTCTATAAGGCTGGTTCTGGTTCTGCTGCCTGTTGTTGTTATTATTCCATCTCTGATATCCTTGATTGTCTCTGCCTCCTCTGTTATTGTTGTCCCTCCAATTCTGGTTAGAATTATCTCTCCAACCTTGGTTAGAATTGTCCTGCCATCCATGGTTGTAACTGCCACCTTGATTGTACCCTTAGTTGGGGCGGTCATAGAAGTTATGAGTGGCTGCCACAGTGTTGTCTTCCTGTTGGAGCTGCGGGCATTCATCAGTATAATGGCTGTAATCAGCACAGATTCTGCACACTCTCTGTGGGACTAGCTGTTGGCTTTGATGCACCTATTGTTGACTCAACTGCATCTGCTTCAGTAAAGTGGTCATTTCATTTATACTCTGAGTTAGAGCAGCAGTCTCTCTGCTAGAGGATACTTCTGCAACAGCTTTTGACCAGCCTTGTTTCTGCCTGTGATTCCTTGTAGATTCAGCTAAGTTGCTGATCAGTTTCCATGCCTCATCAGTGGTCTTGTACTTTTTCATAGACCCATTGCAGGCACTTTCCAATGTGGTCTTATCTTGGGCCCTCATGCCCTGTGTGACGTAGCCGAGCAACACTATCTTGTCAATCATATGATGGGGGCATGCTTCCAGAAGGTTTTTGAAGTGCTCCCAATATTCATAGAGAGTCTCGGATTCGTCCTGAACAATCATGGAGATGTCTTTCCTCAGTTTGTCAGTAACTTCAGTTGAAAAGAATTTTTCCAAAAATTCTCTTCTAAGCGTATCCCAGCTAGAAACAGTTGCTGCGGGTTGAGTGTAGTACCACACTTTCGCCTTTTCCTCAAGAGAGAACGGGAAAGCTTTCAACAAAAAAGAAGTTTCATTCGCACCATCGTGCCTGACAGTAGAACAGGCTGCTTGGAAATCTCTACGGTGCTTGATAGGCTCTTGAGCAGGTAAGCCATGAAACTTAGAAATCAAGTTGAGCAGTGCAGTCTTTATTTCAAAGTCTGTAGCCACTACTGGGTGATGCGTTTGAAACGGTTGCATTGTGAAATCAGGGGCTCCAGCCTCCTGGATAGTAACTCTCCTAGGTACTGCCATGTCACCTATACGTAAATCAATCGAATCAGTAGAACGGGGCTTGTTTCTTCCTCAAGTGACGTTTCAGGAAATAGTTCTTTCAATAGTTCTTTCAATAGTAACCAACGCTGAGCTTGCCTTATTCGTGAAATAGTTCTTTCAATCTCAAGATCGAATGATGGCAAGCTTCGATCAGGAAGTGAACGCGTCATTTAACGAAAGAAACATGCAGCTCATAGTAGCAAAATAAAATAAAATGTTAATAAATAAATTCGAATCAATAACTTAGCACTCTATTGCAACTCCCCGGCAACGGCGCCAAAAATTGACGTGGCGGAAATTGGCGAGCTAAGAAATTGTTATAAGAGATGCGTTGCAAGTACAGTTCTTAACCAACCGAAAATCCACTTATCAATTTAAAAGGGTTGTCACAAAATTTAAATTAAAATACTGGAAGTATGAATCCCAGGTCGTCTCCCAACGAGTTGCAGAAAGATGTGCTATTTTATTAATCAGATATTTTCAAAAAATAGTTTGAGTTGATAAACAGGAAATTAAATCAGAGAATTTAGATAATTTAAATAAAAGCCTTGACTGGGAGTAGATTAGTTGGAAGCCCTATTCTTGTTGAAGTACTCTCAAGACTAATTGATAATTGAGGGTTGCTCTGCTTAGTTATCCCTTACTAGGTAGAGGAAAGTCAAGCAAGTTGGAAAGCTATTTCTAGTCACAAGTCCTAATCCTCTCCCTTGGGAAGGACTAGTGTCAATGACTAGAGGGTGATCCAACAATAACCCAATTACAATTTCTCTCTTGAGTAATCCAACTCAAGGTTTCCTTTCAATCATCTCCCAATCAAGTTATGGAACTACTCACTCATTATGTTTGTAAAATCCACGGAATAAGAAAAGGAAATATTGAAAGACATGATAAATAACAATCGAAGGAATCAATTAAAAATAAAAATAGTTCTTGTATTAATAAATTCTAAAAATAATCCAATCATAATTCTGAGTAAATAAAAGATATGGAAGAGTAAGTGACAGGTAAGGAAACAAACTAGAATGACAAAGTCTTGACGGAGATAATAACTCTTCTCAATATCTTGATCCAAAAAGCAATAAAATTAAAATTCTAAGAACTATGAATGTGTAGAGAGAAAACCTAGAGGAGAGGAAAAATTCGATCTAAAACTAAAACTATGCGGAATGAATGATGCCCTCTGGTTTCTGCATGTTCCCTGGCTCTAGTATGCTTTTCTGGGCCAAAAACTGGGTCAAAATAGGGCCCAAAATCGTCTCCAGTGAATTCTGTAGATTCTGCAGATCACGCACGTCACGCGATGATGCCAGGGCATTTTGGCCAATTTCACTGACCTTTTCTGTACTGTTTTAGGGTAGTTTCATGCATTTTCTTACTTAATAAGCAAGTTTTGGATAGATAATCACTTACATCTTGATTCAAGCAAACATTGTGAATTTCATGTGATTTTATGAGAATTATGCATGAATTGAATGACAAATTGGATAATGCATGTCTCATAACTTGTATTAGAGCTTTGACGCACTTTATTTGCTTGATTTCAGGACAAAGGAAGCAAGGAAGAGCCACATTAGTAGCCACGTTAATCTAATTAACGTGACCACTAACGTGGAATGGGAATAAACTTGCAACGTTAATGAGAAAAGTGATTGCCAATAACGCCTTCGAAACCATCATGGCCCACGTTAATTGCCACGTTAACTACATTAACGTGGTAGTTAACGTGGAGAGAAAGGGAGCTCCAGCGTTAGTGGTAAAAGTGAATACCACTAACGCTCCAAATTGGCAATTAGCCATGTTAAGAGTCACGTTAACTCAGTTAACATGAACTCTAACGTGGAAAGGATGACAATGCCAACGTTAGTGACACTCACCTTTGTCACTAACGTTGGACTAAGCCCAATTGGCCACGTTAAGAGTCACGTTAACTACATTAACGTGAACTCTAACGTGGGAGGAGCAAGGAATCGCCAACGTTAGTGATACTCACCTTGTCACTAACGTTGGACTAAGCCACTATGAGCCACGTTAGTTGCCACGATAATTGCATTAACGTGGAAGCTAACGTGGAGGAAAGAAATGATGAGCCAACATTAGTGACACTCACCTTTGTCATTAACGTTGGAGATGGCAATCACCACCACGTTAAGACAATTAACGTGAGGCACTAACGTGAGAAGGGGCGTTTGGAATGTTAGTGACAAAGGTAAGTGTTACTAACGCTCTCGAGGCTAAGGCATGCCCACGTTAAGAGCCACGTTAGTTATACTAACGTGGATTCTAACGTGAGAAAAGGGGGCTAAGAGCAACGTTATTAGCAAAGGTGAATGCCAATAACGCTTGCGATGGACCAAAAGGCAACGTTAGTGGTCGCATTAGTGCCACTAACGTTGAAGTTAACGTGAACCATCTTGGGCTAGGAACGTTAGTGAAAAAGGTGATTGTCACTAACGTTCTCGAACCCACATTTTCATTTAACGTTAACGCCACTAACGTCCTAGCTAAAGTCCATGCCTACTTCACACTTTCTCTGCAAGTAAAGCTGAGCCCACTGAAGATTCCAAACTGCTTCAACTCAAGATCCAAAGGCCCATATCCAAAGACTTGAAGAGCTAACTAGAAGATCAGAAGAGTAGTATATATAGGAGTAGTTTTGAACTAGAGAAAAAAGCTTTTGGGGCATTGAGAACTACTCTCTGTATAATTTTACTTTCTCTGCAACTTCTAGTTTTACTTTCAGAATGTATTTTCCATCTTTGCTTTCCATTCCCAGAGCTATGAACAACTAAACCCCTTTCATTGGGTTAGGGAGCTCTGTTGTAATTTGATGGATTAATAATAGTTTTCATTATTCTTCTTCTTTCTTTTCTCTTAATTTTACTAGAAAGCTTTCAATCTTCATCCAATTGGGTAGTTGTCTTGGAAAAGAAGCTATTCATACTTGGATCTCTTCGGAACCTTGGAAGAGGAATGAAGAGATCATGCTAGAAATAATTTCTCATGTTTGACCAAATTGGGGTTTGGACGAATATGGTGACATATAATTCTCCCAATACTTTGATTTGGAAATACATGTGGTATAATCAGTGACGATACTTCATCTCTTCTCATGAGCAATTAGACCAAGGAATTAGCTATTGATCAAGATTTGAGAGATTGAATTACCAAGGAATTGGAATTCAATCACTTAATATTGCCAAGGAGATCAATGAATGCATTGATTGAGGAAGAGATGAAAATGAACTTGATCCAGAGAATGCAACATCTCCTGAGCCCAATGAATTCCCCATTTCTGATCTTACCCATTCTATTTACTTTCTGCCATTTACTTTTATGTTCATCTTCCCCATCTCCCATTTTCTACAATTTATTTTCTGTCATTTATATTCAGTTCTTTATTTCCAGCATTTACAATTCCTGCTATTTACTTTTCCGTCATTAAATTTTCTGCAACTCTCAAATCAACTTTTGCTTAGCTCAACTAGAACATTCCTCCAATTAAAGTTTCTTGACCAATCAATCCCTGTGGGATTCGACCTCACTCTATTGTGAGTTTTTACTTGACGACAATTCAGTATACTTGCCGAGGGAAATTTGTTGGGAGACAAGTTTCCGTGCATCACGCGATCGCGTCATTCATGCGGAAGCATCATCCAGCGTTTTGCCTTGCCACACGTGCACGTCGTTCACGCCTTCGCGTCACTTGTGCATTTTTCAATCCGCGCGGTCGCATGAGCCATGCGTCCATGTCACTGCAATTTCCTCTATGTCGCGCGGTCGCGTGAGCCATGCATCCGTGTCACTTCTCGCTGGTCATCTCCTTAATTCCTTCTGTTCCTTCCATTTTTGCAGGCTTCCTTTCTAATCTCCGAGTCATTCATGCCCTATAAAATCTGAGACACTTAACACACAGATCATGGCATCGAATGGAATAAAGGAGAATTAAAATACAAAATTAAATGTCTCTAGGAAGCAAGTTTTCAACCATGAAGTATTTTTAGGAAGGACTTATAAACGCATGCTTATTTAATGAATAAGTGGGTAAATATTTGATAAAACCACACAATTAAACACAATGAAAACCATAAAATAATGGTTTATCACCAGCACAGACGCGTACGCGTACAGCACGTGTGCACGTCCCTTGAAGTTTTGCGATCCACGCGCACGCGCACAAGGGTTTATCACCTATATAGTGAAGCCAAGAAATGGAGTAAATGAGAGTTGCTTGATTTTATTACCCTAAATTTTGCCACATAGACCAACTGACCAAGATGGATTTTACCATCACCGTGAATTTTGCCATATTAGACTAAGAATGCCTCTACCCACGCTTAACCATTGTACACTATAGTAAACATCGATTAGCCCATATTGTTGACCAAATATTCTAGAGTAAATTTAGTAGAACTTTGATGTTTCCTTTTAAGAATTTGGACCTTTACTATGTAACATTTAACTTGATTCCTTAGAGTCTTGTATAGTATTTTGATTTTGCTATTAATGGAAGCTGGTGAATTTTTGCATACATTAAATAACCAAGCGCCTCAATTTTAATATACAGAGTATCAGATTTCAAACACCAATGCCTGTTTTTGTTCTCTTTTTTTTATAAAAAAACTTTAAAAAAATCACCAGAAAGATAATGTAGTCCAGGATATTGATTGTATCGTGATGATTTTAAGTTTCCTGATTGTGACAATTTATAAACTTCCAATGAAAACAAAAACAGCATGAAACATACGTGATGCGTGGGCAGAAGTCGGCTATTTAAGAAATCAATATAGGGAATACGTTGTGAGTATAGTTCTTAACCAGCTAAGATCTGCCTCATCAATTTAGAAAAGTTGTCTTTGTCACAAAAGTTTAGAATAAAAATACTGGGAGTATGAGTCCCAGGTCGTCTCCCAACGAGTTGCTAAAAAGGGTGCTAGTTTATTAATTAGGAAATTCCGAGAGATTTTTGAGAGTTGAATGATAGAAAATAATTAATTGTAATTAAAATAAAATTATATATTCTAATTAAAAAGCCTTGACTGAAGTTCTATCCTTGTTGGAATTTTCTCAAGTGTAGTATAAAGAGGTTGTTGTTTTCACTTAGTTAACCCTTACTAAATAAAGGAAAGTCAAGTGATTGAGCTAACTCTTATTCGCAAATCCTAGTCCTCTCCCTTGGGAAGGTCTAGTGTTAGTAAATACAGAATTAGACAACAACTTCTAATTTAACTAAGCACTTGAGCATTCCAACTCAAATGTCTCCTCTTAACCAACTCCCATGTCAAGTTGGGGAACTACTCCATTGACATGGATACCATCTTTATTGTTGGGAGTTTGGAATAGAAAAGAGACATAATAAATTAAATAAAATAGGTATTGAAAATTAATTAAAAAGAAAAAGTAATTCTTTGTATTAATAAATCCAAAGTGCAACATACCTATCTGAACAGGGTTAATAAGTAATCAAAAAAGTAAAGGAATAAGGAAACAAACTAGAATAGTAACTTCAACGGAGGTGATGACTCTTCAATATCCAAATCAAAAGCGAAAGCATAAAACTAATAAACTATGAATGTAAAGAAAACCTAGAGGAAGAGTAGTTTCTCTCTAGATTCAGATCTAAAAACTAAAAACTATCCTAATGAGAATGTGTGTTGAGTCTCTGCATGTTCCCTGGCTTTAGTCTGTGTTTCTGGGCCAAAAACTGGGTCAAAACGCGGCCCAAAATCACCCCCAGTGTATTCTGTTAATTCTGCAGATCATGCATGTCACGCGTTCGCGCCAAGCACGCGCACGCGTCATCTTGCAGAACTCCAATCCACGCGTACGCGTCAGGCACGCGCACGCGTCACTGCAAATTTCTTCATATCGCGCGCACGCGTGAGCCATGCGTGTGCGTCGATGCTCGCTGGTTATCTCCTTAGTTTCTTGTGTTCCTTCTATTTTTGCAAGCTTCCTTTCCATTCTCTAAGACATTCCTGCCCTATGAAGCTTGAAACACTTAACACACGGATCACGGCATCGAATGGTATAAAGGAGAATTAAAATACACAAATTCAAGATCTCTAGGAAGCAAGTTTTCAACCATAGAACAAACTTAGGAAGGAATTGTAAAATCATGCAATTCATATGAATAAGTGGGTAAAGACTTGATGAAACCACTCAATTAAACACAAGATAAACCATAAAATAGTGGTTTATCAATACGCATCCATTTGTTGATCATTGTTCCAAGTAACAGAAAATGGATTTAAGGGGGACTAATATCTAATAAAATTCATAAACTTCCAATGAAAACAAAAGCAGCATGAAACATACACATCCATTTATTGATCATTGTTCTAAGTAACAGAAAATAGATTTAGGAGGGACTAATATCTAACAAAATTTTTCAATCCGTTTGCCAAAAAAGTAAGAACTTCACGTACAAAATAAATTTATTAAGTAGCCATAAGAAGTTCCTCAGAGGCTAGGACATTCCCGTCTCTTAGAAAGAGCCGCTAAATGATCGGACCAGACAGGCGCAGGTAGCTTGACCGCCTTACCCGTCATTGAACTCCAACGTAAGGAGGGAAAGCAGCCTCGCTCAGCGCAAAATAGTGTCAAACGAAGATCATTTACGTTCTAAAAAAAACTTTGAATTATTATTCAATTAAGTCAGAGTCAAACTCGCGGTGAGCAAGACACTGAACGCGTTCAGTTAGAGGAGCCTCTCCCTTACAGCGTGAGAAACTGGGATAAGCTAACTTCCTTGGTCATACCAGCTTGCTCATAGTGCAGGTCCCACTTGTATATTGTATTTGGCCGAAGAAGCATCGGACAGGTTGGATTTCTTACCTTCTTGGGACGCAAGTAGTCAATCATGCTATCTTTACCTTGAAACCAAGTTGGTATGGAAGAACTGTTGCGCCGCGGGAAATCCTTCTCTATACAAGTTCTCGGACGAGGTTTTTGAACAGAACTTCGATAGGCGAGAGGTGTAAGCACCGCGAGGTGTGAAGTGATCTCGTACTAAACGGTCCTTGTAAGCAGCACTAGAGAGGGGATAGAGACTCGAGACTTCAAACTAATGTCCTTCTTCCTCTGAGCCAGGTTCCATTTTCAACAAGATGTATCAAGACTTACTACAACCGAATTAAAGACCCAACAGAGTCAATCCAACCCCTAAACTTTACGTTTTGACTCTTCTTCTTCCTCTTCTATCTTGGGAGCCAAATAGAAGCAGATATAACTCATTTCAGCAAAGTCTGAATTCAAAAAATTTGGTCTGTGGAAACAAAATATACATAATATAATAATATTTTTTACAATTATAATATGATATTATAAAATATAATTATTTTTTAAATTATTTAACCAATACAATACAATCATTATATATATCACTAAATAATTATTTAAAGATTACAAAATCTTTATGATGTTCATAATAAAAAAAATTCTTTCAAATAATGCATGATATAGTAAGCTATCAAAGTGCAAACCACCAATTAATTGTAGTGAATCTAAAACATAACTGCTCCACAACATTTTGTTCCTCATCTTATAGCATTTTTAATAAAAAGACTGATGAGTGGATTTTTGACGGTTAAGAATTTCACAAATGAATTTTCGTCGAAGTATAGTCTCTAAACCAACAAGGAATCCTTTCATACAAAAATTTGTTTGTCACAAGTACAAACCCCTAATAATCCTAATAACCGAAGCATTTAAACCGTAGGTCGTCTCTCAAAGGCATTGCAGGGTAGTGTTTTTGTTATTGGCCATGGACATGTATATTTTGGGGTTTTGAATAGGAAACAAGAAATGTAAATTGCAAAGGAAATCAAATGACAAAAAGGTCTTGGCAAGGTTTGGTGGTCAAGGATCTCTATCCTTATTACTAACCACAATATGACAATTACAAGGATCAATCTCACTAAGTCATCCTCTAACAAGTAAAGGAAAGTCAAATGAGCTATATCAATCCAAGTCCATAGGTCCTAGCTATCCACGAATTGAATTAATGAGAGCTAGAGTCAATGGCTACCAACTATCAATCACTTGGACATTGGTAACTCAAGAATTCCTAAGTTATCTTCCCAAGCCAAGAGCATAAAATTCTACTCTAACATCCTCTCAAGCATTTTGACAAACACTTGGAGGGTATAAAAGGAAAGCATAGTAAATTGACAACAAGAATAGAATCTAACAACAATTATTGCAAAGAATTGACAACAACAATAAAAAAGGAACACAATTATTATGAATTACCTCAAATTGAATTGAAAGAAAATGGAAGGAACAAGAGTAGATCTACAACAAAGCATAGGAACAAAATAAAAGAAATTACAACAAAGGAATAGAAGAAAAACATGTAACAACAAAGAATTGAGAGGTAGAAGTAGATGAAAGCATGAATTAAAACCTAGATCTAAGATTATTGACCTAAACCTAATCCTAATTCTGGAGAGAAGTGAGAGCTTCTCTCTCTACAACTAACTAATCCTAATCCTAATGTGTGCAGTGAATGAATGAGCAAAAGATGAATGATCCATTCCCCTTCAATCCTTGGTCCTTTAAGCATTTTAGCGCCAAAGTTGGTTACAAACTGGCCCCACAGCTCCCCTGAATTCACTGGGCATGTTTTCACTTAAAAATCACGTGCCAGGACCGACGCGTACGCGTACAGCACGCATGCGTGTCCCTGAGGTTTTTTTGCAATCCAGCGTGCGCGTATACTGCGCGTGCGCGTGGATGGGCGCATCCAAATCTTTGACTTTTTCCAAGTGTTCTCCACTCTGCATGCTTTCCTCTTCATTCTTTTGATCCATTCCTAGCCTTTTCAATCTGAAATCACTAACAAATATATCAAGGCATCTAGTGGAATCAAAGAAAGATAAAAAATCATCAAATTAAGGATCTAAAAGCTTGTTTTCACATTTAAGCACAAAATGAGGGAGAATCACAAAACCATGCCATTTTAAATTCTTATTTCTAAATTTATAAAATCAATTCTCACGGGAGACTGGAGAGTGGAGAGGCGAGAATGTGAGAGAGTTAGAGATGCAGAGGCAGAGCGGCAGAGACGACCGAGTGGCGAGAGGCGAGTGGCGAGACTGCGAGAGGCGATGACGGAGAAACGAGCCAGGCAGCCAGCGACGAGTCAACGAAGCAAGCGAGCAGGGCAGATAAGGAGACACGAGACAACAAACCAGCGACAAGCCAGCAACGTCGACGATTCCACGACAGTAACGCGGACTGCGGACAAATCAGGAGGTGCCGAGGTGGGCGGCGAGCTGTGCAGTTAGCTAGTTACTCGAGGCCGCGAGGGGGACAACTGGAGAAGAAGGGTTACGTGAAGGGGAGAAAGATAGCAGAGACAAAAATTGAGATAGGGGAGAAGGAAAAGGTTATGACTTAGGGATTTCAATTTTGATGGTGGAGTCAAAATTATTATGGGAGTCGGGGCAACTAATTTTTTTACTGAGAAGTACTCAGTAATTTTTCAAATTATATAACTGGAAGCTATGAATCCATCCGTCCAGCAATCTTGTATTCAACCACAACTGGAAGCTCATTCGAAAGACTGATGGTAACCTGGTTAGACAATGGTGCTGCCTTTGTGAAAGAGTACATGCACCGCAATGCAAATGTCAAGGACATAGGCTCATTCATCTCTATAGTAGTGGCTTCTTTAGGCTGCAATATCAACCAAATACAATGCAAAACCATCAATCAGTATGTATTTCAAATTATAAGAGAACTAAATTGTACAAACAATAAAGTTATGATTAAAAAAGAACAAATAAATCTCCGTTACCTTTTCCATAGAAGAGTTATGCCTGCAGACAATGTTTGTAGTTCCAACATCACCTTTTGTGGAAAACTTTACACCTTCCCTAATAATAGAAATGACAACTACAATATTCATCACACACTGAACAAATTGGATCAGCTAAACTATTAACTTCCAAAAGAGAACCATAAAACCCCCAAAAATTTAGAGCAAAGCAAATTACTAGTTTCACCAATACTGCAAATCCTAGCAAACTCAGTAGACGGTATTCTAATAATGGCATGGTACTCTGCCTCAGGAATTCCAAGGTGCTCACTATCGATATCCATGAACTTCATCTCAAAATTAGAAATTTTATCTTGTGCTTCAGAACATAAACAAAAAAAAAATGAATAGTCAGATTACAAATCTTTTCAATATCCAAAACTTCATAATTCAGATCTTGAATCAAAATGTAATATTAACAGATGCACTACCAGAAACAGATTCCAATACATGAACAAAACACAGCTGTACACTATCTTGCTTAAAATTAAACACCAAAGCATAATTCCTGCATATAAATTTTTACAATCCTAGAAATCCAATCACCAAACACTAAATTTTGTAGCAATTCATTAACAACTGAACTCATATCAACTACAGAATCAAGATCATGCCCCTTGTAGAATACTAAACTTTCAAACACACAAAAAACAATTTAATAGGTCTTCCCTTTCCAGTACAATTTTCTAGCAAGAAATAGTCCTAAGCGTCAATAAAAAGGTTAACGAATTAAAATAACACCATATCAAAATTAGCAACTAACGATCAAATAGAAATAGGAAAATGAGCCATGCAGATAATAAAACCCTATAAATAATCAGACAAAATTAAAATGAAAATCGAAATCAAGATTTCTTGGGAAAATGAATAGTACTTGGGCTCTCGAATATGAAAGTGATGGTGTCGTTGCCGTCATCGCCCTTGACAGCGATGATGTCATCATTTCTGGCGCACCGTAGCATCTTGGCCATGTTGAGATTCATTCCCATCGAGATGTTGTGGTCGCACCGTAGTGCTCAAACCCTTTGGACCACAGTAGAAGCACCACGAGAGCAACGCGGCTCAAGTCCATGGCCTGGAGTGAGAACCCAGCGGCGGAGCAATCAAAGTTCGCATCATTCACGAGCTCCCTGATTGCTTCTAGAACCTTCTCTAGCAAAGAACCTTGCACCAAACGGAGTTTTAGCATCTTGAAAATGGGACTGTTGGAGGTTTTCTTGCTTTCTTGCTTTAAGATTTTTTATTATGGAAAATTCTATTTGTACAACAAAATTCAGCCTTTGGTTGGCCTTTAATATTATTTAATTATTTTTTAATTAAAACATATTCCTATTTTTTAGATACACATTGGTAATTAAGTTTAATTTAAATTTTAAAAACTAAAATTTTTCTAATTTCCTACCACTTCATAGTTAGTTATTATTTCCTTCTTTTACGTTCCGTCTCTCTCTGTAACACGATTTTCTTTTTATCTCATTCTCTAGTGCAAAATTGCTTCTTTTACGTTCCTTATTTATGTTATATTACTTAGTAGTTGTAAAGACTAGGTTCATTGGTTCAAATGAATGAGTTTTAGATGTGTGCAGGAATCAATTTAAAAGATGGGATATTATTTTGGATGTGTTGTAAGTCAATCTGGTTAGCATTTGAAAAAATTTTTACCTACTGTAACCAAGTGTAATTTATGCACAATGAATGAACAATTAGCAAGTTGGACACACTATACAAACAAGCAAAAACACTGTATAATAACTAATTACATTGTATAAATTACTTACTTGATTAGTAGTCGTGGTAATAACTCCACCTTAAGAATTTGAAGACGATGCTTCAAATTTATTCCTATTACACAACCCGAAATTTATAATATTACTGATACAAAATTATACGTTTACACAACCCAAATCACAAACTTGCACACCAAATAACTAATAGTCAAAAAAAATTACCAATAAAAACAAATTAATCATCAACATAAGTATGAGAATAGAACAACCAAGCAGCAGTACAAATCACATAATATTCCCTTGCAGACAACTAAAATTCACATAAACACATCCAAAACAAAGTGAAGAATGTAAACACTTCCAAAATATAGAAATTGCGCATGCAAAAATAATTTAACATTGCAATATATATGAGAATCTTTTCAGAACATTTTCATCGATTTTTAATTACAAAAAAATAATATACAGAATAATAAGAAAAGCAATGGAGTCAGAGAATGTACAAAGAAAAACTCTATCAATAGAGACCCATCCAAACCTTAGGTATGTTTTCCGCGTGGACGAACAGCGACGCTGATGCGGACAAACGGCGACGAAGAGGAGGACGGCGGCGACGAAGATGAGCGCCGAGGAAGAGGAAGGCAGCGTTGTGGATGAGCGCCATGGAGGAGGAAGGCAGTGTCGAGGATGAGCACTGAGGAGGAAGGTGGCTGATGACATGTCACCATGTCATATTTTTCTATGCTTTTTCCTTATGTTTTCAATAGGTTTTATGCACTTTCTTGAGCCATAAGCAAGCCAATTGGGTAGATTTCCATGTTTCCTTTGATTCAATCAACCATATATGCACTAGGGGGCCAACGTTTGAGCAAAAGTTTGACCCCAAACTTTGGCTCAAACATTGGTAGCAGCAAGAATGGGCCAGCTGGTGTAAAAAGTTTGAGTAAAAGTTTGCCTCAATCTTTTACTCAAACTTTTACTCAAGCTTTTAAGATTCACAACCCGGTTCACATTGGTTCTCTCTCCAACTCCAAGAGCAATCAACCAAGGCCTCTATCAACCCAATTCCATCAAGAGCAAGGGCCCAATTGACACCACTCAAAGGCACAAGAGATAGTTAGAATAGAAATTTCATTTTAATTGTAATTTGTTTTGAATTTCATTTTCATTTTGTAAAAATGCCTATAAATAGGTATCTGTTTCATTTTATTGGGGAGGCGAGCTCCACTAGGGAGCATTAGGAATACAGAACTCTCTCTCTTTAGTTTTTCTTTTTGTTTTAAATCTTGGGTTGAGAATTGAAGAAATTTTGTTTCAATCTCACCTTGAGAATTCTCTCTGTTTTCTTCTTCTGCAATTTTAATTTCTCCTCTACTACAAGTTCCTTTACTGCAAGTTTACAATTTAATTTACATTGAGCTTGATTTTGATCTTTGGTTCTCATTGCTTTCTGTTCTCACTGAATTCAATTTACATTCAAGCAATTCAATTCTTCTGCAAGTGTTCTGCATTTTACATTTCTGTTCATGATCTGATTTACTTTTCCTGCAAGTTAAATTTTCTCTAAGCTTTGATCTATTGCTCTCTTCAATTTCCAGCACCCACTCCCCTTTACATTTAATGAAATTTCACTTTTCTTACAATTTAAGATTCTTGCAATTTACATTTCTTGCTCTTAAAGTTACTTGCCAATTTACATTCTGCAACTTTAAATTCATTGTCCTTTACTTCCTGTTGGTTACAATTTCACTCAATTCACATAAATGTTAGCTTGACTAAACTAAGCATCCACTAAAGTTGCTTGATCCATCAATCCCTGTGGGATCGACCTCACTCACGTGAGTTTTATTACTTGATGCGACCCGGTGCACTTGCCGGTGAGTTTTGTGTCGGATCGTTTTCCGCACATCAAGTTTTTGGCGCCGTTGCCAGGGATTGATTTAGATCAACAATGATTAAGTGGGTGAGAAGTCTAGATCAAGCATTTTCTTTATTTTTCTTTTCTGTTTTAGATTGAAACCAAGGTGTTTGAGTTTTTGCCTCACTAAGAAATTCTCATCTCTGATATGAGTAAGTTCAATTTTCATTGATGTTTGCAAAATACAAATGGAGTTCAACTCATCACTTGGTCAAACAAAATTTTATGGGATATCACCCACCATCACCAATCTCTAATGGTGGCTGGGAATATCACCAAGAGAATACACATTCTGAGCACTCCAATTCATGGAGATTTGCTTCAGAGACACAAGATGAGCAAGAAAATCATATGGGATATCTTCCTCCACCACAAAATGATGCAAGTCATGATTCTAATGGTGGCTGGGGGGAGCAAAACCAGAAAACATTTGAGAACCCATATTTCACTTATCAAGAGCCATCTTCACTTGAACGTACCTCCAATTCACTTATGCAAAATTGTCCAACCTCACCTTCCAGTTTTTCATCTGAAAATTTTTCATCACCGGACTTTGGCTCCACACAAAATTCTTGCCAAAGCTCACCACCCATACAAATTTCAATGAACCAAGGCCTCTCAAAGCTTGAGATCATGTTTGAAAAATATGAAAGAGAGGCACAAAAATCCTGGAAAAGGCAAGAAGCTCTTCCCAAAAATATGAATAGAGATTTAGAGAAAATAAGGAGGAGCTTAGAACCACTGAGCAAGAAAAATGAAGGCCAATTGATGGATATGAAGGAGAAAGTGGAAGAGCAAGATAAGGAGGCCACTGCATCAAGTGAACTTTCAATGAAGAATGAGGTGGTTGAAAATGAAACTGCACTTGAGATGACAAGAGCACATGGCAACTCACAACTCTCACAAACCTCCCTGGACCAAAACGCCTCAACACTTGAATCTGTGATTGAAAAATATGAAGAGGAGATGAAGAAATGTTGGGAAGATCAACAAACCTCCTCAATGAAAAAGCTATTAAGTCAAATGTTGGGTGCAAGGGAGGAAGTGAAAGAGCAAGAAAGTGAGAAAGACAACCAAAGAATTCCAAACTCAAGTGAAGCAGAGAAGTACATGAAGGAGGAATCCACAGAACCACCATTGCAAGAGACTCTTGATGAAGACAAAACTCCAATAATCACACAGCAACTAAGTCGTAAATTCAAGGAAGTGAAGGCAATTAACAAAAGCACCAAGAAGAGGATTGTGACCAAGCTACAAAAGACAATATTCATGAAGAAAAGAAGGTCAACTCCAAACAATCCTCCCCCTGATCTAGCAAGCAAGCTCAATCAAGCCATTAACAAAAGAAAGCTTGCTGAGGAGAGACCAAGACAGGGGGTAATAGCTGAATCTTCTCCTCCCTTGAGGTCATTCCTCTTAACAAACTGGAAGAAGAGGAAGAAAGTAAAGAACAACATGCCAATAGTAGGTAACGTTTCTCTTCTATGCTTTGTCTTCTTTCTTTGCTTTGTTTAAATTCAATAAATTGGCATATGGTTACATTCTAAGTTTGGTGTTGCCTTGCAACAAATTATTTTCAATCTTTTTGGATGATTGCATCAAATCAAAAAAAAAGTGACACACCAAGATTCTAAGTTTGGTGTGCCACCTATTTTTCTATGCAAATCATTCAGCAACACCACTTGTCTGCATAACCATAATGTCTTTGCAATGTTAATTTTCTTTTGGTTTGGTATTTTGTTATTCTGTTTACTTTAGTTAATTCTTTGTTTTTAATGCTTTCATTTTAGTTTGCTTATTTACTGTGTTTATTAATACATTACCAAGAGAGCTTTATTCATGATAGATTCGTGGCTTGGTGATTGTATTTAACATATAACAGTTTCTTTTGTCTAGATTTATTTCAAATAAATTGACATGTGGTTGCATTCTAAGTTTGGTGTTGCTATGCAACAAAATTTGGTTCTAATCTTTACAAGATACTTGCATCAATTCCAAGTGAAAGTGTCACACCAAGTTTGGTATGTGGTGCATGAAATTGTGATGTCCAGGCTCGAACTATTCCTGGCATGTGAGCAATTTGGTACGCGTAATCGTGATTACACATTCATAATTTGTCACAACTTCGATACAACTAACCAGCAAGTGCACTGGGTCGTCCAAGTAATACCTTACGTGAGTAAGGGTCGAATCCCACGGAGATTGTTGGTATGAAGCAAGCTATGGTCACCTTGTAAATCTCAGTCAGGCAGACATAAAGTGATAATGGTGTTTTCAAATAATAAATAATAGAATAGGGATAGAGGTACTTATGTAAATCATTGGTAGGAATTTCAGATAAGCGAATGGAGATGCTTTTCGTTCCTCTGAACCTCTGCTTTCCTGCTATCTTCATCCAATCAGTCTTACTCCTTTCCATGGCTGGCTTTATGTGATACATCACCACTATCAATGGCTACTTTCGGTCATCTCTCGGGAAAATGATCCAATGCCCTATCACGGCACGGCTAATCGTCTGGAGGCATCACCCTTGCCAATGGCTTCATCTTATCCTCTCAGTGAATAATATGCTCACGCACCCTGTCACGGCACGGCTATTCATCTGTCAGTTCTCAATCATGCTTGAATATGATTTACTATCCTTTTGCGTCTGTCACTAACGCCCTGCAATCGCGAGTTAGGAGCTCGTCACAGTCATTCAATCATTGAATCCTACTCGGAATACCACAGACAAGGTTTAGACTTTCCGGATTCTCTTGAATGCCGCCATCATTCTAGCTTACGCCACGAAGATTCTGGTTAGGAGATCTAAGAGATACTCATTCTAGCTTATTTCATGTAGAACAGAAGTGTTTGTCAGGCACACGTTCATAAGGGAGAAGGATGATGAGCGTCACACATAATCATCACCTTCATCACGTTCTTGGGTGCGAATGGATATCTTAGAAGCAAAATAAGAAGAATTGAATAGAAAACAGTAGTACTTTGCATTAATCTTTGAGGAACAGCAGAGCTCCACACCTTAATCTATGGAGTGTAGAAACTCTACCATGAAAATACATAAGTGAAAGGTCCAGGCATGGCTGAGATGGCCAGCCCCCTAAAACATGATCAAAGGATCATAAGGTAATCCAAAGATGCCTAATACAATAGTAAAAGGTCCTATTTATAATAAACTAGCTACTAGGGTTTACAGAAATAAGTATTTGATGCATAAATCCACTTCCGGGGCCAACTTGGTGTGTGCTTGGGCTGGGCTTAAGTGTGGCACGTGTAGAGGTCCTCCTTGGAGTTGAACGCCAGCTTTAGTGCCAGTTTGGGCGTTCAACTCTGGTTTTGGCTCCTTTTCTGGCGCTGGACGCCAGATTTGGGTAGGAAGCTGGCGTTGATCGTCAGTTTACGTCGTATATTCTTGACCAAAGTATGGACTATTATATATTTCTGGAAAGCCCTGGATGTCTACTTTCCAACGCAATTGGAAGCGCGCCA
>NC_029788.2:90855186-90857552 GCF_000816755.2 Arachis ipaensis | reverse complement strand
GCTTATGCTTTTTACCACACCAAACTTAGAATGTTGCTCGCCCTCGAGCAAAAGAAGAAGGAATAAAAGAAGAAGAAGATATGGAGGAGATGGAGGGATGTGTGTATGGATGTGAGTGGTGGATGGAAAACAGAAGGGATGGTCATGAATGGAGAGATAGAGGGTGAGGTGGGTGGGGATCCTGTGAGGTCCACAGATCCTGAGGTGTCAAGGCATTTACATCCCTGCACCACTTTAGGCATACAAAATGCCCTTGCACACAATTCTGGGCGTTCAGCGCCAGGTTGGTGCCCATTTTGGGCGTTCAATGCCCATTTGCTGCCATTTCTGGCGTTGAACGCCAGAACCATGCTTGTTCTGGGCGTTCCGTGCCAGGATGTTGCCCATTTTGGGCGTTCAGCGCCAGAACCATGCTCTGTTCTGGCGTTGAACGCCAGGCAGATGCTCCTCTAGGGTGTGATTTTTCTTCTGCTGTTTTTGACTCCGTTTTTAATTTTTATATTTATTTTGTGACTCCACATGATCATGAACCTAAGAAAACATGAAAAACAAGAATAATAGAGTTAGATAAATAAACATTGGGTTCCCATTAGTCTTAACAGTATCACATATCTGCAAGAATTCAGTTAAGAACTGAAAAGGATCTTCAGATGGAAGACCATGAAACTTGCAGTTCTGCTGCATCAGAGAAACTAACTGAGGTTTCAGCTCAAAGTTGTTTGCTCCAATGGCAGGAATGGAGATGCTTCTTCCATGTAAATTGGAATTAGGTGCAGTAAAGTCACCAAGCATTTTCCTTGCATTGTTGTTGGGTTCGGCTGCCATTTCCTTTACTTGTTCGAAATTTTCAATCAGGTTGTCTCTGGATTGTTGTAATTTAGCTTCTCTTAATTTCCTTTTCAAAGTCCTTTCAGGTTCTGGATCAGCTTCAACAAGAATGCCTTTTTCTCTGTCCCTGCTCATAAGAAAGAGAAGAGAACAAGAAAAGAAGAGGAATCCTCTATGTCACAGTAAAGAGGTTCCTTATTGTTAGAAAAAAAAAAAGAAGAAATTCGAACACAGTTAGAAGAGGGGGTTCGAATTTGGTGATGATGTGAGGAAGAGATGTTAGTTAATGAATGAATAAATAGAATAAGATGAGAGAGAAGGAGGGAATTTTCGAAAATATAATTTTTGAAAAGGAGTTAGTGATTTTTGAAAATAGTTTTTGAAAAATGTTAGTATTTTTTTTTCGAAAAAATTTTTATAATTAAAAATAAAAATAATTAGTTAATTAAAAAGAAATTTTGAAAAAGAGGGGAGATATTTTCGAAAACTAGAGAGAGAGAGTTAGTTAGGTAGTTTTGAAAAAGTTAAGAAACAAACAAAAAGTTAGTTAGTTAGTTGGGACAAATTTTGAAAAGATAAGAAGTTAGGAAGTTAGAAAAGATATTTTGAAATCATATTTTTGAAAAAGATAAGATAAGAAGATATTTTTGAAAAGATATGATTGAAATTAGTTTTGAAAAAGATTTGATTTTTAAAATCACAATTAATGACTTGATTCACAAGAAATCACAAAATATGATTCTAGAACTTAAAGTTTGAATCTTTCTTAACAAGCAAGTAACAAACTTGAAATTTTTGAATCAAAACATTAATTGTTATTGTTATTTTCGAAAATTATGATGTAAAAATAAGAAAAAGATTTTTGAAAAATATTTTTGGAATTTTCGAAAATAACTTAGAATTTTTGAAAAAGATTTGATTTTTGAAAAAGATTTTGAAAGAGATAGGATTTTCAAATTGAAAATTTGATTTGACTCATAAGAAACAACTTTGATTTTTAAAAATTTTTGAAAAAGTCAACTCAATTTTAGAATTTGATGAGAGAAAAAGGGAAAGATATTTTTTTGATTTTTGAAATTTTTATGAAAAAGATGAAAATTATGCAATGCATGAAATTTTTAGATCAAAACAATGAATGCATGCAATAATGCTATGAATGTCAAGATGAACACCAAGAACATTATGAAGATCATGATGAACATCAAGAACACATTTTTGAAAAATTTTTAATGCAAAGAAAACATGTAAGACACCAAACTTAGAAATCTTTCATGTTTAGACTCTAACAAACGAAAAATGCACATGAAAAACAACTAAAGATGCAAAACAAGAAAACATCAAGATCAAACAAGAAGACTTTACCAAGAACAACTTGAAGATCATGAAGAACACTATGAATGCATGAATTTTCGAAAAAAATGCAAGATGCACATGCAATTGACACCAAACTTATGATATGACTCAAGACTCAAACAAGAAACATGAATTATTTTTGATTTTTATGATTTTCTAAATTTTTTTGGATTTTTATTTTATAT
>NC_029788.2:90791634-90855181 GCF_000816755.2 Arachis ipaensis | reverse complement strand
ACGAAGATTCTGGTTAGGAGATCTAAGAGATACTCATTCTAGCTTATTTCATGTAGAACAGAAGTGTTTGTCAGGCACACGTTCATAAGGGAGAAGGATGATGAGCGTCACACATAATCATCACCTTCATCACGTTCTTGGGTGCGAATGGATATCTTAGAAGCGAAATAAGAAGAATTGAATAGAAAACAGTAGTACTTTGCATTAATCTTTGAGGAACAGCAGAGCTCCACACCTTAATCTATGAAGTGTAGAAACTCTACCGTGAAAATAGATAAGTGAAAGGTCTAGGCATGGCCGAGATGGCCAGCCCCCTAAAACGTGATCAAAGGATCATAAGGTAATCCAAAGATGCCTAATACAATAGTAAAAGGTCCTATTTATAATAAACTAGCTACTAGGGTTTACAGAAATAAGTATTTGATGCATAAATCCACTTCCGGGGCCCACTTGTTGTGTGCTTGGGCTGGGCTTAAGTGTGGCACGTGTAGAGGTCCTCCTTGGAGTTGAACGCTAGCTTTAGTGCCAGTTTGGGCGTTCAACTCTGGTTTTGGCTCCTTTTCTGGCGCTGGACGCCAGATTTGGGTAGGAAGCTGGCGTTGAATGCCAGTTTACGTCATCTATTCTTGGCCAAAGTATGGACTATTATATATTGCTGGAAAGCCCTGGATGTCTACTTTCCAACGCAATTGGAAGTGCGCCATTTTGAGTGCAGGGAGGTCAGAATCCAACAGCATCAGCAGTCCTTCTTCAACCTCTGAATCTGATTTCTGCTCAAGTCCCTCAATTTCAGCCAGAAAATACCTGAAATCACATAAAAACACACAAACTCATAGTAAAGTCCAGAAATGTGAATTTAACATAAAAACTAATGAAAACATCCCTAAAAGTAACTAGATCCTACTAAAAACTTACTAAAAACAATGCCAAAAAGCGTATAAATTATCCGCTCATCAGTATGCCACTTATTCTTTATGCAAAGTATTATGCTCACCTTCTTTAGTTTGCAACCACAATGTCTCTGTCTCTTGTGCCTTGATTGTTATCTCTAATTTTGCTTGCTTAAAACACATGTACTACTAACTTTTCATTATGTAAGACATTCATGATCCATCTTAGCCCCATAGCCATTGTTCTAATTGTTGCTTGAGGATGAGCAAGCATTCTGAGTTTGGCAAGGCGTCATGTTTTTCTATGCTTTTTCCTTATGTTTTCAATAGGTTTTATGCACTTTCTTGAGCCATAAGCAAGCCAATTGGGTAGATTTTCATGTTTCCTTTGATTCAATCAACCATGTATGAATTAATGCAATTTCATGAGATTTTATGCTATAATTGTCATATATTATGAAAGAATAACAAACTCATGATCTTGAGCCAACGTTTGCCTCAAACTTTTTGGCAAACGTTGGCATCACAAAACCAACACCCTGGAGGAGAAAAGCTTGCGCCAACATTTACCTCAAACTTTTTGGCAAATGTTGGCGCCACACCAACACACCCAGGGGAGAAAAAGCTTGCGCCAACGTTTGCCTCAAGCTTTCTGGCAAACGTTGGCGCCACAAGGCATACAAGGGGTATACTTCCAACAAGAATAACTTGAGCTACAGAGCTCCAAATGAGGTGATTCAAAAAGCAATGGAAAGTAGGAATCAAGAGCTTTCCAGGCATATATGGCACTACATGGTGGACACTAAAATTGAGGGAGAAAACCGCCCCGAAATGTGCATAAACGAACATGGTGGCAACTTGCAGTGAGGCTAACTGACCTCTGCACCTTCGACGGAGTATAACTTGAGCTGTGGAACTCCAAATGATGCGCTTGCAACGGCATTGGAAAGTAGACATCCAGAGCTTTCCATCAATATATAATAGTATGGGGTGGAAAATACGTTTGAGCCTCCAAAACTGGCGTTTTCGACCACGTTTGAGGCAAACTTTACCTCAAACGTTGGGCACCAAAGCCAGCGACCCTGTCCTCTTCAAAGGAGCATAACTTGAGTTGTAGATGTCCAATTGAGGTGATTTTAATTGGGTTAGAAAGCTGACATTCAGAGCTTTCCAACCATATATAATAGTCTATAGTGGGCATAAAATTGGCAATGTTGACAAGAGGACAAAGTAGCGCCACATATATGCACTAGGGGGCCAACGTTTGAGCAAAAGTTTGACCCCAAACTTTGGCTCAAACGTTGGTAGAAGCAAGAATGGGGCAGCTGGTGTAAAAAGTTTGAGTAAAAGTTTGCCTCAAACTTTTACTCAAACTTTTACTCAAGCTTTTAAGATTCACAACCCGGTTCACATTGGTTCTCTCTCCAACTCCAAGAGCAATCAACCAAGGCCTCTATCAACCCAATTCCATCAAGAGCAAGGGCCCAATTGACACCACTCAAAGGCACAAGAGATAGTTAGAATAGAAATTTCATTTTAATTGTAATTTGTTTTGAATTTCATTTTCATTTTGTAAAAATGCCTATAAATAGGTATCTGTTTCATTTTATTGGGGAGGCGAGCTCCACTAGGGAGCATTAGGAATACAGAACTCTCTCTCTTTAGTCTTTCTTTTTGTTTTAAATCTTGGGTTGAGAATTGAAGAAATTCTGTTTCAATCTCACCTTGAGAATTCTCTCTGTTTTCTTCTTCTGCAATTTTAATTTCTCCTCTACTACATGTTCCTTTACTGCAAGTTTACAATTTAATTTACATTGAGCTTGATTTTGATCTTTGGTTCTCATTGCTTTCTGTTCTCACTGAATTCAATTTACATTCAAGCAATTCAATTCTTCTGCAAGTGCTCTACATTTTACATTTCTGTTCATGATCTGATTTACTTTTCCTGCAAGTTAAATTTTCTCTAAGCTTTGATCTATTGCTCTCTTCAATTTCCAGCACCCACTCCCCTTTACATTTAATGCAATTTTACTTTTCTTGCAATTTAAGATTCTTGCAATTTACATTTCTTGCTCTTAAAGTTACTTGCCAATTTACATTCTGCAACTTTAAATTCATTGTCCTTTACTTCCTGTTGGTTACAATTTCACTCAATTCACATAAATGTTGGCTTGACTAAACTAATCATCCACTAAAGTTGCTTGATCCATCAATCCCTGTGGGATCGACCTCACTCACGTGAGTTTTATTACTTGATGCGACCCGGTGCACTTGCCGGTGAGTTTTGTGTCAGATCGTTTTCCGCACATCAGTGGCACAAATGAACGGCGGCGGAGGATGACGAACCACAGATAGCATACGCCTCTGGGTTTCTTCAGGGTTTTGTATGGTATTAGTTAATAATTAGATGGTTTAAGGTTTACTTTAGAATTTATAAATCGAAATTTTGAATTTTAATTAATTTAATTTTTGGATGTTGATGCACGGAAACTTGTCTCTCAACAATTTTTCCTCGGCAAGTATACCGAATTATCGTCAAGTAAAAACTCACAATAGAGTGAGGTCGAATCCCACAGGGATTGATTGGTCAAGAAACTTTAATTGGAGGAATGTTCTAGTTGAGCTAAGCAGAATTGAGTTGATAGTTGCAGAAAAGTAAATGGCGGGAAAGTAAATAACAGAAGATGTAATTGCGAGAGGTAAATAACAGAATGTAAATGACGGAAAGGAAATTGCAGAATCTTAAATGAGGATTTGGGGAAATGAGCATGAAAGTAAAGAGCAAAAAGTAAAGAGAATGGGTAAGATCAGAAATGGGAAATTCATTGGGCTTAGGAGATGTTGCATTCTCCGGATCAAGTTCATTTTCATCTCTTCCTCAATCAATGCATTCATTGATCTCCTTGGCAATCTTAAGTGATTGAATTCCAATTCCTTGGTAACTCAATCTCTCAAATCTTGATCAATAGCCAATTCGTTGGTCTAATCGCTCATGAAAAGAGATGAGGTGCGGTCAATGATTATACCACATGTATTTCCAAATCAAAGTATTGGGAGAATTATATGTCACCATATCCGCCCAAACCCCAATTTGGTCCAACATGAGAAAGCATTTCTAGCATGATCTCTTCATTCCTCTTCCAAGGTTCAGAAGAGATCCAAGTATGAATAGTTTCTTTTCCAAGACAATTATCCAATTCGATGAAGATTGAAAGCTTTCAAGTAAAATCAAGAGAAAAGAAAGAAGAAGAAGAATAATGAAAACTATTATTGATCCATCAAATTACAACAGAGCTCCCTAACCCAATGAAAGGGGTTTAGTTGTTCATGGCTCTGGGAATGAAAAGCAAAGATGGAGAGTACATTCTGAAGTAAAACTAGAAGTTGCAGAGAAAGTAAAATTATACAGAGAGTATTCCTCTCAATCCCCCAAGTATTCCTTTCTAGTTCAAAACTACCCCTATATATATTACTCTTCTGATCTTCCAGTTGGCTCTTCAAGTCTTGGATATGGGCCTTTGGATCTTGAGTTGAAGCAGTTTGGAATCTTCAGTGGGCTCAGGTTTACTTGCAGAGAAAGTGTGAAGTAGGCATGGACTTTGGCTAGGACGTTAGTGGCATTAACGTTAAGTGAAAATGTGGGTTCGAGAACGTTAGTGACGATTACCTTTTTCACTAGCGTTCCAAGCCAAAAATGGTCCACGTTAACTTCAACGTTAGTGGCACTAACGTCATTCCTTTCCTCCACGTTAGCTTCTACGTTAATGCAATTAACGTAGCAACTAACATGGCTAATAGAGGCTTAGTCCAATGTTAGTGACAAAGGTGAGTGTCACTAACGTTGGCTCTTCATTGCTTCTCCTACATTACAGTTCACGTTAATGTAGTTAACGTGACTCTTAACGTGGCTAAGTGTGCCCCTCTCCCCAACGTTAGTGGCATTCACTTTTACCACTAACGTGGGAGCTTTACTTTTCTTCCACGTTAGCTTCTACGTTAACGTAGTTAATGTGGACACTAACGTGGGCTATGATGGCTCACGAAAGCGTTATTGGTGTTCACTTTTCTCGTTAACGTTGTAAGCTAGTCTCCTTTCCACGTTAATGGTCACGTTAGTTGGACTAACGTGGCTATTAACGTGGCATCTTCCTTGCTTCCTTTGTCCTGAAATCAAGCAAATAAAGTGCATCAAAGCTAGGTTCTAACCCATGAGATCATGCATCATTCAATTTACCATTCAATTCATGCATAATTCTCATGAAATCATATAAAATTCACAATGTTTGCTTGAATCAAGATGTAAATGATTATTTACCCAAAACTTGCTTATTTCCTAAGAAAGTGCATGAAACTACCCTAAAACCATAAAGAAAAGGTCAGTGAAACTGGCCAAAATGCCATGGCATCACAACATCAAACTTAAAGCTTGCTTGTCCCTAAGCAAGTACTGGAACAAGAAAATGATGAATGAAATAACAAGAGAAATGAATCATTATTGTGGAAGTCATATCCTTGGTTTTATGGGGTTTCATGCATAGCAACTTAGGTTCATTCCTTTATTGGCTTTCAGACCTTTTGCCATGCCCTGGAATACTTACTTGATTTCACTCTTTGAGACTTTTATTTATTGATCCCTTTGTCTTTCCACGGTTTATTGTATCCTTAGGCTAAGTGTTCTGTGAGGGGGCGACTCTTTAAGATAAGCTTTCAGCCAACACTCCCGAACCAGTTGGTTCAAGGTGCTAGGTGTTGAAACACCCCTAAGGACTTACTCCCTCAAGTCTCTCTCCGCCATACATGCACACCACAAGCACATGGTTTGTTATTTTCTTTCCTTGAGGCCTTGGTGTCCAGCACCTCTTTGGATTACTAAATGTTCTGTAGCAAGGTTGCTCTTGATAGTGGATTTTTAGTTGATAATCCCGGGTTAGTTAACCCAAGTTACCAAGTGATGAAGCACTCCTAAGAACTTATTCATCCAAGCAGATCCTTGGTACAAGAGCACCACAGACACATCCCTCAAGATTCAAGCCCTTAGTGCCTAGCCTTATTTCTTATTACTTTTCTTTCTTTGTCAACTCTTATTGTTCTTTTCCTTTTTCTTATTAGGATCTTGTTATTTGGCTAGTCTCATGGGGTGTGTTTCAAGCATATGATTCAGGACAGATAGTTGCCTTCCTACCTTGTTGGTGAACCAACTTAGCTAAGTGATTACTACACCACAAATTTAAAGACCTACTCCACAACTTGAACATCACTCTGGTCTTTCATAACATCTCTTTTTATTTGTCTTAAAAGGACAAACATACAATAAGCAAGATGCAGATGAAAATAGGTAACTTGAACCAGCACACATATGACAAAAGCAGGGAAAGCAATTATTAAATTTTAGTTGTTTAAGTTAAAGAGTAACTATTAATCAGGGGCACAATGAATCAAGTAACAATACAACCTTTTGGTGGTGCTTTCTGTCTATCTCTTTGTTGTCATCATCCATAGCTTCTGCGTCCTTCTTCGCCTCCTTGGGTGGTGGTGCACTGTTTTTCCAGAAGGTTGATTGAATTCCTGCAAAGTTATTGGAAGTTGCTTGTTTCCTAAGCACTTGAGGGATAGTTAGCATGCATGTATACTTATGATTTTCTGAACTTCATTTGGTGTGCGAACACCAAACTTAGTTCCTTGCCTAATGCACAGATTGAATACATGCAGAGAACATCATGTGCTTTTATTAATAAAATGACTGTAAGATAGAAACTAAACTATTGTTAAGTGGTTTCCCTGATTGGTTGGGGCTAGCACTTGCCATTGAAGAGGTGTAATGTGATTCTAACTGAAATCTTTGGTGGAACACCAATCTTAGAATTACATATTCACTCTTGGATTATTTTGGTGTGCAACACCAAACTTAGCTCCTCACAATACGGGGACATACTTATACCCTTTATTGAGATGATCATGAAAAGAAAACTACCTTAGGTTGGGTTGCCTCCCAACAAAGCGCTCTTTTAGCGTCTCTAGCTCGATGATTTCTCCATCAGTTGAGATGATATTTCATTTTGGGGCTTTCCCCCATGTTGCCCATGTAGTGCTTGAGCCTTTGTCTGTTCACAGTGAACGTCCTCCTTGAACTTTCCTCCATGATTTCTATGTGTCCATATGGCGAGACCTTTGTGATAAGAAAAGGTCCTGACCATCTTGACTTGAGTTTCCCAGGGAAAAGTCTTAATTTGGAGTTGTAGAGGAGCACTTGCTGTCCTTTCTCGAAGCTTCTGGGTGTCAGATGGAGGTCGTGCCTTCTCTTTGCATTTTCTTTATAAATTTTGGCATTTTCAAACGCTTGAGATCTGAATTCCTTCATTTCCTGCACCTGCAAGACCCTCTTTTCACCAGCAGCAATGCTATCAAAATTTAGTAGCTTGAGAGCCCAGAGGGCTTTGTGTTCCAGCTGCAATGGTAAATGACAGGCATTTCCATACACCAGTTGATATGGGGACATCCCGATTGGTGTTTTGAATGCCGTTCTGTATGCCCAAAGAGCATCATCCAGCTTTTTCGACCAATCCTTTCTCGATGCTCCTACAGTCTTTTCCAGGATCCTTTTTAGCTCTTTGTTAGATATCTCGATTTGCCCACTAGTTTGAGGGTGGTAAGGTGTGGCAACCTTGTGTCTCACTCTGTATCGTAGGAGGAGAGCTTCTAGTGGTCTGTTACAAAAATGGCTCCCTCCATCACTGATGAGTGCTCGTGGGACTTCGAACCGGCTAAAGATGTTCTTTCTGAGGAAGTTCATGACCACTTTGTTGTCATTCGTTGAGGTTGCAATAGCCTCTACCCACTTAGAAACGTAATCCACTGTTACCAAGATGTACTTGTTTGAATATGAGGTTGGGAATGGTCCCATGAAATCGATTCCCCACACATCAAACAGTTCCAGTTCTAAGATGAAATTATGTGGCATCTCATTTCTTTTGGATAGGTTTCCAGCTCTTTGACATTCATTGCAGTTCTTTACTAGTTCTTTGGCATCCTTGAACAGGGTGGGCCAAAAGAATCCGCTTTGTAACACCTTGGCCGCAGTTCTATCCCCTCCAAAATGGCCTCCATAGCACGAGCCATGGCAGTTCCACAAGACCTCTCGTCCCTCTTCTTCCAAAACACATCTTCTCAGGATTCCATCTGAACACTTCTTGAAGAGATATGGTTCATCCCAAACAAAATACTTTGCATCATTGATGAGCTTTCTTTTTTGATGTTTGTTTATTTCTGGAGGTAAAGCCCCAGTTGCCTTAAAATTGGCAATATCTGCAAACCAGGGTGCTCTGTGAATTGTCATCAATTGTTCATCTGGGAAGAACTCATTTACATTTGTATCATGTGTTCCTCCTTTATCATGAGGGATTCTGGATAGGTGATCTGCTACCTTGTTCTCCACTCCTTTCTTGTCTCTGATTTTAATATTGAATTCATGCAACAATAAGATCCATCTTATTAGTCTTAGTTTTGATTCTTGCTTGGCAAATAAATATTTAAATGTTGTGTGGTCTGTGAAGACAATCACTTTGGCACCAATGAGGTATGATCTAAACTTGTCAAATGCAAAAACTATTGCCAGCAACTCCTTTTCAATAGTGGTATAGTTTCTTTGAGTATCATTGAGGACTTTGCTGGCATAGTATATCACATGGACCAAGTTATCTTTCCTCTGTCCTAACACTGCCCCAATTGCAAAATCAGATGCATCACACATCAGTTCAAATGGTAAATTCCAATTAGGTGGGAAAATGATAGGGGCAGAGGATAGCCTCTTTTTCAAGTTTTCGAATGCTAGCATGCACTTCTCATCAAAGATAAATGGTGTATCAGATACAAGGAGATTTCTTAAAGGCTTGGCTATCTTTGAAAAATCTTTAATAAACCTTCTGTAAAAGCCAGCATGTCCTAGAAAACTCCTAATTGCCTTAACATCACTTGGTGGGGGTAATTTTTCAATGAATTCCACTTTAGCTCTGTCCACCTCAATGCCTGGGTTAGAAACCTTATGGCCAAGAACTATTCCTCCTGTCACCATAAAGTGACATTTCTCCCAGTTCAAAACCAAATTAGTCTCTTGACATCTTTTCAATACCAGGGCCAGGTGATTTAGGCAATTAGGAAAGGAATCTTTGAATACTGAGAAGTCATCCATAAAGACTTCGATGAATTTTTCTATCATATTTGAGAAAATGGAGAGCATGCAGCGTTGGAAAGTTGCAGGCGCATTGCATAGCCCAAATGGCATGCGCCTGTAGGCAAACACTCCATATGGGCAAGTGAAGGAGGTTTTCTCTTGGTCTCTTGGATCAACCACTATTTGGTTATATCCTAAATAACCATCGAGAAAACAGTAATATGCGTGTCCTGCAAGTCTTTCCAGCATTTGATCCAAGAAAGGAAGGGGGAAATGATCTTTTTGTGTAGCTTCATTGAGTTTTCTGTAGTCTATGCACATCCGCCATCCTGTGACGGTCCTTGTAGGGATTAGTTCATTCTTCTCATTGGGGACTACAGTGATTCCTCCGTTCTTTGGGACAACTTGCACAGGGCTGACCCAAGGGCTGTCTGAGATCGGATAGATCACCCCTACTTGCCACAACTTCATGACTTCTTTCTCTACCACTTCCTTCATGACTGGATTCAGCCTTCTTTGGGGTTGAATGGATGGTTTGGCATCATCTTCCAATAGTATCTTATGCATGCATATGACTGAACTGATTCCCTTTAAGTCAGCAAGGGTCCATCCAATGGCCTCCTTGTGCCTTTTTAACACTTGGAGTAGCTCCCCCTCTTGTTCTTGGCTGAGAGATTAGTTTATGATCACTGGATAACTTTTATTTTCCCTTAGATATGCATACTTGAGAGTGGGTGGCAGTGCCTTCAGTTCAAGTTTGGGTGCTTCTTTTTTTTTCATTCTTCTCCTCTATTGTGCCCTGAACCTAAACCTTAGCTGTTGCAGCTTCTTCACTTGATGCTGATTCCTCCTCTTCTGTTAACTCCTTAAGTTCTTCTTCTTCAAAAGTCTCTTGTACCACATCTTCCAGTGAGTCCAACCTCATACATTCTCCCAATGGTTCCTGTCGGTAGTTCATGGCCTTGAACACATTGATCATCATTGTTTCATTGTGTAGCCTAAGGGTAAGTTCGCCCTTTTGGACATCGATGACAGCTCCGGCAGTAGCTAAGAATGGTCTACCCAAGATGATAGAAGCCTTAGCTCCTTCCTTCATGTCTAACACTACAAAATCTGCTGGAAAGATAAAGTCTCCTACCTTCACTAGCAAGTCTTCCACTATGCCGTGAGGAAACTTGAATGATCGGTCTGCCAGTTGCAAGGCCATTTTTGTTGGTTTGGCCTCCTCAATCTTCATTTTTCTCCTCATAGCTACAAACATCAGATTTATGCTGGCTCCTAAATCACATAGAGCCTTTTCCACTGTTATTTCTCCTATAATACAGGGAATCTGGAAGCTCCCAGGATCCTTCAATTTCTGGGGCCGTTTATACTGAATGATAGCACTACATTCTTCGGTTAGTATCACAGTATCGTTGTTCTTCCAGCTTCGCTTCTTGGTCATCAACTCCTTCAAGAACTTGGCATAGAGCGACATTTGCTCTATTGCTTCAGCAAAGGGTATGTTAATCTGTAGTTTCTTGATGATTTCTAAAAATCTGGAGAACTGGCTGTCATCCCCCTTCTCCCTCAATTGTTGAGGATATGGGGCTTTCGGAATATATGGCTTCAGCTCTTCTCCCTTTGTATGTGCATTGGAGGTGGGGACTTGAACTTCATTTTGCTCCTCCTTTCTTCCAATTGCATCTTTCTCTTGTGGTTGCTTGGAAGTATCCTTCAATTCCTTTCCACTTCTGAGGGTGATAGTATGACACTCCTTCCTCCGATTTGGTTCAATGTTAATGTGAAGGTCATGGCTGGGAACTTGCTAAAATAGGTAGCCAATTTGTGTCTCAAATTTCTTGATGGCAGCGTCTTGATTCTGCATGTTGGATCGCACTTCCTTTCGGAACACCTTACTATCTTGGATTTCCTTGCATATGCCTTCAAGTAGAGTCTCAATCCTTGATAGTCTTTCTTCCGATGATGGAGAATTGATATTGGAGGGATAAGAAGGGCCATTTTGGCTTTGGTATGGATGTTGTGATGTGTTGTTAGGTGAGTGCTGATATGATCTCTTTGTGGGATGTTGGTGAGCTGCATTGTTGTTGGGGTTGTGGCATCTCTGATCTTGGCCTTGGTCTTGTTGATTTCCCCACCCAAAGTTTGGGTGGTTCCTCCAACCAGGATTATAAGTCTTGGAGTATGGGTCATGGTTCTGCCTAGGTGAATTTCCAATGTAGTTGGCTTGCTCCTGACTACCCTCTGCTTCTTCATTCACTCCTTCTTGAGTTGCTGCTGAAGTGGTGATTGCTGCTACTTGATTCCTCTCCATCTTCTTGGTGAGGTCAGCCAATTGCTTGGTAATCATCTTGTTTTGAGCTAGCAGCGCATCCACATTGTTCAGCTCCATCACTCCTCTAGTGTTGCCTCTTTCAGAAGCATAGAAGTAGTCATTCTCAGCTACAGTCTCAATGACATCTTTGGCTTCTTCAATAGTCTTCTTCTTGTTCAGAGATCCCCCGGATGAGTGGTCTACTGCCTTCTTTGATTCATAAGACAGACCTTCATAGAAAATGTGCAACTGCACCCATTCATTGAACATATCTGGCGGGCATCTTCTTGTCAAGTCTTTAAATGTCTCCCATGCTTCATATAGAGTCTCACCATCTTGCTGTCTGAAGGTTTGTACCTCAGCTCTCAACCTGTTGATCCGTTGAGGAGGATAGAATCTTGCCAAGAATTTGTTTACCATATCTTTTCAGGTTGTTAAGCTCTCCTTCGGGAAGGATTCTAGCCATTTAGATGCCTTGTCCTTAAGTGAGAAGGGGAATAGAAGTAGTCTGAAGGTGTCAAGATGAACACCATTAGACTTCACAGTGTCACATATCCTCAGGAAGGTGGTTAGGTATTGATTGGGATCTTCTTGCACACTTCCTCCGAATGAACAGTTGTTCTGAACAAGGGTGATGAGCTGTGGCTTTACTTCAAAGTTATTGGCATATATGGTTGGCTTTTGGATGCTACTTCCACAGTTTCCTGGGTTTGGATTGATGTAGGATCCTAGAACTCTTCTCTCTTGTCCAGCATGATGCACTGGGCCTTCTCTACCATGGTTGTGAGCCTCTTCTTCATGATGGTCCTCCATATTCTCATCCATGTCTGGTTCAAAATACTGCTCTTCTTCCTCCGTACTAACTACTCTCTTTCCTCTTGCTTCCCTCCTTAATCTAAGAAAGGTCCTCTCAGGTTCAGAATCAAAGGAAGTTGAGGCCCCGCTTCTACCTTTCATACAACCAACAAAGCAAAAGCAAGAAGGGAGTAGATGTAGAGAGTATTCTTGTTAGAATTGCTGTTAGTGTGAGTGATGTAATATATCAAACAGTTAGTGGGTTAGTGAACTGAATTGTAAACAACTAAGGAAATGGTAGGGGAAAGGGAAGAAAGTGAAATCAAACGAAATGAAAAAATGCTCAATCTAGTTATCTACCAATTTAACCATTGTTGATACAAAATCAATCCCCGGCAACGGTGCCATAAATATGATGCACGGAAACTTGTCTCTCAACAATTTTTCCTCGGCAATTATACCGAATTGTCGTCAAGTAAAAACTCACAATAGAGTGAGGTCGAATCCCACAGGGATTGATTGGTCAAGCAAATTTAATTGGAGGAATGTTCTAGTTGAGCTAAGCATAATTGAGTTGATAGTTACAGAAAAGTAAATGGCGGAAAAGTAAACAACAGAAGATGTAATTGCGAGAGGTAAATAACGGAATGTAAATGACGGAAAGTAAATTGCAGAATCTTAAATGGGGATTTGGGGAAATGAGCATGAAAGTAAAGAACAGAAAGTAAAGAGAATGGGTAAGATCAGAAATGGGGAATTCATTGGGCTTAGGAGATGTTGCATTCTCCAGATCAAGTTCATTTTCATCTCTTCCTCAATCAATGCATTCATTGATCTCCTTGGCAATCTTAAGTGATTGAATTCAAATTCCTTGGTAACTCAATCTCTCAAATCTTGATTAATAGCCAATTCCTTGTTCTAATTGCTCATGAGAAGAGATGAGGTGCGGTCACTGATTATACCACATGTATTTCCAAATCAAAGTATTGGGAGAATTATATGTCACCATATCCGCCCAAACCCCAATTTGGTCCAACATGAGAAAGTATTTCTAGCATGATCTCTTCATTCCTCTTCCAAGGTTCAGAAGAGATCCAAGTATGAATAGTTTCTTTCACAAGACAACTATCCAATTGGATGAAGAATGAAAGCTTTCAAGTAAAATCAAGAGAAAATAAAGAAGAAGAATAATGAAAACTATTATTAATCCATCAAATTACAAAAGAGCTCCCTAACCCAATGAAAGGGGTTTAGTTGTTCATGGCTCTGGGAATGAAAAGCAAAGATGGAGTGTACATTCTGAAGTAAAACTAGAAGTTGCAGAGAAAGTAAAATTATACAGAGAGTAGTCCTCTCAATCCCCCAAAAGCTCCTCTCTAGTTCAAAACTACCCCTATATATATTACTCTTCTGATCTTCTAGTTGGCTCTTCAAGTCTTGGATATGGGCCTTTGGATCTTGAGTTGAAGCAGTTTGGAATCTTCAGTGGGCTCAGCTTTACTTGCAGAGAAAGTGTGAAGTAGGCATGGACTTTGGCTAGGACGTTAGTGGCGTTAACGTTAAGTGAAAATGTGGGTTCGAGAACGTTAGTGACAATCACCTTTTGCACTAACGTTCCTAGCCCAAGATGAGTTATGTTAACTTCAACGTTAGTGGCACTAACGTGACCACTAACGTTGCCTCTTGATCCATCGCCAGCATTATTGGCGTTTACCTTTGCCAATAACGTTGCCCTTTGCCCCTTTTTCCCAACGTTAGAGTCCACGTTAGTGTAGCTAACGTGACTCTTAATGTGGGTATGCCTCAACTTCGAGAGCGTTAGTGACACTTACCTTTGTCACTAACGCTCCCAACACCCTTCTTCCCACATTAGAGTTCACGTTACTTAGGTTAACGTGACTTCTAACGTGGTAGTGATAGCCATCTCCAACGTTAGTGACAAAGGTAAGTGTCACTAACGTTGGCTCATCATTCCTTTCCTCCACGTTAGCTTCCACGTTAATGCAATTAACGTGGCTAATAAAGGCTTAGTCCAACGTTAGTGACAAAGGTAAGTGTCACTAACGTTGGCTCTTTATTGCTTCTCCCACGTTAGAGTTCACGTTAATGTAGTTAACGTGACTCTTAACGTGGCTAAGTGTGCCCCTCTCCCCAACGTTAGTGGCATTCACTTTTACCACTAACGTTGGAGCTTTACTTCTCTTCCACGTTAGCTTCCACATTAACGTAGTTAACGTGGACACTAACGTGGGCTATGATGGCTCACGAAAGCGTTATTGGTGTTCACTTTTCTTATTAACGTTGTAAGCTAGCCTCCTTTCCACGTTAATGGTCACGTTAGTTGGACTAACGTGGCTATTAACGTGGCATCTTCCTTGCTTCCTTTGTCCTGAAATCAAGCAAATAAAGTGCATCAAAGCTAGGTTCTAACCCATGAGATCATGCATCATTCAATTTACCATTCAATTCATGCATAATTCTCATGAAATCATATAAAATTCACAATGTTTGCTTGAATCAAGATGTAAATGATTATTTACCCAAAACTTGCTTATTTCCTAAGAAAGTGCATGAAACTACCCTAAAACCATATAGAAACGGTCAGTGAAACTGGCCAAAATGCCCTGGCATCAGATGTGTATTTAAATTGTAATATTTTAATAATTAAATATGTTAAATCTGAAATAGAAATTTAAAATTTAAATTTTAAATTTTAGTTTTATTTAGTTTGTATTTTAGATGTGTATTTAATTTTAAAAGACACTAAATCTATTCATAATTTTTAGATATGTTTGTTTTATTTTTTTAATTATTGTAATAAAAAACTGAATATTATACAAATTTTAAAAGATACCTAGTTGAATTGTTTTATTATCTCTGAACAGAATCAGTAATCTTTTAGCTGAATTTTTGCTTTAGAATTATGCAAACATGATACACAATCAAAGATGTAATTCAAAATTCAAAGTGTTATAGAGGCATAACAGTATATCACTAAATAATTAGAACAGTCCAATCAAATCAAATGCACGTAATTCTTTAATTTTAAACCCAACAAATCAAAATCAATAAAAAATTATTATCCAAATTATCAACAATATCAATCTCAAAAATTAAAATAACATATTTAAAGTTCACTAACTAAAATTAATTTTAATTTAAAAATCTTAATTTTAAACTAAGTTAAATTTAAAAATTTAGGTCCAATTAAATTTAAACTAAATTCTAACAAAAAAATTAAAATTAAAAAAAATTGAGTATTAAATTATAAATACATACCTTCTACTTAAGTAAACTTAACCATTTAGTTCTTTAATTATCGAATTTGTCTCAGATACACCGCTTTGAGGTGCATCTGAATACAATAAGAGAGGTAATGTAGAAGAAGACATGAAAGATTTCTAAAGATATGGTATTGATATAAGTTGTCCTTGTAACATTTCCACCACTTTTAACATTGATGGTCTTTTTAATGGATCTATTTGAATATACCATAAGCCCACCAATAAAATCTTTTTTTTATAATTTTTTCTTCTTCTTCAAAAGTCAAACTCGTGAAACGAATAAAATCTTCATCTAGATCCTTATAAAACTAATCAGGAAAGTAGGATTCATTACCATGAGATCCTCTAATATCATAATTATCTTTTTTCTCCAATCATTTCAAGAATTAACATTTCATAACTATACACATCTAACCGGGAAGAAATTCCTCCATACGTTTGACTAAATAATTCTCGTGCAATATAACCTGGAGTCCCTCTTATGCTAAATATTAACCACTATTTTCATCATTTTTGCATATTTTAGCTAATCCAAAATCTGTAATTTTTGGACAAAAATTTTCATCAAGAAGCATATTTTGAGGTTTGATATCAAGATGCAAAATTCTTGTATTTCATCTTTCATATAAGTAGTCTAATCTTTGAGAAATGCTAATTACAATATGATATAATTCATTCCAATCTAAAATAGAAAAGAGAAAAATGAGAGAGGAACGTCCCTGTTTATATTTATATCTATCGAAAGAGCCATTGCACATGAATTCATAAATAAGAGCCTGTTTATTCATTTCGTAACAAAATCCCAAAAGTAAAATAATGTTCACATGAGATGTTTTGCTGATAATAACAACATCGTTTACGAATTCTTCCACACTTCCTTTTGATGACCATAATATCTTCACTGCCACTTGATGACCATCATTTAAACTTGCTTTATATTACCATATCCTCCTTGTCCCAATTTCTCACCAAATAAGTTTGTTATCTATTTTACTTCTACATAAGTATATCTTACTGGTGCTATATTACCATAACTTTTTATCAATATATCAACTTGCTGATCAGTAGAAGTTTTTTTTGTAATAAATGTCTCTTATAATAGTAAACAATCACAACAAAGATTATTACAATAACATCAACACCAGCATTTGGTGATCTTTTTCCTTCTTCTCTACTGAGGTATCTCCAGGTTGTTCTAGCGGCCTGTTTGGCTTGTCCTCAGTCTCCTTATCACTTGTAGTGACCATCTTGCAATCTTCCCATCTTACTTTCTTTGTTTCACCTCTCGAATTTTTCTCTGTGTCACTTGGGAATCCATCTGTAGGTTTGGGAATATGCTCAGAGAGATACCCCACTTGATATTCCAACCTCTTGATGGTGTCTCCCTCGTTCTTAAAATTGGCTCGCACTTCCTCCTTGAACATCTTGTTGTCTTGAATCTCTTTGCATATGCCTTTAAGTAGGTTTTCAATCTTTGAGAGTCTATCATCAGATGATGGTGGGTTGGGGTTGGATGGATGAGAAAGGTTAGTTTGGCCTTGGTAGAAGTGTTGAGAGGGGTGGTTATGTGGGTGCTGATATGGTCTAGGTGTGGCATGTTGGTGAGTTAAGTTGTTGGAATTTGGACGTCTATGATCTAGGCCTTGGTCTTGTTGATTTTCCCAGCCAAAGTTTGGGTGGTTCCTCCATCCATGGTTGTAGGTTTTGGAGTATAGATCATGGTTTTACCTAGGTGAATTCTCAATGTAGTTGGCTTGCTCCTGACTACCCTATGCTTCTTTATTCACTTCTTCTTGGGTCGTTGATGAGGTGGTGATTGCTGCTACTTGGTTCCTCTCCATCTTCTTGGTGAGGTCAACCAACTGTTTGGTTATGAGCTTGTTTTGGGCCAACAGTGCATCCACATTGTTTAGCTCCATCACTCCTCTAGTGTTCCCTCTTTCGGAGGCATAGAAGTAGTAATTCTCTGCTACAATTTCAATGACATCTATGGCCTCCTCAATGGTCTTCTTCTTGTTCAGAGATCCCTCGGATGAGTGGTCTACTACCTTCTTTGATTCATAAGAAATGCCTTCATAGAAAATGTGTAGCTGCACCCATTCATTGAACATATCTGGTGGACACCTCCTTGTTAGGTCCTTAAACCTCTCCCATGCTTCATATAGAGTCTCACCATTCTGTTGCTTGAATATTTGCACCTCAGCTCTCAGCCTGTTAATCCGTTGAGGAGGATAGAATCTTGCCAAGAATTTGTTCACCACATCTTCCCAGGTTGTCAAACTCTCCTTCGGAAAAGACTCCAGCCATTTAGATGTCTTGTCCTTGAGTGAGAATGGGAACAGAAGTAGTCTATAGGTGTCAGGATGAACACCATTAGACTTCACAGTATCGCATATCCTCAGAAATGTGGTTAGGTGATGATTGGGGTCTTCTTGGACACCTCTTCCGAATGAACAATTATTCTGAACAAGAGTGATGAGTTGTGGCTTTAGTTCAAAGTTGTTGGCATGTATGGTTGGCTTTTGGATGCTACTTCCGTAGTTTCCTGGGTTTGGGTTGATGTAAGAACCCAGAACTCTTCTCTCTTGCCCAGCATGATTTGCTAGACCTTCTCTACCATGGTTGTGAGCCTCTTCTTCATGATGGTTCTCCATATTCTCCTCCATGTTTGGTTCAAAGTACTCTTCCTCTTCCTCAGCACCAACTACTCTCTTTCCTCTTGCTTTCCTCCTTAATCTAAGGAAGGTCCTCTCTAGTTCAGAATCAAAGGAAGTTGAAGCCCCGCTTCTCCTCCCTGTCATACAACCAACAAGGTACAAGCAAGGAAATAGATCCAGAAACTATTCTAAAAAAATGCTGTTAGTGTGAGTGATGCAATATATCAAACAGTTAGTGGGTGAGTGAAACAGAGTGTAAACAACTGAAATAAAGGGGTTAAAGGGATGGGAATACAAAACAACTGAAACCGAAAGTAAAGTGCTCAAACAGAAATTTAAATCAATAGAATAACAAACGCTCAATCTAGTGATCCTCCAACTTAATCATTGTTGATACAAAATCAATCCCCGGCAACGGCGCCATGAACTTGATACGCACGGAAACTTGTCTCTCAACAATTTTCCTTCGGCAAGTGTACCGAATTTGTTGTCAAGTAAAAACTCACAATAGAGTGAGGTCGAATCCCACAGAGATTGAATGATCAAGCAACTTTAATTAGAGGAATGTTCTAGTTGAGCGAACCAGAAATTGATTTGAGATTTGCAGAAAAGTAAATGGCGGGAAAGTAAATAGCAGAAAAAGTAAATGCCAGAAATAAAGAGCTGAATGTAAATGGCGGAAAGTAAATTGCAGAATCTTAAATGGAATGGGGTAATTTCTCATAAAAGTAAATGGCAGAAATTAAAGAGAATGGGTAAGATCAGAAATGGGAGTTCATTGGGCTCAGGAGATGTTGCATTCTCCGGATCAAGTTCATTTTCATCTCTTCCTCAATCAATGCATTCATTGATCTCCTTGGCAATCTTAAGTGATCGAATTCCAATTTTTTGGTAATTCAATCTCTCAAATCTTGATCAATAGCCAATTTCTTGGTCAATTGCTCATGAGAAGAAATGAAGTATGGTCACTGATTATACCACATGCATTTCCCAAATCAGGTGTTGGTGGGATTATAGTCACGTATCCATCCAAACCCAATTTGGTACAGCATGAGAAAGCATTTCTAGCATGATCTCTTCATTCCTCTTTCAAGGTTCAGAAGAGATCCAAGTATGAATAGCTTCTTTTCCAAGATAACTACCCAATTGGATGAAGATCGAAAGCTTTCAACTAAAATCAAGAGAAAAGATAGAAGAAGGAGAATGAAAACTAATATTGATCCATCAAATTACAACAGAGCTCCCTAACCCAATGAAAGGGGTTTAGTTGTTCATAGCTCTGGAAGATGAAAACAAAGATGGAGAATACATCATGAAAGTAAAACTAGAAGTGCAGAGAAAGTAAAATACAGAGAGTAGTTCTATGCCAAAGGCTCCCTAAAGTTTCCAACTCCAAACTAATTCAAAGCTATTCCTATATATACTACTCTTCTCATCTTCTAGTTGGCTCTTCAAGTCTTGGGTATGGGCCTCTGAATCTTGAGTTTGAAGCAGTTATCCTTTTCATTGGGCTTAACTTTGCTTGCAGAGAGAAAAGGTGAAGTAGGCAGGGACTTTGACTCAAGACGTTAGTGGTGTCAACGCTAAGTGAAAGTGTGGGTTCGAGAACGTTAGTGACAATCTCCTTTTTCACTAACGCTCCTAACCCAAATATGATCACGTTGACTTCAACGTTAGTGGCACTAACGTGACCACTAACTTTGCCTCTTGGTCCTTCGCACACGTTATTGGGACTTACCTTTCCCAATAACGTGGAGAGTCCTCCCTTGACCCTAGGTTAGCGTCCATGTTAACTAGGTTAACGTGGCATCTAACGTAGTAATGCCAATCCTTCGAGAACGTTAGTGACACTTACCTTTGTCACTAACGTTCCAATGTGCCCCTATTTTCCATGTTAGAGTCCACGTTAACTAAGTTAACGTGGCTTCCAACGTAGTCATGCTAGCCATCTCTAACGTTAGTGACAAAGGTGAGTGTCACTAACGTTGGCTCATCATCTCTTTATCCACGTTAGCTTCCACGTTAACTAAGTTAACGTGGGAGTTAACGTAGCTCATGGTGGCTCTTAGTGGTTCACCCCAACGTTAGTGACAAAGGTAAGTGTCACTAACGTTGGCTCCATTTTCTTTCTTCCACGTTAGAGTTCATGTTAACTTAGTTAACGTGACTCTTAACGTGGGTTATGATGTCTTCGAGGGCGTTATTGGTGATTACTTTTCTCATTAACGTTGCAAGCTAGCTCCCATTCCACGTTAGTGGTCACGTTAGTTAGACTAACGTGGCTGCTAACGTGGTTCTTCCTTGCTTCCTTTGTCCTGAAATCAAGCAATAAAGTGCATCAAAGTTCTAATCCAAATCATGAGACATGCATCCTCTAATTTGTCATATAATTCAGGTAAAATTCTCATGAAATCATGTAAAGTGCACAATGTATGCTTGAATCAAGATGTAAGTGAATATCTACCCAAAACTAGCTTATTTTCTAAGAAAATGCATGAAACTACCTTAAAAACAGTAAAGAAAAGGTCAGTGAAACTGGCCAAAATGCCCTGGCATCGGAATTTGGACTCCAGTTTGGGCCATCAAATCCCAGGCAAAGTATGAACTATTATATATTGTTGGAAAGCCCAGGATGTCTACTTTCTAACGCAATTAAGAGCGCACCAATTGGGATTTTGTAGCTCCAGAAAATCTACTTCGAGTGCAGGGAGGTCAGAATCCAACAGCATCTTCAGTCCATTTTCAGCCTCTGAATCAGATTTTTGCTCAGGTCCCTCAATTTTAGCCAGAAAACATCTGAAATCATAGAAAAACACAGAAACTCATAGTAAAGTCCAGAAATGTGATTTTTGAATAAAAACTAATAAAAATATAATAAAAAGTGATTAAATCATACTAAAAATTATGTAAAAACAATGCCAAAAAGGGTATAAATTATCCGCTCATCACAACACCAAACTTAAATTGTTGCTTGTCCCCAAGCAACTAAAAATAAAATAGGATAAAAAGAAGAGAAAATACAATGAATTCTAAATATCAATGAAGCTCATTTCTAATTAGATGAGCGGGGCTAGTGGCTTTCTGCTTCTGAACAGTTTTGGCATCTCACTTTATCCTTTGAAGTTCAAAATGATTGGCATCTATAGGAACTCAGAATTCAGATAGTGTTATTAATTCTCCTAGTTCAGTATGTTGATTCTTGAACACAGCTACTTTATGAGTCTTGGCTGTGACCCTAAGCATTTTGTTTTCCAGTATTACCACCGGATACATAAATGCCACAAACACATAACTGGGTGAACCTTTTCAGAATGTGACTCAGCACATGACTGGGTGAACCTTTTCAGATTGTGACTCAGCTTTGCTAAAGTCCCAAGTTAGAGGTGCACAGAGATCTTAAGCACACTCTTTTTGCTTTGGACCACGACTTTAACCGCTCAGTCTTAAGCTTTCACTTGACACCTTCACGCCACAAGCACATGGTTAGGGACAGCTTGGTTTAGCTGCTTAGGCCAGGATTTTATTCCTTTGGGCCCTCCTATCCATTAATGCTCAAAGCCTTGGATCCTTTCTATTTTACCCTTGCTTTTTGGTTTAAAGGGCTATTGGCTTTTTCTGCTTGCTTTTTCTTTTTCTTTTTTTTCTCTTTTTTTCGCTAATTTTTTTCTGCAAGCTTTTCACTGCTTTTTCTTGCTTCAAGAATCAATTTTATGATTTTTCAGATTATCAGCAACATTTCTCCTTTTTCATTATTCTTTCAAGAGCCAACAATTTTAACATTCATAAACAACAATATCAAAAATATGCACTGTTCAAGCATTCATTCAGAAAACAAAAAGTATTGCCACCACATCAAAATAATTAGATTATTTTCAAGATGTAATTCGAAATTCATGCACTTCTTTTTCTTTTTCAGAAAACATTTTTCATTTAAGAAAGGTGAAGGATTTATAGGACATTCATAGCTTTAAGACATAGACACTAGACACTAATGATCATGTAATAAAGACACAAACATAGATAAAACATAAAGCATATAAATCGAAAAACAGAAAAATAAGAACAAGGAAATTAAAGAATGGGTCCACCATAGTGATGGCGGCTAGTTCTTCCTCTTGAAGATCTTATCGAGTGCTTGAGCTCCTCAATGTCTCTTCCTTGCCTTTGTTGCTCCTCCCTCATGTCTCTTTGGATTGCTCCATCCTTTTCTTAGTGATGGGTTTGTCCTCTTTAATGAGTATGTCTTCCTCTATGACAATTCCAGCTAAATTGCATATGGTGCAAATGAGTGAGGGAAGGCTAACCTTGCCAAAATGGAGGGCTTGTCCGCCAGCTTGTAGAGTTCTAGGGATATGATCTCATGAACTTCTACTTCCTCTCCAATCATGATACTATGGATCATGATAGCCCGGTCTATTGTAACTTCAGAATGGTTGCTAGTAGGAATGATAGAGCATTGGATGAACCCCAACTATCCCCTAGCCACGGGTTTGAGGTCAAGCCTTCTTAGTTGAACCGGCTTGCCTCTTGAGTCTCTCTTCCATTGAGCACCTTCCACACAAATGTCCCTAAGGACTTGGTCCAACCTTTGATCAAAGTTAACCCTTCTAGTGAAAGGGTGAGGATCTCCTTGCATTGTTGGCAAGTTGAATGCCAATCTCACATTTTCCAAACTGAAGTCTAAGTAATTCCCCCGAACCATTGTGAGCCAATTCTTTGGGTTCGGGTTCATACTTTGGTTATGGTTCCTAGTGATCCATGCATTAGCATAGAACTCTTGAACCATTAAGATTCTGACTTGTTGAATAGGGTTGGTGAGAGTTTTCCAACCTCTTCTTTGAATTTCATGTCAGATCTTCGGATATTCACTGTTTTTGAGCTTGAAGGGGACATCGGGGATCACCTTTTTCTTGGCCAAAACTTCATAAAAGTGGTCTTGATGTACTTTTGAGATGAATCTTTCCATCTCTCATGACTCGGATGTGGAAGCAATTGCCTTTCCTTTCCTCATTCTAGAGGTTTTTCCGGCCTTAGGTGCCATTAATGGTTATGGAAAAACAAAAGAGCTTAGCTTTTCCCACACCAAACTTAAAAGGTTTGCTCGTCCTCGAGCAAAAGAAGAAAGAAATGAGTAGAAGAAGAAGAAATGGAGGAGATAGAGGTGAGGAGAGGGTTCGGCCAAGGGGGGTGTATTGTGTATGATGTGTGAAATGAAAGGTGGTAAGGAGGGGTATTTATAGGGTAAGAGAGAGAGGGAATTTGGTTGTGAAGGGGTGGGTTTGGGAGGGAAATGGTTTGAATTTGAATGGTGAGGTATGTGGGGATGGATAGATGTGAGTGGTGAAGAGATTATGGAGAAGAGGGTAAGATTTGATAGGTGAAGGGTATTTGGGGAAGAGTTATGGAAAGGTGTGAAGAGGAGAGAAGAAGAGGTGGGGTAGGTGGGGATCCTATGGTGTCCACAGATCCTGAGGTGTCAAGAAATTCTGCTTCCTGCACCATTCTGGCGTTCAAATGCCCACTGTATGCCAATCCTGGCGTTTAACACCAGCTCTGCTACCTTTCCTGGCGTTAAACGCCAGCTCTGCTACCTTTCCTAGTGTTAAACACCAGTCTACTGCCCATTTCTGGAGTTTAACGCCAGCCAGATGCCAGACAGCCCTTTCTGGCGTTAAATGCCCATTCTGCTATCCTTACTGGCGTTTAAATGCCAGTAAACCTGTCCTCCAGGGTGTGCTATTTTTGATGTTGTTTTTGATTCTGTTTTTTATTTTTCAGTTGTTTTTATGACTTCAGATGATCATCATCCTAAGGAAACATAAAATAACAATGGAAAATAAATAAATATAATTAAATAACATTGGGTTGCCTCCCAATAAGAGCTTCTTTAATGTCAATAGCTTGACAGTGAAGCTCTTAGAGAGCTTCACAGAGACTCAGAGCTTAGTGGTGGCCTCCCAACACCAAACTTAGAAGTTGAGTGTGGGAGCTCTATTTGACTCTATGTTGAGAGAAGCTTTTCATGCTTCCTCTCCATGGTTACAGAAGAAAATCCTTGATCCTTAAACACAAGGTAGTCCTCATTCAATTGAAGGACTAACTCTCCTCTGTCCACATCAATCACAGCTCTTGCTATGGCTAGGCAGGGTCTTCCAAGGATGATGGATTCATCCTCATCCTTCCCAGTGTCTAGGATTATGAAGTCAGTAGGGATGTATGATGTGTGGAAAATGATCCAACACAAAACTCACCGGCAAGTGTACCGGGTCGCATCAAGTAATAATAACTCACATGAGTGAGGTCGATCCCACAGGGATTGAAGGATTGAGCAATTTTAGTTTAGTGGTTGATTTAGTCAAGCGAACAAGAGTTGATTTGAGTGATTTGTATTTGACAGAAGCTAAATTACATGAATTGTAAAAGGAGAGGGGTAATTGACTGTAAATTAAAGGACAAAGAAAGTAAAGAAGCTGAATCTTAAAGTGTAAGCAATGTAAATTGCAGAAACTTAAATTGCAAGAAATGCAAATGACTGAAGCTTAAAGTGCAAGGAATGTAAATTGCTTGAATTATAAAAGGAATTGGGAATTGGGATTGCAGAAATTTAAACAGGGAAAAGTAAATTGCAACAAGCAAGAAAGTAAAAGATGAATTGAATTGAAGTAGATCTCAAACAAAAAGGTGAATTAGCTTGAAGAAGCATTCAACAGAAGAATTAAAAGGAAATTTCAGATGTTAGGGGTCAAGAGACTAGAAAACTAAGTCTAGATCTCACTACCTTCCTTGATCCAATTCAGAAAGCAATTGCAACAAATTAAAATTCAAAACAGTAGAGAAACTTGAATTCAAATCACTAAATCTGAATTATGCAGAGAATGAAACAAAGTGATCTCAAGGTGAGATTGAGACAGAATTTCCTCAATTCTCCACACCTAAGACTCAAACAAGCTTTGCAGAAAAGAAAATAGAAAACCCATAGGAGAGGAGCACTCAATTCCCCTCCCAATTCTACAGGATCTGAATAAAAGCTCTCCTAATTACAATTCAAAATTCTAATAGAGGTTAAAAATTCAAAAATAAAAGTTGACGTCCTATTCTAAATCAAACTAACTTCTATTTATACATTTCCTTCTGTTGATCATTAAGCCTTGAATTTGGGCCTTGGCCTTGATGGAATTGGATTGAAGATAGCCTCAGTTGATTGGTCTTGGACTTGAGAAGAAATCCATTTGTAATTTGGACTTTGGAGCCTTTAAGTTTGAGTTAACGTTTCAGGCAAACTTTAACTCAAACGTTTGCGTGTTACAAATTATGCAGAACAGTGCTTTTCTATCACTCACATTTGAGTTCATGTTTGAGGTCAAACGTGAGCTCAAACGTGCTCCCTCCATGAACATTTTGAAGCCAACATTTGACCTCAAGTTTGAGGCAAACGTTGGCGTGAACGTTGGCCTCCCCTGGTGTAGTAACTGTGCCAACGTTTGACCTCAAGTTTAAGGCAAACGTTGGCGTGAACGTTGGCTCCTCCAGGGCTTGTTGTTGAGCCAACGTTTGACCTCAAGTTTGAGGCAAACATTGGCGTGAATGTTGGCCTCCCCTGGGTAGTAATTGTGCCAACGTTTGACCTCAAGTTTGAGGCAAACGTTGGCGTGAATGTTGGCTCCTCCAGGGTTAGTTTTTGAACCAACATTTGACCTCAAGTTTGAGGCAAACGTTGGTGCAAACTTTGGCATCTCCTGGGTTCTTTCTTAAGCCAACGTTTGACCTCAAGTTTGAGGCAAACGTTGGCACAAACTTGAGCTTTCCCCAGGGTGGTTTTGCTGCCTCCTGCCATCCCCTTTCTTCAACCTTCCTCCAAGCCTTTTGGTCACCTGTCATCAATCAACAAGTGCATCAAAGCTATGCTAAAATCATGAGACTTATTATCATCCTTAACATATAAGCATTTATAGCACAAAACCTCATGAAAATGCATCAATTTACTCATGGTTAACTGAATCCAAATACACATGAATTTCCACCCAAATGGCTTACTTGTAACTCAAGAAAGTGTATAAAACCTATTAAAAACAAAGAAAAAAGACTAGTAAAACTAGGCTAAGATGCCTTGGCATCACAACACCAAACTTAAATCTTGCTTGTTCCCTAACAGGCATCAAACATAAGAGAGAATGACATGAAACAGAGAAGTGTGCATATCCTTATTGAGCATATAGTTGAATTCAGTTGATGGGATTTTTATCCAGACAATGGTGGTTCATTTATTGTTTGCTGTTACATAAGAGATGTTTCCTCAAAGATTCACTAAGTTTGCTGCTATAAGGCTTTACTTTGGCTTGTTCCCTTGCTAACTTTTCCTTCTTTGTTTTGCTCAGAGAGCTTGTTATTCTTTGAAGGCTTGGTGGCAAATGTTGCAGCAGCCTTTGGCTTAAGTTTGCTCAACATTCCTTCACCACAGACACATGGCTCACCCTTTTCTTCCTAGGATCATTGATGCCCAGCCTCTCTTTGGATAACTAAGTGTTTTGTAGCTAGGTTGCTCTTTATTGTGGACTTTCAGTTGGCAATCCCAAATCAGTTGATCTAAGCGGCCAAGTTTTGAAATACTCCTCAGAACTTACTTGTCCAAGCATATCCTAATACAAAAACACCACAGGCATGTGTCCTAGGGTCCAAGCTATTGGTGCCTAGCCTTATTGTTTATTTTCTTTGCCACTTTTGGCTTTTTCTCTTCCTTTTTCTTTTTGTTATTTCCTTCTCAAGGGATCTTTTAATGATACAAGCCTTTATAACAACAAACTAGTTTCTTCTTCAAAGAACATATCATTATGCAGCATTTATTTTATGAACCAGACATTAATTCAATAAATACCACCACTAACTTTCATTCTTTCTTATGCAACATTGGATATTTATTTCCTGATTCAAACATTTCTCTTTTATTGAATTAAAAAGGCACAGGGGACCAAGCATGCATTTAGTCAAGTGATAGTGAATAAACACAAGAACACACATAGGCTAGCCTACTTATTTCAAAGTTAAACAGACAGGATATAAAAACTATTAAAATAAAAAGACTATCAACTAAACAAGCATGCTCTTTCTTTATTGAATGTGATAAGATAAGAGCAATTCCACCTTTCATTTGTCTTTCTTTTTCTTCTCACTTGCTTGTTCACTAGTTTTTCCCTTGTTTTTGCTTTTTAGCTTTTGCCAGAATCCATCTTTCTTCATTGTCTCTTTTACTCTGTCTTCAAGGAGCAGTGCTTTGTCTACTTCTCTTTCACTCCTTCCCTTGAAGTATTCATCATAAGTTGGAAATGCTGGATCCATATTGTATAGATGTTCCGTAATGTAGCTCAACTTTATTTGGCTATTTATGTTATAGTCAGCTTGAACTCCATACCTTGCATCTTGAAGGGTTGTGAATTTTTTGAAAGCTCTCATGTTCTCAGATTGCAGTTGGGTTAACTGGTTAAATGATTCATGAAATTGGAAGGCTTGTTCCTGTTGCATCACTAAGGATCTTGACCCATAATCCCTTTGTTGACTCATCATCCTCAACTGAAGCTCCTCTTGTCTTTGTTGAGACCTCATATACTGTGAATGAAATTCTTCCTGCTTCTCTTGAATCCCCATGTATTGTTGTGACAACCTCTTAATTGCCTCTTGCATCTGAACTATGTCCATGTTGTTCTGTGGTTGGAATTGTTGCTGTTCCTCTTGTTCTCCTTGTGGTTCTTCTTGTGGTTCTTCTCTTCTTCTCCCTTTTTCTGGCCTTCGACCCTGTTGTGCCTCTGTGACAATCATCATCCTCTCGAATGTCACAAGTAGGCCTGGATTCAACCATGTTGGTTTTGCATCCTCCATTGGCACTTTAGCCTTCCTGCATAGCCGCATAATGGTACTTGGGTAGTCTAGCCAAGCTTTAGATGAACTCTTCTCTACAATCCTTTGAATATCACTTGCAATGAGCTCGTGAACCTTCACTTCTCCTCCGATTATTATACAATATAACATGATAGCTCTTTTTTTTATGACCTCTGAAGTGTTCACTGTGCCTAAGATCGATCTCTTTATTAGCTCATACCACCCTTTTGCTTCAGGGGTGAGCTCTCCTCTTCTCAAGTATTTGTACTTGTTGTCAGCATCTTTTACCCACTCCGTGTTCACCACACAGATTTCACTAGCAATTTCATCATAATTAGGGTCTTCATTTATTCTTTGGTGGTACCCTGGCTCATAAAAATGGACTGTTTTTAGTCCTAAGACTTTCATGATATTCTTTGAACTAAAATCCACTTCCGTTCACCGTACATAACTCTTGTAAGTTGGGGCTTCATTCACGTCAAGCCTTGGGGTATTAGCATAAAATTCCCTTGTAATGTTTGCATTGATCCTAGTGATTGGTGAGGTGAGCTCTTCCCATCTCCTCTTTTTAATCTTGGCTTTCATTTCCTGGCATCCTTCATCCGGTAATAAAAGTGGGACTTCCGAATATATATGTCTACCATTCATCCATTCCATTTACAATTGATGGTACCATAATTTGAACTTCTATTGATCATATTCAGGTTCACTTTCTTCAACCATGGGTTCCTTTCCTCTTCTTCGTTTGGTCCTTGAAGAAGAAGCCATGCTCCTTTGATTGGTTGATATTGTTGAGGTTACGGGTGTGTGGAGAAGATTGGATATTTTTGTGTGCTCTTGGAGGAGAAGTGTTTGAGGCTAAGGTAGTATGGTAGATGATGATGAACCAAGGTGTTAGGATTTTGGTAATGAAGAACACAAGGTTTGAATGGTTGGAATCCAAGATGTGTGCAGTTTCTTCGTTCATGTGCATGGCTTAAGGGAGGCTTTTTATAGTCACTTTAATGAGGGATGGATGGTTAGGATTCATTTGGACAATTTGCAAATCAAGGGAGTGCATGCAAAGTTGAATAAGGACAAAGTTTTGCCTCTTCATGAAGTGTATCTCTTCGGCCATCAAGCTGCTTTCCCAGGGTTGTGCAGATTCTCCCTTCAAGCCATGTGATCCATTTTTGTCCTCATGATAGATTGCCTTTCTTTGTCTTGTCCCCTCCATTGAATAGTTCTCTGACTACCTAATAATCACAACAAAACAAGCATTATCAAATTGCAACAAGAGAACCTTTCATATCTAAAACTATAGATTGAATATCATTCCTTATGCTTATTTAACCGTGGCTTTCTTTTGTACATTTTTGGAAAACACCAAACTTAATGTTTGGTTCTATAGTCCAAAATGATACTTACTCCAACTATTGCCTTTTTAAAATTTCAATGCCACTTTCGGTTACTCTGACTACCTAACAATCACAACAAGACAAGCATTATCAAACGGCAACAAGAGAGCCTTTCATATCTAGAACTATAGATTGACTATCATTCCTTATGCTTATTTAACCGTGACTTCCTTTTGTATATTTTTGGAGGACACCAAACTTAATGTTTGGTCGTATAGTCCAAAATGATGCTTCCTCCAACTATTGCCTTTAAAATTTCAATGTCACTTTTGGTTAAATCTTCATGAGAAGTACTTTATTTTATTTTAAAAAAAATTATTATATATATTGTTGTACTTTCATGAGATTCAAAACTCAAAAGATTCTTGACTTTCATGGCTTGTTCTTGCAATATGTACCAAATCAGGCTGAATGATTGATTACACAGCCCAAGGAACATATGTCATGGTGTGCTTGTGGGCACACCAAACTTAGAATTCGATCATATGCCCTCTAATGCAATGAACAGTTGCCAATTTTGTCTAGAAAGAATTGAATTCAAGTTAGTGCAACAATTATTATTCATATTGAATTATTAAAGACAAGAAAATTAAATCATGGGTTGCCTCCCATGGAGCGCTCGTTTATTGTCACTAGCTTGACATTGAGCCCCCATTAGGGTGGTTGATGACTGTAGTGTCTCAGCTTGTCTCCCCTCACTGTGAGCTTCCTTTTTGTTCCTTGGTGCTCAATTTCAGCATGCTCAAGTGAGAGTATTTTGTAAACTGTGTAGTAGTCATTGGCTTGTTGGCTTGTTCCTAACTGTTGATAGATCAACTGTACATCATCACCCTTGGAGAACCCCTCAGTTGGGATCTTCTTGTTCTTCCACCCCTTTTGAGTCTTTTTCTTGCTTTTCTTTCTTCTTTTTGTTGATCCTTCTTCTTTGACAGTGGACTTTGTTTTGGGCTTCTCCTTCTTAGTGGTCAACGCTTCAATTTCTTTTTGAGTTCCTTCATCACTCTGCATTGTCTCATTCCCTTTTCTTCTTGCTGTGTTGTCTGTTTCTTGCTTTGGAAGGTGACTACTGGTTGTCTTGTTGATTCCTTCCTTCCATTGCAAGTCTTCCTTGTCAATTTCCATGCAATTCTTCTTTTCATTAATGGTTTGTGTTTCCGGAAATAAATTCAGAGTGATGCTTTCATCATGCATTCTGAGGGTTAGCTTTTCTTGCTCCACATCTATAATGGCCCTAGCAGTGGCCAAGAATGGTCTTCCAAGTATGACGGAATCACCTTCATCCGCATCTGAGTCTAAGAACACAAAGTCTACAGGGAATATGAATTTGTCCACCTTAACTAGAAGGTTTTCAATCACACCCCTAGGACAGGTTATTGACTTGTCTACTAATTCTAGAGACATTTGTATTGGCTTTACTTCCTCTATGCACAGTTTTCTCACCAGTGATGAGGGCATCGGATTGATACTAGCCCCTAAGTCACACATTGCCTTGTTGATGATCATACTGCCCATGGTACAAGGTAGAAGGAAACTTCCAGGATCTTCAAGTTTGGGTGGAAGCCCTTTCTGAATTAATGCCCTGCATTCTTCAGTGAGCAGTATAGTTTCTTTCTCGTGCCAACTTCTCTTCTTGTTAATAAGCTCCTTCAAAAATTTCACATATAGAGGCATCTTCTCTAATACCTCAGCCAAGGGAATGTTGATCTCCAATTTCTTAAAAGTCTCAAGGAACTTATGAAAGTGTTGATCCTTTGCTTCTTTGTTGAATCTTTGGGGATATGGCAGTGGAGGTGTAAAGCTCTTCTCTACTTGCTGCTGTCCTTGGGTTTGTTCCTCCTTTTCTCCCCTTGAATTGTGTGGCTGGCTGTCCTTCTCTTTGAGCTTCTCTGGGACATTTTTGCTTGTTGTCATGTCCTTGTTGCTGGCTCCCTCTTTCTCTGTTGGCTCTTTTTTGCTTTCCTTAGGCTTCTTGGTTGCTTCTTTGTTGCCCACCAATGTCTTTCCACTCCTCAGTTGTATAGCTTTGAACTTTTATTTTGGATTAGGAATGGTGTCGCTTGGTAATGAGCTTGATGGTCTCTCAATAGCAATTTGCTTGGAAAGCTATCCAATCTGCCTCTCCATATTCTTCATGGATGCTTCCTGGTTCTTTGTTGTCATCTCTTGGTGCTTCATCATTTTCTCCATTAAGAGCTCCAAGTTGGTAATCCTCTGAGAGTCTTGTGAGATTGGTTGGTTATGAGATGTTGAGGGTTGATGGTAAGTATTTTGATTGGGGGCTTGGTTATTGGACGGATGATGGTTAGAGTTGGGGTAAGTGTTTTGTGATTTTCTGTATGTATTTTAGTTATTATTCTACTGGTTGTTGTGGTTTGTGTTTTTCCAACAGTTTTGGTTTGAATTCCTTTGCCATGGCTGTTGAGTCTGAGTGTGATTGTCTCCCCATTTAAGGTTCGGATGGTTCTTCTAGGAGGGGTTGTAAGTGTCACCATAGACCTCATTGTGTCCAGAGCCTTGATTGTGCATGTAGTTCACTTGCTCTTGCTGTTGATCTTCACAAACTTCTTCACCTTGTCCCCATGTGGTTGATGGCTGACTTGTATTTACTACTGCAACTTGGAGGCTATCAATCCTCTTGGCCATTTGCTCAAATTATTACTGAATTTGCTACTGCATCATTTTGTTTTGTGCTAGGATTGAGTCCACTCCTTCCAACTCCATCACTCCTTTCCTTTGTGATGGTTGGCGTTGCCTTTGGTGAGCAAAGAAATATTGGTTGTTAGCCACCATATCAATGAGATTTTGGGCCTCCTCTGCAGTTTTCATGAGTTGCAAAGAACCTCCAGCTGAGTGATCCAGTGCTTCTTGAGCCTTCAAAGTAAGTCCTTCATAGAAGTTTTGAAGCTTGTCCCATTTAGTGAACATGTCTAGTGGACATTTCTTGAGAAAAGCCTTGTATCTCTCCCATGCCTCATATAGAGTTTCAGCATCCAATTGTGTGAATGTTTGTACTTTAGTCTTCAATCTAATAATCCTTTAAGGTGGGTAAAATTTGGCAAGGAACTTGCTCACTAGATCTTCCCAAGTGTTGATGCTCTCTCTTGGAAATGTCTCCAACCACTGAGTGGCTTTGTCTCTGAGAGAGAATGGGAATAGCAAAAGCTTATAGATGTCTGGATGCACACCGTTAGATTTGACAGTATCACATATCCTCAGGAAAGTGGATAAGTGTTGGTTTGGGTCTTCAAGTGGCCCTCCTCCAAAAGAGCAGTTGTTTTGAACCAAGGTGATGAGTTGTGGCTTCAGTTCAAAGTTGTTTGCATTGACATTTGGGGTAAGGATGCTACTCCCACAATGTCTAGGATTTGCAAATGTGTAGGAAGCGAAAACTCTTCTCTGTGGTGGATTATTGTTGTTGTTGGCTGCTCCTCCTGGAGGATTTGTTGGGTTTGTTGAGTGTTCTTCCATGTCCTAGAATTCTTCTTTTGAATCCTCTTCTCCAACAATGCCTTTTCCTCTTTCTGCTCTTCTTAATCTCCTGAGGGTTCTTTCGTCTTGTTCACAAAAAGTGGGTATAGCTCCCCTTGTTCCTGACATACAACTAAAACAAAGAAAATCACACACAACCCAGAAAAACAGTAACACTTCAATCCATTGCTAGAGTGAAGTTTTGGTTAGCTTAGGCAAAAATTCAAACAGTTAGTGGGTTACTCGAAAAGTAAAGAAACAGAAAAGAAAAAGTGCTTGATCTAGACCTCCACTTCACTTAATCATTGTCAATCTAATCAATCCCTGGCAACGGTGCCAAAAACTTAATGTGTGGAAAACGATCCAACACAAAACTCAACGGCAAGTGTACCGGGTCGCATCAAGTGATAATAACTCACGTGAGTGAGGTCAATCCCACAGGGATTGAAGGATTGAGCAATTTTAGTTTAGTGGTTGATTTAGTCAAGCGAACAAGAGTTGATTTGAGTGATTTGTATTTGACAGAAGCTAAATTGCATGAGTTGTAAAAGGAGAGGGGTAATTGACTGTAAATTAAAGGACAAAGAAAGTAAAGAAGCTAAATCTTAAAGTGTAAGTAATGTAAATTTCATAAACTTAAATTGTAAGAAATGTAAATGACTGAAGCTTAAAGTGCAAGGACTGTAAATTGCTTGAATTATAAAAGGAATTGGGAATTGGGATTGCAGAAATTTAAACAGGGAAAAGTAAATTGTAACAAGCAGGAAAGTAAAAGATGAATTGAATTGAAGTAGATCTCAAACAGAAAGGTGAATTAGCTTGAAGAAGCATTCAACAGAAGAATTAAAAGGAAATTTCAGATCTCTGGGGTTAAGAGACTAGAAAACTAAGTCTAGATCTCACTACCTTCCTCGATCCAATTCAGAAAGCAATTGCAATAAATTAAAATTTAAAACAGTAGAGAAACTTGAATTCAAATCACTAAATTTGAATTATGCAGAGAAAGAAACAAAGAGATCTCAAGGTGAGATTGAGACAGAATTTCCTCAACTCTCCACACTCAAGACTCAAACAAGCTTTGCAGAAAAGAAAATAGAAAACCCAGAGGAGAGAAGAACTCAATTCCTCTCCCAATTCTCCAGGATCCGAATAAAAGCTCTCCCAATTACAATTCAAAATTCTAAGAGAGGTGAAAAATTCAAAAATAAAAGTTGACGTCCTATTCTAAATCAAACTAACTTCTATTTATACATTTCCTTCTATTGATCATTAAGCCTTGAATTTGGGCCTTGGCCTTGATGGAATTGGATTGAAGATAGCCTCAGTTGATTGGTCTTGGACTTGAGAAGAAATCCTTTTGCAATTTGGACTTTGGAGCCTTTAAGTTTGAGTTAACGTTTGAGGCAAACTTTAACTCAAACGTATGTGTGTCACAAATTATGCAGAACGGTGCTTTTCTATCACTCACGTTTGAGTTCACGTTTGAGGTTAAACGTAAGCTCAAACGCGCTCCCTCCAAGAACATTTTGAAGCCAGGCAAACGTTGGCGTGAACGTTGGCCTCCCCTGGTGTAGTAACTGTGCCAACGTTTGACCTCAAGTTTGAGGCAAACGTTGGCGTGAACGTTGGCTCCTCCAGGGCTTGTTGTTGAGCCAACGTTTGACCTCAAGTTTGAGGCAAACATTGGCGTGAACGTTGGCCTCCCCTGGGTAGTAATTTATCCAACGTTTGACCTCAAGTTTGAGGCAAACGTTGGCGTGAACGTTGGCTCCTACAGAGTTAGTTTTTGAACCAACGTTTGACCTCAAGTTTGAGGTAAACGTTGGTGCAAACTTTGGCATCTCCTGGGTTCTTTCTTAAGCCAACGTTTGACCTCAAGTTTGAGGCAAACGTTGGCACAAACTTGAGCTTCCCCTAGGGTGGTTTTGCTGCCTTCTGCCATCCACATTCTTCAACTTTCCTCCAAGCCTTTTCGTCACCTGTCATCAATTAACAAATGCATCAAACCTATGCTAAAATCATGAGACTTATTATCATCCTTGACATATAAGTAATTATAGCACAAAATCTCATGAAAATGCATCAATTTACTCATGGTTGACTAAATCTAAATACACATGAATTTCCATCCAAATGGCTTACTTGTAACTCAAGAAAGTGTATAAAACCTATTAAAAACAAAGGAAAAAGACTAGTAAAACTTGGCTAAGATGCCTTGGCATCAATGTACAGGCCTTCAACCTTCACTAAGACATCCTCTACAAGTCCATATGCCTGTTTCCTTGAATTGTCTGCCAATTCTAGTGAGAATTTAGCAGCTTGTACCTTAAAGATCCCTAGTTTCTCCATTACAAAGAGTGGCATGAGGTTTATACTTGAACCAAGGTCACACAGAGCCTTCTTAAAGGTCATGGTGCCTATGGTACAAGGGATTAAGAACTTTCTGGGATCCGATTTCTTTTGAGGTAACTTTAGTTGCCCCAAAGCATTCAGTTCATTGATGAGCAATGTAGGTTCATCCTTCCAAGTCTCATTACCAAATAACTTGGCATTCAGTTTCATGATTGCTCATAAATACTGAGCAACTTGCTCTTCAATAATATCTTTATCCTCTTCAGAGGAAGAATACTCATCAGAGCTCATGAATGGTAACAATAAGTTTAGTGGAATTTTTATGGTCTCTATATGAGCCTCAAATTCCTTTGGTTCCTCATTAGGGAACTCCTTAGTGGCCAGTGGACGTCCATTGAGGTCTTCCTCATTGGAAATCACTGCCTCTTGACTCTCTCCTGGTTCTGCTGTGTGGGGTATATTGATGGCCTTGCACTCTCTTTTTAGATTCTCTTCTGTATTGCTTGGGAGAGTACTAGGAGGAGTTTCAGTCACTCTTTTACTCAGTTGACCCACTTGTGCCTCCAAATTTCTAATGAAGGACCTTGTTTCAGTCATGAAACTTTGAGTGGTCTTAGTTAGATCAGAGACTATGGTTGCTAAGTCAGAGAGGCTCTGCTTAGAATTCTCTATCTATTACTCAGAAGATGATGGAAAAGGCTTGCTATTGCCAAACCTATTCCTTCCACCATTATTGTTAAAGCCTTGTTGAGGCTTCTGTTGGTCCTTCCATGAGAAATTAGGATGATTCCTCCATGAAGGATTATAGGTGTTTCCATAGGATTCTCCTATGTAATTCACGTCTTCCATTGCAGGATTATCAGGGTCATAAGCTTCTCCTTCAGATGAAGCTTCTTTAGTACTGCCGGATGCAGCTTGCATTCCAGTCAGATGCTGAGAAATCATATTGACTTGCTAAGTCAATATTTTGTTCTGAGCCAATATGGCATTCAGAGTATCAATCTCAAGAACTCCTTTCTTTTGAAGTGTCCCATTATTCACAGGATTTCTTTCAGAAGTGTACATGAATTGGTTATTTGCAACCATCTCAATGAGTTCCTAGGCTTCTGCAGGCGTCTTCTTCAGATGAAGGGATCCACTAGCAGAGTGGTCAAATGACATCTTGGATAATTCAAACAGACCATCATAGAATATACATAAGATGCTCCATTCTGAAAGGATGTCAGAAGGACACCTTCTGATCAATTACTTGTATCTTTCCCAAGCTTCATAAAGGGATTCACCTTCCTTTTGTCTGAAGGTTTGGACTTCCACACTAAGCTTGCTCAACTTTTGAGGTGGAAAGAATTTGGTCAAGAAAGCATTGACCAACTTTTCCCAAGAGTTCAGGCTATCTTTAAGTTGTGAGTCCAACCATATCCTAGCTCTATCTCTTACAGCAAAGGGGAAAAGCATAAGCCTGTAGACCTCAGGATTAACCCCATTGGTCTTAACATTGTCACAGATTTGCAAGAATTCAGCTAAAAACTGATGGGGATCTTCCAATGGAAGTCCATGAAACTTGCAATTCTGCTGCACTAGAGAAACTAATTGAGGCTTAAGCTCAAAGTTGTTTGCTCCAATTGTAGGAATTGAGATGCTCCTTCCACAGAAGTCAGAAGAGGGTGCAATAAAGTCACCAAGCATCTTCCTTGCATCTCCACCATTGTTGTTATTTTTGGCTGCCATAACCTCTTCTTTTTCGAAAATTTCTATTAGGTCCTCTCCAAAGTGTTGTGCTTTAGCTTCTCTTAGCTTCCTCTTTAGAGTCCTTTTAGGTTCAGGATCAGCTTCAACAAGAATGTTCTTATCCTTGTTCCTTCTCATATGAAAAAAAAGAGAACAAAGAAGAAAAAGAATCCTCTATGTCACAGTATAGAGATTCTTTTATATGAGTAGAAGAATAGAAGAGTAGAATGAAGAAGGGAGAAGAAGAAGAATTCGAACACAAGAGAGGGGGAGAGGGTTCAAATTATAAATAGAAGAGAAGTGTTAGTAAATAAATAAAATAAATAGAAAGAGATGAGAGAGAGAGAGAAAATTCGAATTTTAATTTAAAAGAAAAAAAAGTATTTTTGTTTTTATTTTAATTATTGGTTAGTATTCGAAAATTAAAAAGAGAAATAAAATAAAATTAGAATTTAAAACAATTAGTTAATTAAAAATAATTTTGAAAAAGGGGTTAGTAATTTTCGAAAATTAGAAAGAGAAAAGTAGTTAGGTGGTTTTGAAAAAGATAAGAAATAGTAAAACAAACAAAAAGTTAAGTAGTTAATTGAAAAAGATTTGAAAATCAATTTTAAAAAGATAAGAAGCTAGAAAAAGATTTTGAAATTAAGTTTTGAAGAAGATATGATTGAAATTTATTTTGAAAAAGATTTGAAAAAGAAATTAAAAAGATTTGATTTTTGAAATTAAAGTTGATTACTTGGCTAACAAGAAACTAAAAGATATGATTCTAGAATTTAAAGATTGATCCTTTCTTAATAGGCAAGTAACAACTTGAAAATTTTGAATCAAAATATTAAATGTTAGCAATTAATTCGAAAATCATGAAATAAAAATAAGAAAAGGATTTTGAAAATTAATTTTGGAGAATTTTCGAAAAACATGAAAGAAAAATGGAAAAATTTGATTTTTGAAAATGATTTGAAAAGATAGAATTTTAATTTTTAAATTGAAATTTTAACTTGACTAACATGAAACAACTAAATTTAAAGATTTTTGACCAAATCAAACCAAAATTTCGAAATTTATTAGTAAAATCAGGGAAAGATATTATTTTTTATTTTGAATTTTTAATGAGGAGAGAAAAACATAAAAATGATGCAAAACATAAAAATTTAAGATCAAAACTAATAACACATGCAAGAACACTTTGAATGTCAAGATGAACACCAAGAATACTTTGAAGATCATGATGAACATCAAGAACATATTTTTGAAAATTTTTAAGAAAAGAAAAACATGCAAGACACCAAACTTAGAACTTTTTAATGCTTAGACACTAATAATTCAAAAATCATATGAAAAACAAGAAAAGACACGAAACAAGAAAATTTAAAGATCAAACAGGGAAAATCATCAAGAATAATTTGAAGATCAATGAAGAACACATGATGAATTTTCGAAAATTAAAGAAAATTAAAAAACATGCAATTGACACCAAACTTAAAATTTGACCCTAGACTCAAACAGGAAACATAAAATGTTTTGGTTTTTTTTATGATTTTAAAATTTTTTTTGTATTTTTCAAAAATTATTTTGGAAAAAGAAAATAAAGAAATTCAAAATTTTTAATAAGAATTCCAAGAATCATGCAATGTTAGTCTAAAGCGTCGGTCCAAAAGATTAGACATGGCCAAATGGCCAGCCAAGCTTCAGCATACAAATACAGACATACAACAGCCAAATAGATGGGAATTCAAAGGCTCTTGCCATGATAAGTGGAAGCCTCAGTCCAAAAGATTAGACATGGCTTAGCAGTCAGCCAGGCTTCACATATCATCTGAAACTCTAGAATTCATTCTTAAAAATTCTGAAGAAATTTTTTTTTTGAATTTTTCGAAATTAAAAATAAAAAGTTTAAACATAAAATAAAATTACCCAATCTAAGCAACAAGATGAACCGTTGACGTTAGAGATTTCTACCGGTAAAGAGATTAATAGAAACAGTTGCGTTGTAGATATAGTCTCTAAACCGACAAAAATCCCTTCGTACAAATGTTTTGGGTGTCACAAGTAACAAACCTCTTTAGAAATTGTTAACCGAGTATTCAAACCTCGGGTCGTCTTCTCAAGGAACTGCGAGGAAGTATGTTCTTATTATTGGCTATAAAGGTTATAATCGGGGTTTAGAAGATGAGAAGCAAGTAATTTAAATGACAAGTAAAATAAATGGCAATTAAAATAAATAAATACTGTAAGGCAGATTTTTGGCAAGGTAAGAGAAGTTGGAGGTCCAACGTAGTTATCTCTCTCAACTATAATGAAAGTTGAATCTAAACTCCACTTGGTCAACCTTTTCTAGGGCAAAGGAAAGTCAGGGGACTAATTAAATTGACCTTTGAATCCTATTTATTTCCTAAGAAAAGGTTGGGATTACTTAAGTTCAGCTCAATTAGCAAGATAACGATTATCAATTATGATGAGTTTAATAACTGTTGAGTTACTGAATTCTTAACCAGGACCAAAAGGAGAAAAAGTAAAATTGCTGGAAAAATAAAAATATCCTTAGATGGGAAGCAATGGTAACTTAAATCAAAGAGAACAATCATAAACTGAAAATACCTCAATTATTATTAATTCAAATAACAGTTTATAACACGGGAGAAATTCATAAATTCACTGATTAATTCAAGTGCTGGAATAAATAAAAGTAAAAGAAAGCTAAAATAAAGAAACGTAAAACCTGGATTGAGAGTCACTCTTAAAACAAGAAGAAATCCTAAATCCTAAAAGAGAGAGAGAGAGAGAAGATCTCCCTCTCAACTAAATCTAAATCATTGAAAAGTAAAATATGCGAGCTCCCTTTGAATGGATGCATTCCCACACTTTATAACCTCTGGTCTATGCTGTCTGTACTTGGATCTGGGTCAAAAAGGGCTTCAGAATTCGCTGGGGGCGTATTCTGTAAATTCTGATATGTGGCCTCTGTCACGCGTCCGCGTGGGTCACGCGGTCGCGTCATTTGGAGCTTTTCCTTGCCACTTGCGTTCTGCTTAAGGTGCGCGGTCGCGTCAGTCATGCGGCCGCGTCGCTGCTGATTCGTGTTTGGCACGCGATCGCGTCATCCATGCGATCGCGTGGATACCAGTTTCCTTAAAGCTCCGTTTTGCTTTCTCCTTCCATTTTTGTATGTTTTCTTTTCCGTCCTTTAAGTCATTCTGCCTTAGAGAATCTGAAACTACTCAACACACTGATAACGGCATCGAATGGAAATAAAGGTAATTAAATTAATTAATTTTAATGCTTAGGAAACATGTTTTTCATTTACATCACATAATAAGGAAGGGAAAGTAAAACCATGTAATTAATGTGAATAAGTAGGTGAAAGATTGTATAAATCACTCAAATTAAGCACAAAAGAACTCATGAAATATGGGTTTATCAACCTCCCCACACTTAAACACTAGCATGTCCTCATGCTAAATCCAAGGTAAATAATTAAGGTTAAAGTGATGGAATGTCATGCAATGCAACCTAATTTAAATGCAACTACCTAAATGAATGATGCATCATGCAACTCTAACTTATTCACTCATATATAAAGCTTACATGTAGTCAAGTTAATTCACATTCTCAAGGAGTCATGTATATGCATATATAGCCAACCCTTAAATAATAAAGCATTTTAGCAAATGAGATGGGAAAGAAAACATTGTACAAACTTGCAAAACAATTAGTAAATTAAGGACAGATATATGTTGATGAGTTATTGAACCCTCACTGGATTTTGTGTTTACTCTCTAGTCACTCAGTGTTTATTAGGTTTATTCACTCTATTTTTCTTTTTATTCTTAATTTCTATAGCTTTGTTCTTCATCTAACCAATCAACAATTACAGAATATAGTCATAGCAAAAAGTCATGAGGTCTTTAATTGAGGTTGTAATGGGGTCAAGGTAAAGGTAAGGATTTATGTATAGGGTCAAGTGAGCTAACAAGTGAATCCTTAATTAGACTAAGATCTTTACCTAACATACATAATTAGTAAAACAAAATCTCTTTACCTATTTTCCCATATTATCCCACTTATTGTTACATACTCATGTTTCACTTTTTTATTATTTTTTTGTATCCCATGTGCATTGTTTTTATTTTTGCATTGGGGGATTTCTTTTGTATCCCCTTTTGTTAAATTCTGAAATTTTTTTTTCAAGGCACATGGCAATTAAATCACTTTGATTTTCTCATGAGCATGCTTCTCAAATTTATTTTATTTCTTTTAACTTCTCTACCCTTTTGTTTCTATTACTCATGTTCCCAAAAGGTTTCCCACATTTTACTCTATTTATAATTTTCTATCTTAAGCTAACCAAGGATTCACTTGGGATTTTCTTTTGTTTTTTTGCTTAAGGCTAGTGATTTGGCTAAATAGAATAAAGGGGTTCTAAAAGGCTCAAGGGGGCTAACAAAGGTGATGTAAAAGGTAGGCTAATTTGGGGTAAGTGAGCTAAATTCAAATGATGACCTCAATCATTCTCTTGGTATGTATCTACATTCTATGTTCTTTAATTGGACATATAGATTAAAGCAAAGTAAAGAACATCAGAATAAAAAGAAATGAAACACACAGAAATGAAATTATGGTTTGAATGCAACCATACAATTTAAGCTCAAAACTCACAGGCTGTGTGTTCTCTAACTCAAGCATCATATATCATTTATATATTGTATGCAGGTTTAGTTAAAAACTCCAATTATTCTCATAAAAAAATTATTTAGGGTAGCTTTTAAAGTTTTAATGTTCCTTGATGACAAGTCATCTTAGCCTAGTTTCACTAGCCTTTTTCTTTAATTTTAGTAGGTTTTATGCACTTTCTTGCATTCTAAGTAAGTAATTTGGAATGAAAATGCATGACTTCTTTGAATCAAACAACCACCATTTAATTGATGCTAAATCATGAGGTTTAAGCTAAATTTAATTGATAATTAATTGATTTATAAACCTTGTGAATTTGGTGATACTTTGATTGGTTGTTTTGATTACTTGTAGGTGAAGAAAGAAGAAAATAAAAAAAGCGTGGCAAAAATCAAGGAAGAATGGAAGCTAAGTTGGAAAAGTAAACTGAGCTTCACAAGGAATGAAAGGGGAAGGCAAGGTACAAGGCTAAGTTCAAATAGTTAAATGAAGCCACCAAGACTTGAACCTTGCACTGGAGGAATGACAAGAAGGCGCTACTCCATGGAGGCAAAGACGCTCAATTGCTTTACTTAATGGAGCGCTACATTATATTGCTAGGCATAACGAAAATCATGAAAAAATAGCCAAAATGCCTCCTCCATGGTTCAAACTTGGAACCACACGCTACTCCTTGCAAGGAAAAATCAAGAGAAATAGCCAAAATGCTTCCTCTAGGATTCGAACTTGGGAATTCCTTGAAACATAAGGAAGGAGTGCCACCAAGCTTGCAAGGAAAATCAAGAGGAAATAGCTTAAATGCTTAAGCCAAGGTTCGAACCTGGGAATTCTTTAAAACATAAGGAGGAGCACCCACTCATCCAAGGATTTTAGCTTCAAGATTTCCTCCACTTGCTCCCACCAGGATTTGAACCTGCGACCTTGAGGCTGAAAACAAGGCGCTGCACCAAGGAAGCTCAATTGGTTTTTCCAACTGAGCATTACTCTCCCCAAGCCTTCCATACTTTGGTGCACCAAGAGGGCAGTCATGCGCACCATGACACGGCTGTGACAAGCAATTTGGCGCAACAAGGAAGCAAGCAAGGCGCTGTACAAGGGGGAGCTCAGTTGGATTTTCCAACTGAGCACTACCTTCCCCCCAAGCTTCCACATATTGGCACACAACCAAGGTTGGACGCGCATCAAATGACACGGGCAGCACACTTGAAAGCTAAGTTGGGTTTTCCAACTGAGCTTTCCCCTGGGAGATGCAACTTGGGCTGAAAATGAAATTAAAACTCCAACTTAATTCATTTCTTCACCAAATCAAAAGCCCATCCAAATTCCAAAATCCAAGAATAGAAAGTGTATAAATAGGAGTTAGTTTGATGTAATTAGGGAGCTAGATTTTACTTTGAATTTTTCCTTTTGAATGGTCATTTTCATTTTTGAGCTTTTTAACTTTTGAATTTAGATTTCTGAGAACTTGGAAGGAGAATTGCTCTCCCTTCTTCTTGGTTCTTGCTTGAGGACTATTTTATTTTCTTGCTTTGGATCTTGGGTGGAGAATTGAAGAACTTCTGTTTCAATCTCACCTTGAGATCTTGTTTAATTTTTCTGCATAATTAAATTCCAATTTCCATTTACTACTTCATCTTCTACTCTTTCTGCAATTTACTTTTCAGTTTCTTTTGCAATTACTCTTGTTGGATCAAGGAAGGATTTGAGATCTAGACTTGTTATCTAGTCTCTTCCACCCTGAGATCTTCAACTTCTTTTACTTTGCTGCAAATTAAGCACTGCTTTCTCTGTTTTTAAATTCTCAAAGCATTTTACTCTTCTGTTTAAGATCTACTTCACTGCAATTCAATTTTCTCTTTTATTGTTTAATGCAATTTACTTGTTCTTGTTTAATTTCTGCAATCCCAACTCCCAATCCCTTTTACAATTCAAGCAATTTACATTACTTGCACTTTAAGATTCAGTCATTTACATTTCTTGCAATCTAAGTTTCTGCAATTTACATTACTTGCACTTTAAGATTCAGCACATTTACTTTCCTATTCTTTAGTTTACTACAAATTTCCCCTTTTCCTTTACTTTCCATGCAATTTAGCTTCTGCAAATCACAAATCACTCAACCAAATCTTGATTCGCTTGACTAAATCAACCACTAAACTAAAATTGCTCAATCCTTCAATCCCTGTGGGATCGACCTCACTCATGTGAGTTATTATTACTTGATGCGATCCGGTACACTTGCCGGTGAGTTTTGTGTTGGATCGTTTTCCACACATCAAGTTTTTGGCACCGTTGCCGGGGATTGATTAGATTGACAATGATTAAGTGAAGTGAAGATCTAGATCAAGCACTTTTTCTTTTCTGTTTCTTTAATTTTTGACTAACCCACTAACTGTTTGAATTTTTGCCTGAGCTAACTGAAACTTCACTTTAGCAATAGAGTGAAGTTTTCTTGATTTTGCTGGCTTTGTGTGATTCTCATGCTTGTGCCTGTTGAATATATGAGAGAAGCAATTTTCTTCCATTAATCTTTCAAGTTTATCAACTGTTTGACACATTGTGTCAACTAATCATCCAATCATATTCTGGCATGAGTATACTCCATCTTCATTTGGACCGTTTGTGATTGTGCAGATCATGGAGGGGAACTCAACGAATTCCAGTAATCATAGGAGTAATGTCCCCACCTTAGGTGATAATGCAACCCATAATTTGAAGCACCCATCCATCACTATAAACGATGTTGCTCAATGGTTTGAAGCTTTCCCACAAGGAAGCATCATCAGATGGGAAGAACTAATGAGTGAACTCCTAGTCAAGTTGAAACCACCTCAGAGAATTGTTAAACCAGAGGCAGAAGTGCAACCATTCACACAAGAGAACGAAATTGAAGTTGTCCGTGCAGTCATGAACCAAAATAAGCAGATGCATCAGCAGAATTTACCACAACTAGATATGATGGTCAAAAAAATCAATGAGCTGAGAACTGTTGTAATACATGCATACAACCTAGCTCAAAACTCATACGGTTGTAATCAAGCTGAACAAAGTTATGAGTAATCACACTCTCCAAATAGTTCCTCTGGCATGTTCCAACACAGGTCTCAGAATGATGTGTACACCCCACCCTGGAGAACTCATTCCAACTGGAGGGGGGTCGAACACCAAAATCAAAGACCCAGGGATCTCAATTACAACAACCCCAACTTCACAAATCAGTAAAAACATCACCATACCAACAACAACCACCACACACCACCACAACACCCACCTTCCAACCCCCAACACCCCACAACTAACTAATCTCACAAGATTCTCAGAGGATCACCAACTTGGAGATCTTAATAGAGAGAATGATGAAGCACCAAGAGGTGACAATAAAGGACCAGGAGGCCTCAATAAGAAGAGTTGAGAAGCAAATGCAACAATTGGCTAAGCACATTGCTGAAATAGGTGATAGGATGGTAAATACTTCCCCCAGAGCCACTGAAGACAACCTAAAAGACAATGTAAAAGTTGCCAGGTGTGAGAAAGGGAAAGCAATCATAGAGGCAAGTGAGAAGAGGGCTACGGGAAAAGAAACAATCATCAAGGAAAAGCCCACAGTAAGAGGAGGAAACCAAAGGCAACAGAAGCCTCAGCTTCCATGAACAGAATGAATGATGTCAAGCTAGTGACAATAAAGAAGCGCTTGTTGGGAGGCAACCCAACCTGAAGTAACTTTCTTTTCATAGCTATTTCAATAAAAAGGTTAATTAGTTTTATCTATATTGCAAGAAGCTAAGTTTGGTGTTGCACACCAAAATAATCTAAGGGAGAATGAAGGATTCTAAGTTTGGTGTTCCACCAAAATCCCATCATAAAATATGTTCTCGCCTTCTGCATAATGCTAGCTTCAAGCACTTAGATGGACCAGTTAACTATTCTGTTATTTCCTAGTTTTCAGTTTTATTGCTTTTGAAAAAAAAAAAAAAGAGTTTCACACATGGTTAATCTGATGCATGAGAACCATTGGCAAGGTACTAAGTTTGGTGTTCCCACACCAAAGTAAGTTCAAAGGCCCACAAATAAATCATGCATGCTAATCATTTTTCAAGTGCTTGGGGAACAAGCAACTTTCAATATCACTGCAGAGCACCATACAAACTTTTGGAAAGATTAAGCATCATCAATCAAAGAGATGAAAGAATGTGAAGACCAGCAATGATGATGATGAGGAGGCGGACAGNTTGAAGCCCTTGCATGAGCATATAATTTAGAGTTCACCCCACTGTCACTTAATCACTTCACTCACAGGATAGTACATGTAATTCCTCAAATCCATTCTAATTGAAAGAACCCTTGAGCATAATTCTTTTCTTGCTTGGGGACAAGCAAGTTTTAAGTTTGGTGTTGTGATGACAAGTCATCTTAGCCTAGTTTCACTAGCCTTTTTCTTTAATTTTAGTAGGTTTTATGCACTTTCTTGCATTCTAAGTAAGTAATTTGGAATGAAAATGCATGACTTCTTTGAATCAAACAACCACCATTTAATTGATGCTAAATCATGAGGTTTAAGCTAAATTTAATTGATAATTAATTGATTTATAAACCTTGTGAATTTGGTGATACTTTGATTGGTTGTTTTGATTACTTGTAGGTGAAGAAAGAAGAAAATAAGAAAAGCGTGGCAAAAATCAAGGAGGAATGGAAGCTAAGTTGGAAAAGTAAACTGAGCTTCACAAGGAATGAAAAGGGAAGGCAAGGTACAAGGCTAAGTTCAAATAGTTAACTGAGCACTAAAGAAAGCAAGGAAATGGCATAAAGCTCAGTTAACTAAGTGAGCTTTATCGGGGGCTCTCAAAAATTAATTCAAAGCAAAAATCCCATAAATGAAGCCACCAAGACTTGAACATTGCACCGGAGGAATGACAAGAAGGCGCTACTCCAAGGAGGCAAAGGCGCTCAATTGCTTTACATAATGGAGCACTACATTATATTGCTAGGCATAAGGAAAATCATGAACAAATAGCCAAAATGCCTCCTCCATGGTTCGAACTTAGAACCACACGCTACTCCTTGCAAGGAAAAATCAAGAGAAATAGCCAAAATGCTTCCTCTAGGATTCGAACTTGGGAATTCCTTGAAATATAAGGAAGGAGTGCCACCAAGCTTGCAAGGAAAATCAAGAGGAAATAGCTTAAATGCTTGAGCCAAGGTTCGAACCTGGGAATTCTTTAAAACATAAGGAGGAGCACCCACTCATCCAAGGAAATTAGCTTCAAGATTTCCTCCACTTGCTCCCACCAGGATTTAAACCTAGGACCTTGAGGCTGAAAACAAGGCGCTGCACCAAGGAAGCTCAGTTGGTTTTTCCAACTGAGCATTACTCTCCCCAAGCCTTCCACACTTTGGCGCACCAAGAGGGCAGTCATGTGCACCATGACACGGCTGTGACAAGCAATTTGGCGCAACAAGGAAGCAAGCAAGGCGCTGTACAAGGGGGAGCTCAGTTGGATTTTCCAACTGAGCACTACCTTCCCCCCAAGCTTCCACATATTGGCACACAACCAAGGCTGGACGCGCATCAAATGACACGGGCAGCACACTTGAACTAAGTTGGGTTTTCCAACTGAGCTTTCCCCTGGGAGATGCAACTTGGGCTGAAAATGAAATTAAAACTCCAACTTAATTCATTTCTTCACCAAATCAAAAGCCCATCCAAATTCCAAAATCCAAGAATAGAAAGTGTATAAATAGGAGTTAGTTTGATGTAATTAGGGAGCTAGATTTTACTTTGAATTTTTCCTTTTGAATGGTCATTTTCATTTTTTAGCTTTTTAACTTTTGAATTTAGATTTCTGAGAACTTGGAAGGAGAATTGCTCTCCCTTCTTCTTGGTTCTTGCTTGAGGACTATTTTATTTTCTTGCTTTGGATCTTGGGTGGAGAATTGAAGAACTTCTGTTTCAATCTCACCTTGAGATCTTGTTTAATTTTTCTACATAATTAAATTCCAATTTCCATTTACTACTTCATCTTCTACTCTTTCTGCAATTTACTTTTCAGTTTCTTTTGCAATTACTCTTGTTGGATCACCTCCTTGATGAAATGTTGTGAGCTTAACTACATCATGTAATGCTATATATAAGGTTTATGGATTTAAATCTAATATGTTCAATTTCCTAGCTTACTTCCTTTTTATATTTTTCAATTTTAAACTATACTATTTTATGCTAAAAAGGGTAAACTATACTAATTAATCCACTAATAAATCAGAATTGCAAACTAAACTAAATAACTAAAATAAACTAAATGGCTAAAATATGAACTAAGAATGCAAAATGCAGAAAATAGAGTAAAAATACATAAAAGCAATGTATAAGTACTCAGAAAATAATAGTAAAAAGAAAAATACAAAAAAATATCCAAAATAAAAGAAAAAGTATGTAGTGGTTCACCAAAATAAACGCCAGAGATGGCGACCTCCCCACACTTAAAAGGAAGCATCGTCCCCGATGCTCAATCAAGCCGGGTGTGAAGGAGTGTCATCACTGGGAGGGATGGTAGCTGGAGTCTCAGTGGTGGTGGTGGGCTGAGGGTCTGGTTGCTGTGGAGGCAGTGCTGACTGGATCGGGATCTCAAGATCCGCAGCCTCAATCTGATGTTGGACCGCTGCCTGTGGTGCGGCTGGTGCTACCCCTTGGGGATGGGTCTCTGCCTCGGGCGCATCTGCCTCCTCCTCAGATGCCTCGGATGGTGTGTCGGGCTTGGAGGGGATGTCGCCGGATCGTATCATCAGCTTTAGGTGCTCATAGTGCCCCTTGTTGCGACACTCCATCTGGTCAAGTCGTCGAAATAAGCGGTGCACCAGATGATAGACGGGCTCTGTGGCAGGTGGAGGTGCAGTGGTGGTAGCAGGGGTAGGTGGTGCAGCAGTGGAGGAAGAGGGTCCAGCAGACGGTGGGGATGACTCATCAGTAGCAGTGAATGGTGGTGGTCTGTGGCCCAAGGCTAAGAAGTTCCAGCTGTGCGGAATGATCTTCCTGCAATCCGCCGCTGGTGGTCTCTCATCGGCAGCCTCCCATGGCACGTCAGCTCGACGGCCAAGCTGAGTAACTAGATATAGAAAGGGGAGGGTGCCTCGGACGTGGACCCTGGCCATATAATGCCGAATGAAACGTGGCAGATAAAGGTCCTTATCCTCCAGCACACACCAATGGAGGGTGATCATAGCAGCCGGGATCTCCGTCTCGTGAGTACTCGGCATCACATAATTACTCAAGATCTGATGCCATAGCCGAGCCTCATCGTTTAAGTATGCTCTCTTGATCCCTCTAGGCATGGTAGTGTCCTGAACCATCTCCCAAGGGACTGTCGGGTCGAGAGCTATCCGTGCCTTTACAGCATCCCAATCAAACTGCATCTGACGCATGTCCTCTTCAGCCTTTGAATAACCATCAGGCTGATCGGACTTGGCTGGGAGCCAGAGAATGTCCTCTAAGGCTTCTTCAGTGACCAGAATTTGTTTTCCTCTCAGGTTCACTGCATCAAGGGTAGTGCGATAGTAGTTGCAGTAGAATTCCCGTACCCAAGATTAATTGACCTCTGTCAGTGTTCTTTCCAGAAAGAACCAGCCCCTTTGCTTGATTTGCTCAGTGGTGTACTGCTGGAGTGCTTCTGGGATCTTCAGAATTCATTCCAGATATAGATTTCTAGAGTTTGCAAAAGCTGGGTACTTCAGCTTACAGTACCGGTTTGCAAATTTTATAGGATCATTTGCAGGGAGCAGCTGGCCAGCTTTTTCCTGCTGTGTGAAGTTCTTCTCCCGCCATGAAGAATCGTGCATTAGAGCAATGATGGACTGGGAGGAATCTCCTCTCTTGCGCTTGCCAGTAGCCTTGCCTTTTCCTTTCCTTTGTGAGGCAGACATCCTGAAAAACAGAAAATCAGGATATGGATAAAATAGGAAAGCAAATAGGCAATTAAATAAAGGAAACTCAAAGTGGCAAGGGAGAAATAGAATAAGAGAAATGAGTAAATGAAATGTGATTGAATTCATGTTAAATGGAAAAATAAACAATATGCCATGGTTAGAAAGTTAGAGGAAAGTGAAAATAATCAGAAAAGAGATTAAAAGGGTTAGTATGGTTAGAATTTGAAAAAGAAATTAGTAAATTAAAATTAGTGAGTTAGTAAAGTGCGGGTTAAAGTAAGTGGCATAGAAAAATTCCATATAACAAGGATTCACAGGTAAGAATAGAAGTACTCATAATCGAACAAGGAAAACAGGGTGATGCTGACTCGAATAGAAATAAAGAAAGCAAAAATTGGAATCAGTGAATCACAAATGCAGTTTATGAACCAGGAAATCAAAGAGGATAAGAAAGTCTGCCATAACATTCATGAAATGGTTTGGGTAAGGCAGAGTAAAACCGAGTTTAGAAAAGCCAAACCAAACAAGAATGAAAACAATTTACAAAAAATTTGGGCAACAGTCCGGCTAAAATTGGATTGTCCTGGAAAATAAACAGCAACCATAGCAGTTCATATGAATTAAAAACCTGCCGCAGTTATCAGCAATGAATAAAAATAGGAAATTTTAGAGTAACAAGCAGCAATTGCAAGAAATCACAGCATATGAACGAGGTCACAGGAACAACAGAATTGCAGTTATGATAAAACATAAACAGGAACAGTGCAAGTAAACAGACCTAGATCCACTAACCAGAGCCTAAGCTACCTAACAACCTAAAAATCCACTACAGCATGCATATCTATCAATCCTAATGATGAACAGAAATGGAAAAAAGTACAGAAAAATGACGAACAGATAAAAGGGGGTTTCGTTTTGCGGAACCTGGTAGACGGGAGGGGTGGAACGGGGAAGAAGGTGGCTGCGGTAGCGTCCGGCGTGGTGGCGGGGCACGGTGTTGCGGTGGCGGTTGATGGGGCAGAGCAGAGAGGGAGAAGAGGGTTGGGGGTGGGGGGCTGCGCGACTGATAGGGTTCGCGTGGCTGGGGGGGTTATACTTTCGAATCCATGCGGCCGCGTGGGGCACGGTGTCGCATGGTTGAGGTGAAAATGGGAGTGACGCGATCGCGTAGGCGGCGCAATCGCATGAGAGGGGGGAAAGAGGGGTGATGCGATCGCGTGGGTCGCGCGATCGCGTCGCTGGAATTCGTGCGAAATGCACGACTCCAGCGCCGTTTTAGTGCAACTCTCTGTCTCCTTTTGGGGTGATGTGCAATCCATGCAACACGATCGCATCGCTCATGCGGTCGCGTGAGATTGATATTGTGCAGGTGACGCGATCGCATGGGGCATGCGATTGCGTGGGCCAATTTGTGCGAAACGCACAAGGGCCGCACGATTCCAGCCTAACTTTCTGTTCGTTGGATCCTTACGCCGATATATATATCACGTGGCCGCGTGGGTCACGCGGTCGCGCGGGTGGTATTTTCCGCAATATGACACGATCGCATGGGGTATGCGGTCGCGTCGTGCACTCTTTTTTTTTATATGCATGAAAAATGCAGAATGCAATGATTAACATAAATGCTATGCATGATTCCAGGTTTAATAGATTAAAATGAAAAAGGAAAAATGAAAGCATTTAACAAGAAATAAATTGAAAAAGAGGCGACCATACCATGGTGGGTTGTCTCCCACCTAGCACTTTTAGTTAAAGTCCTTAAGTTGGACATTGGAGGAGTATCCTGTTATGGCGGCTTATGTTTAAATTCGTCTAAAAATCTCCACCAGTGCTTGGAATGCCAATAGCCTCCGGGGTCCCAAACTAAGCATGCAAAGCTTCTGAGCAGCTCCAAACAGATTTTCAGGCTCCCGGGATTCCAAGCCTTGCTTTTAAATCCGCCTCCGTCTTGATCTGCATGTTTCCATTCGGGCGGGTTAAAAAGTAGAATCTCACCTTGGTGACCAAACGTTTTCCGTGATCCGTGTAATTAAGCATGATACCAATCCATGTACTTCGAGGTGAAGCGTGGAACCTTATTGAACCTTGTGCACCAGCTCTGAGTACGAGCAATTTCCCTCTTACTCTTAAAGCCACAGAGAGCTCTAAGCTGGCTATCTGTTTCAAGAAAACCATATTCAAGTGAATAAGTAAAGTTATAAGTTAAGGATTGTACCCACTTGAAGCTTGTAATAGGTGGTAATGGCCTTGGGATAGGTGTTTTTGGTGGTTCTGCAAGTTCCGTTTCCTTATGCTCTTCTGTGAATTCCTCCATTTCTTTGCAAAGATCTTCAATTGTATCTGTGTCCTGGTCAAAGTCTTCTATGTCTTCCTCATCACTTGAGTCATAGATTGGAGGTTGAGAGAAATCTACCTCTGCATCATCTTCATATTCACTTGGGGAAGATTCTTCGATCTCAGAGAATTCACTTACGGATGCAAGTTCATCACCAAGAGAGCTAGACTTGTGACTATCATCATCAAGGGAAATTGCTTCTTGGATTATTCCGTCTGATTCTTCGTAAACGACTTGCCTTGGAGATTGTACAGCATCCTCTTTAGCATCAACTGTAGCATCCTGGATGGAGTTTTCCTCAATTCTGGATTCCCATGGAAGTTCAACATCTCCTAGGTCTTCAACCAACTCTTCTTCTTAAACAATGACAGCTTCTTCTAATTGTTCTAGTACAAATTCATTCTCTGTCTTGTCCACTGGAGTTTCTGGTATCTCCTTCATGCTACGCTCTTCATTGGGCTGTCCACATAGAGCTGTGGCTGATCCTTGTGTATTTGAGCGCCTAGAAGCCCATTGAATCATCGCTTGCCCCAGTTGTTGAATGGTTGTTTGAAATTTAATTACTGTTTCCCTTAGGTGATCCTCTACTTCTTGGGTTGCTGGACTTTGACATGATACAAAGGAAAGTGGTGGTGATTGGGGGTGATTTGATTGGTATTGGGGTAAGGAAGGATCATATGGTGGCAAATGGTGAAGAGAAGCTTGTAAGTGTGGTAGTTCGAGGTTATGTTGAAAGGATGGTTTATATGCACGGAGTGGGGCTTGTTGGTAGTTACAGGGTTGTCCACCATGTCTTTTAGCTGGGTATGCATTGTAGAATGGTCTTTGTCCAGGATATCTCGGAGGGTGTTGCTGCCAAAAGGGTTGATTAGATCCTCTTGGTTCCATCCATCCTTGCAAACTCAAAGCGAGAGGGGTGAGAGTTTATAGTAGCAAATAAAGATAAAAAGGAAAAACAAAATTAAATAAACAAGCAAAAGAAAAATATTTACAATAACCAATAATAAGGCACACGTTAGCAGTTCCCCGGCAACGGCGCCATTTTGACGTTAGAGATTTCTACCAGTAAAGAGATTAATAGAAACAGTTGCGTTGTAGATATAGTCTCTAAACTGACAAAAATCCCTTCGTACAAACGTTTTGGGTGTCACAAGTAACAAACCCCTTTAGAAATTGTTAACCGATTATTCAAACCTCGGGTCGTCTTCTCAAGGAACTGCGAGGAAGTATGTTCTTATTATTGGCTACAAAGGTTGAAATCGGGGTTTAGAAGATGAGAAGCAAGTAATTTAAATGACAAGTAAAATAAATGGCAATTAAAATAAATAAATACTTTAAGGCATATTTTTGGCAAGGTAAGAGAAGTTGGAGGTCCAACGTAGTTATCTCTCTCAACTATAATGAAAGTTGAATCTAAAATCCACTTGGTCAACCTTTACTAGGGCAAAGGAAAGTCAGGGGACTAATTAAATTGACCTTTGAATCCTATTTATTTCCTAAGAAAAGGTTGGGATTACTTAAGTTCAGCTCAATTAGCAAGATAACGATTATCAATTATGTTGAGTTTAATAACTGTTGAGTTACTGAATTCTTAACCAGGACCAAAAGGAGAAAAAGTAAAATTGCTGGAATAATAAAAATATCCTTAGATGGGAAGTAATGGTAACTTAAATCAAAGAGAACAATCATAAACTGAAAATACCTCAATTATTATTAATTCATATAACAGTCTGTAACACGGGAGAAATTCATAAATTCACTGATTAATTCAAGTGCTGGAATAAATAAAAGTAAAAGAAAGCTAAAATAAAGAAACGTAAAACCTGGATTGAGAGTCACTCTTAAAACAAGAAGAAATCCTAAATCCTAAAAGAGAGAGAGAGAGAAGATCTCCCTCTCAACTAAATCTAAATCATTGAAAAGTAAAATATGCGAGCTCCCTTTGAATGGATGCATTCCCACACTTTATAACCTCTGGTCTATGTTGTCTGTACTTGGATCTGGGTCAAAAAGGGCTTTAGAATTCACTGGGGGCGTATTCTGTAAATTTTGATACGTTGACTCTGTCACGCATCCGCGTGGGTCACGCGGTCGCGTCATTTGGAGCTTTTCCTTGCCACGCGGTCGCGTCAGTCATGCAACTGCGTCATGTGCGTTCTGCTTAAGGCGCGCGGTCGCGTCAGTCATGCGGCCGCGTCGCTGCTGATTCGTGCTTGGCACGCGATCGCGTCATCCATGCGATCGCGTGGATACCAATTTCCTTAAAGCTCCATTTTGCTTTCTCCTTCCATTTTTGTATGTTTCCTTTTCTGTCCTTTAAGTCATTCTGCCTTAGAGAATCTGAAACTACTCAACACACTGATCACGGCATCGAATGGAAATAAAGGTAATTAAATTAATTAATTTTAAAGCTTAGGAAACATGTTTTTCATTTACATCACATAATAAGGAAGGAAAAGTAAAACCATGTAATTAATGTGAATAAGTAGGTGAAGGATTGTATAAATCACTCAAATTAAGCATAAAAGAACTCATGAAATATGGGTTTATCAACCGTCATTTGTTCAAACTCGAACAATCCCCGGCAACGGCGCCAAAAACATGGTACACGGAATTGTGTTCTCACACTTTTCTCACAACTCCGTGCAGCTGGCCAGCAAGTGCACTGGGTCGTCCAAGTAATAAACCTTACGTGAGTAACGGTCGATCCCACAGAGATTGTCGGCTTGAAGCAAGCTATGGTCATCCTTGTAAATCTCAGTTAGGAGGATTCAAATGGTTATGAGGTTTTGATAATTAAAAGATAAATAAAACAGAAAATAAAATAAAGTTACTTATGTAATTCATTGGTGGGAATTTCAGAAAAGTATATGGAGATGATTTGTTACTTCTAAACCTCTGCTTTCCTATTGCTTTCTTCCAATCATGTGTTACCTCCTTCCATGGCAAGCTGTATGATCCTCTCAGATGAAAACAAATCCATATGCGCTGTCACTGCACGGCTAATCATCTGTCGATTCCCGCTAGCGTCGGAAGAGGACCATTGTCCTTTTTCACATTGTCGCTACGCCCAACATTCGCAAGTTTAAAGCTCGTCACAGTCATCCCTTCCCAGATCCTACTCGGAATACCACAGACAAGGTTTAGACTTTTCTGATCTTAGGAATGCTGCCAATGGTTCTAGCCTATACCACGAAGGTTCTAATCTCAGATTCAGATGCTTTGTTGTCAGGAGAGACAACGTGAATCATTGATTAGGGACCCAAGAGAATATACTCCGGTTGTCGTCCAATGACTACGTTGAACATCATGTAGACTGCTTGTGGTTGTCAGGCACGTGGATCTTGGCTAAGAGAGTAACGAAGATTGGGTGATTGTCACGGGTCACCCCTTCATTATGACTTAACTGAATTAAGAACAAGAGTATATCTTGGAGAAGAAGTAGGCGTGAATTGAATAGAAAAATAGTAGTAATTGCATTAATTCATGAAGAACAGCAGAGCTCCACACCTTAATCTATGGGGTGTAGAAACTCCACCATAGAAAATACATAAGTGAAAGGTCTAGGCATGGCCGTGAGGCCAGCCTCCAAATGTGTACAATGGTCTCTGATTCGAAGAAGACTCTAAAAACTTAGATCCTCCAAAATAAATCACTAAAAGTAGTTTTTATACTAAACTAGTAACTAGGATTTACAGAAAATGAGTAACTAAGTGCAGATAGTGCAGAAATCCACTTTCGGGCCCACTTGGTGTGTGCTTGGGCTGAGCATTGAAGCGTTTTCGTGCATAGGTTGTTCCTGGAGTTAAACGCCAGCTTTGGTGCCAATTTGGGCGTTTTACGCCAGAAATTTTAAGCTGACTTTGGACGCCAGTTTGGGCCATCAAATCTCGGGCAAAGTATGGACTATTATATATTACTGGAAAGCCCAGGATGTCTACTTCCAAAGCAATTGAGAGTGCGTCAATTAGGCTTCTGTAGCTCCAGAAAATCTACTTCGAGTGCAGGGAGGTTAGAATCCAACAGCATCTGCAGTCCTTTTTCAGCCTCTGAATCAGATTTTTGCTCAGGTCCCTCAATTTCAGCCAGAAAACACCTGAAATCACAGAAAAATACACAAGCTCATAATAAAGTCCAGAAATGTAATTTTTGAATAAAAACTAATAAAAATATAATAAAAAGTGATTAAATCATACTGAAAACTATGTAAAAATAATGCCAAAAAGGGTATAAATTATCCGCTCATCACTTGTCCCCAAGCAAGGAAATGAAATACAAGAAAAGTAATGAAAGTCTAAAGAAGCATAAGTCCTTATTGAGACAATTTCAAATCTATTTCATGGGGTTTTGCATGCATGGATTCCTTAGTGATTCTTCTTTGTGGCTAAGGTTGCAACATTCTTTTGGATACTAGCTTTGTTTGCACTCTATGAGACTTATTATTGTTTGATCCTTAACGTGAACTTTCTTGTTTTCTTTGCTTTTGAGTGAGACTTATTGCTTTGCTGAGGCTAAGTGCTCTGTGTTAAGGCAACTCTTTATAGTAAGCTTTCGGCCAACATTTCCGAACCAGTTGGTTCAAGATGCTAGGTGTTGAGATATCCTTAAGGACTTACTTGCTCAAGCCTCTCCTTAACACATACACACCACATGCATTTAGCTTGTTTTTGTTTTTTGGACATTGGTGCCCAGCACCTTTTTGGGTTTCTAAATGCCTTGTCACAAAGCAGCTCTTGATTGTGGACTTTCAGTTGACAATCTCGGGTTAGTTAACCTAAGTTGCCAGGTGATGAAGCACCCCTTAGAACTTAGTTGTCCAAGCTTGTCCTTGTACAAAAACATCACAAGCATATATCCAAGATCTCAAGCCATTGGTGCCTAGCCCTATTGATTATTTATTTTTGTTTCTTTTTCTCTTTTTTTTTACAAGGACCTCTTTTATTTGTCAAGCCTCATAGAATGTAACTCAAGTTCATACCTAGAGAGTCATGCCAACCTTTATCCTTATTCAAGAATCAACAAATGAACTAGCACATACCACCACCCACTAGAATTTTATTCATACTTTATAATTGGACTTTACTCTTTCTCTTCACAATATTTTCTTCTTTATTTAAACTTGGGAATCAAACATATGATCATGATAAAGTGCAATGATCTAAGTGCAATGCTTAACAAGTAAAACAAGCCAGAAGACAAAAATCTGATGAACATTAATTAATACTACTACCAACTAGACCAATCAAGAGTATAGCTATACTTTCAATCAAGGTAATTTGGCTAGTGAAGCAACCATACAACCTTTTTACGTTCACTTGCTCTACTCTTAGTTATCATCGTTGCTATACTTTGGACCTTCTTTTGCCTTCCCCTAATTGTGGTGACTGCCTGTAAGGATCTTGAAAGTTGCTTGTTTCCAAGCATTTGAAAGATTGTTATCATGCATATATGTTTATAAATTCTTGAACTAAAAGTAGTGTGTGAACACCAAACTTAGTTTCTTGCTCGTCTTTCTATGCAAAAATAGAGTGCATATTTTAGCTTTACATGCATGCATGAAACATTATGTGCTTTGCTTTTATGAGAAAATAAAACTATAAAACTAGAAAGTAAACAAGTAGGATGCAGGGTTAATTGATTTTTGTGATTGCTTGAATTTTGTGATTGTTCATGATTGTCTTAAGGGTTACTTTGTGCTCACATGATGTTAATGGTGGAACACCAAACTTAGTACCATACATTCACCCTTGATTTTGTTCCTTTGTTAGCACAATCACATTGGTGTGCAATACCAAACTTAATTTCTTGCCATACACAGGAATTTAACTAAGCATTTATTCTGAAGAGAGTATAAAAGAGTTACCTAAGATTGGGTTGCCTCCCAACAAACACTTTTTTAACATCACTAGCTTGACGGTTGTCCCTTATTAGGGAGGCTGATGATCATAATGCCTCAACTTTTCCCCTCTCATAGTGAGCCTTATTCTAGTATCCTTTTTGATGATTTTCACATGTTCAACTGAGAGGATTTTGTTCACTGTGTAATATCAAGAAAAATGTCGAGATGTTTTCATTGGTTGGTAGGTTAGCATCACTTTATCCCCTGGTGAGAAGCCTTTAGTGGGGATCTTTTTATTTCTCAACCCTCTTAACACCTTCTTCTTAGGATTCTTCTCTTTTTTGGGAGGTGATTCATGCTTTGGGGGCTCAATGTATGGAAGGTTCTTGTTGAGAGTCTCATATGGGGGCTTTGGTTGTAGTTTCTCCTTGACTCCTTGAACCTGTTGCACCATTTCTACTTCTTCTCTGTCTTTCAAGCATGAGCTTAGAAGCTTTGGAGGTGGCTCATTAAGTACCTTCTTCAAGTTTGGATCTCTGGCATTAACCTTCATGCATTCCTCTTTTTTAGTGGGCTCATGCAAGGTCTTGAAGACATGAAACACTAGGTGCTCATCATGTACTCTTAGCATCAATTCTCCTTTTTTAACATCTATTAATGCTCTGTCCGTAGCTAAGAAGGGCCTCCCCAGAATGATGGGAGTGTTGATGTCCTCCTCCATGTCTAGGATGACAAAGTCACCTGGGAGAAAAAATTTCTCCACTCTTACCAGCACATTCTCCACAACCCCAAGTGCTTGCTTAATGGATTTATCAACCATTTGAAGAGCTATTTGTGTGGGTTTCAATTCATGGATTTGGAGCTTCTTCATTAAAGATAGGGGCATGAGATTTATGCTTGCACCAAGGTCACAAAATGCTTTCTCAATTGTCATTTTACCTATGGTACAGGGGATATGAAAGCTCCCTAGATCCTTCCTCTTTCTTGGTAGTCCCTTTGGATTATGGCGCTACACTCCCTAGTCATCACAACAGTTTGTCCTTCTTTCAAGGATCTTTTCTTTTTTAACACTTCCTTCATAAACTTAGCATATAGTGGCATCTGTTCAAGGGTTTCTATGAAAGGAACGTTGATGCAGAGTGTCTTAAATATCTCTAAGAATTTGGAGTACTGCTTCTCCTTATTTTCTCTCTTGAACCTTTGAGGATATGGAAGTTTAGGGACATATGGCTTTACCTCTTTCTTCTTCTTTTGTGGCTGTGGTTTAAGGATATTCTTGTCTTCCTTTGAGATTTTTGAGTCTTTGATCTTGTGATCCTCCTCACTTGTCTCCTCTATCTTTTCTTCTGGAACTTCTCTGTCATGATCTTCCTAAATGGTGGCTTCTTTTTCCATAATCTTTCCACTTTTCAATGTGATTTCCTTGCACTCCTCCCATTTTGTATCTTTTTCTTTGTCCCTTGGGTTGTCTTCAGTGTCACTAGGGAAGGCATTTTCTCGCTTCTCACCTATCTCTGTGATTTGTCTAGCCATTTGTCCCATATGCCTTTCAAGATTTCTTATTGAGGCCTCTTGGATTTTGAGTATCATGGCATGATCCTTTCTTGCCATCTCTTGATCTTTTCTTGCCATCTCTTGATTTTGGATAAGTTTCTCCATCATCATCTCTAGATTAGAGATCTTTTGAGATTTTAGATGTGGTTGTACTTGCATGGGATGTGGTGGTTATTAATGGAAATTGTTTGAGGCACTGGAAAAAGTGTTTTGTGAGTTAAATGAAGGTGTGGAGAGGATGTTCTGGGAAACTTGTGGAGTGTTATGGGGTTGGAGGTATGTGTTTTGTGGTTTTATGTATTGGTTATTGTTAGTAGGTGGATGGTTGAGGTTGTTTGTGTTACGGAAGTTATTAGGATTGGAGTTCTTTTGCCATTGATTTTGATTGTCACCCCACCTCAAGTTAGGGTGATTCTTCCAAGATGGATTGTAGGTATTACCATAGAAGTCATTTTGGAATGAACTTGAGGTGTTGTTCATGTACTGCACTTGCTTAGGGCCTTGTTTCTCATAGTTGAATGACTCAAAGCCTTCTTCAGATTGATTCCATCCATTTGAGCCCTGAGCTTGACTTTTTGTGCTCACAGCAGCTAGTTGAAGTCCATCCATCCTTTTTGCCATTATTTTCATCTGTTGCAGGATTTGTTGGTGCATAAGCTTGTTCTGGGCTAGGATAGCATCTACTCCATCAAGTTCCATTACTCCTCTCTTTAGAATTGTTCGTCTCTCTGAAGAGTAGAAGTATTGGTTATTTGCCACTATATCAATGAGGTCTTGTGCTTCTTGAGGGGACTTCATCATTTGTAGTGAGCCTCTTGATGAGTAATCCAGTGCTTTTCTTGCTTTTGGGGAGAGACCTTCATAGAAGTTTTGGAGTCTTACCCACTCACTAAACATATCTGGTGGGCACCTCCTTATCAAGGCTTTGTATCTTTTCCATGTCTCATAGAGTGACTCTCCGTCCATTTGTGTGAAGGTTTGCACCTCTGTTTTTAGCTTGATGATCCTTTGAGGTGGGTAGAATTTAGCTAAGAACTTGCTCACCAAGTCTTCCCAATTGTTGATGCTCTCCTTTGAGAAGGTCTCTAGCCATTGAGATGCCTTGTCCCTTGGAGAGAATGGAAATAATAGCAACTTGTAGATGTCAGGATGCACCCCATTTGTCTTGACTGTTTCACCAATTCTTAAGAAAACAGACAAGTGTTGATTGGGGTCTTCAAGAGGGTCTCCTCCATAAGAGTAGTTGTTCTGAACTAACGTGATGAGTTAAGGCTTCAACTCGAAGTTGTTCGCATGAACATTCGGAGTGAGTATACTGCTTCCACAGTTTTTGGGGTCAGGAATGGTGTAAGAGGCTAACACCCTTCTTGCAGGTTAGCCATTGTTGTTGGCCACCCCTTCATGATGGTTGTGTATATCATCCTCCATGACTTGGTCTAAATCACCCTCTGATGAATCCTCTTCACCAACTACTCTCTTCCCTCTAGCTTCACTTCTCAATCTTCAAAGAGTTTTTTGCTGGCTCAGAATCAAAGGAAATTGATGTTGCTTCCCTTCCTCCTGGCATACACAAAACAAAAACAAACTAAAAGCAAAATGATCACTCTAATGTTAGAGTGATGTTAAAGTTAGCTGACACAAAGTGTTAAACAGTTATTGTGCTTGAATAAAACAAAAGAAAAATGCTTAATCTAGATTATCACCCACTTAATCGTTGTTAATCTAACTCAATCCCCAGTAATAGCACCAAAAACTTGATGACTGAAAATTTACACAGTAAATTCCTTCGGCAAGTGTACCAAACCGTCAAGTAATAACTCACTGTTGAGTGAGGTCGATCCCAAAGGAGTTGATGGATCAAGCAACTTTAGTGAGGTGATTTATCTAGTTAAGCAAATATTTGATGATTTTGTGTAATTGAGTGAACAAAATTGTAATTGACAAAGAAAGTAAATATACTGAATTTCAATTGCTAAAGAATAAAGAGCTGAAAGTAAATTGTGAAAGGTAAATGGCAAAAACTTAAATGACAAGAAATTAAAGAGCTGAAACTTAAATGACAAGAAAGTAAAAGCAAGAATGTAAATAGCAATGAAAGATAAATTGTATGAAATATAAATGGGTTCTGGGTAATGGAATCAAAGATAACAAGAAACTCAAAGCAATTAAACAGAAGAGAGATAATGGGTAGGATTCATTAGGGATCAGAGGTGTTGTGATCCTTTATGAATCAATGGTTTTCACCTTCTTTTTCAATCATATGAAGTAGATCTATGGCGGATCATGATTAATTGAATTCTAATCTCTTGGCAACTTAATTTTTCTTAACACAATCAATTTCCAATCTCTTGATCTAATTGTTCATGAGAAGAGGTGAAGTTTAATTTTCTAATTCAAGAGCTACACAACCCTTAGGATCTCAATTCAAAGAGGTTATATGTCACGTACCAACTAAGAATATGTTGATCAAAAGAATCATGAGGGAGAAGCTTTGAACTGAATTCTATGATCCCTTTCTCAAGGCTCTCATAGAAACTCTAATGGATCCAAACCCCCTCTCGGTAGTGAATGGATCTTTGAAGCAAGAAATCTTTCTCTTAGCTACAACAAGCAGATTGAGAAGAAGAAGAATTTCATTAATTCATTGTGAGTTACAACAGAGCTCCTCCCCTAATGAGTAGGGGTTTAGTTGATCATAGCTCCAAAAAACCCAAAAGAAAAGTAAAAGTGCATGGAAGTAAAATAAGTACAAAAGAAAAGAGAAGAAAATTAGATCTAGCCAATGATTGGTGACAGTTTTCAATTTTCCCCCTCTCCTTTTGAGTTTAAAACTTCACCTATTTATACTACTTTTCTCACTTCAAGTGAGTCTTCAAGTCTTTGGATGTGGGCCCTTAGCCTTAGTTGAAGCAAGTTGGCAAACTCTTGGGCTCCTCTCAGCTTTCTCGGAGGCGTTAGTTGAAGCAGCATTAGTGTTATTAACGTCAGCACATAGCATTGGTGCTGGCGTTATTGGCGTTACTAATGCCATCTTGAATGTGCTTGGACGTTAATGCTGGCGTTGGTGTGGCTAACCCTATCAATATGGTATGGTTGCGGGCGTTAGTGTTGCTAATGTTGCCACTAATGCCATAAATCTTCCTTGGCCCAGTGTTGCCCCTAGCGTTAGTGTGGCTAACGTTGCCACTAATGCCACAAATCGTCCTTGGTCCAGCATTATCGCTGGCGTTAGTGTGGCTAACGCTGCCAGTAATGCCACAATCTTCCTTGGCCAGCGTTATCGCTGGCGTTAGTGTGGCTAACGGTGCCACTAATGGTACAATTCTTCCTTGCCTAATGTTGCCCCTGGCATTACCAGCATTGGTAACGCCATAATCCTCTTGAAGCTGGCATTAGTGCTGGCATTACCAGCATTGGTAATGCCCCCTGATTCCCTACTTTGCTTTGCTTCTTCTTGCCTATCTTCAATCAAACAAGTGCATCAAAGCTTTTCTATAATCACAAGACAATTCATAATTCAATGCATCCATTAGTTCTTGCATTAATCTCATGAAAGTGATTGTAATTCACTAATGTTTGATGAATCAAGACATGCATAGAGAACTCTTCCAAATGCTTGCTTATTGATAAAGATAATGCATGAAACTAGCTTAAAACTTACTAAAAATGGCTTGAAAAACTAGTCAAGATGCCCTGCGTCAGTGTCCCGTTAGTGATCATTTTGTTCAATTTAATTTTCTGTTTAATTTTTTGTGCACGAATTGTGAATCACACTTTTCACAACTCGTACCACTAACCAGCAAGTGCACTGGGTCGTCCAAGTAATACCTTACGTGAGTAAGGGTCGAATCCCACGGGGATTGTTGGTTTGAAGCAATCTATGGTTATCTTGAAATTCTTAGTCAGGAAGTCAATTATATTTATCAGTTGAATTGCGAATGAACAAGAGAGCATGGGTTAAAAGTTACTTGTTATGCAGTAATGGAGAATATGTTGGAGTTCTGGAGATGCTTTGTCTTCTGAATCTCTGCTTTCCTCTGTTCTCTGACTCGCGCACGCACGTCCTTCTATGGCAAGCTGTGTGTTGGGGCATCACCGTTGTCAATGGTTACATCCTCTCCTCTTATGAAAATGGTCCAAATGCTCTGTCACAGCACGGCTAGTCATCTGAGGTTCCCGATCATGCTGGAATAGGATTCACCCTCTTTTTGCGTCTGTCACTACGCCCAGCACTCACGAGTTTGAAGCTCGTCACAGTCATTCAATCCCTGAATCCTACTCGGAATACCACAGACAAGGTTTAGACTTT
>NC_029788.2:90790721-90791535 GCF_000816755.2 Arachis ipaensis | reverse complement strand
ACAGATGGTATAGAGATCCACTTCTGGGGCCCACTTGGTATGTGCTGGGGCTGAGACTTAAGCAATTCATGTGCATAAGGCCATTTTGGGCGTTCAACGCCAGGTTTGGATCCATTTCTGGCATTGAACTCCAACTTTTAATCCTTTTCTGGCGCTAGATGCCAGAATTGGGCAGAAAACTGGCGTTCAATGCCAGTTTACGTCGTCTATCCTTGAGCAAAGTATTTCTGGAAAGCCCTGGATGTCTACTTTCCAACGCAATTAGAAGCACGCCATTTCGAGTTTTGTAGCTCCAGAAAATCCACTTTGAGTGCAGGGAGGTCAGAATCCAACAGCATCAGCAGTCCTTTTTCAGCCTGAATTAGATTTTTGCTCAGCTCCCTCAATTTCAGCCAGAAAAATACCTGAAATTACAGAAAAACACACAACTCATAGTAAAGTCCAGAAATATAAATTTTTCCTAAAAACGAATGAAAATAAACAAAAAACTAACTAAAACATACTAAAAACTATATGAAATTAACCCCAAAAAGCGTATAAAATATCCGCTCATCAATTTTCGATCCACATCTTGTTTATCTTTCTCTATCTTTTCCTTGACTTTCAAATTTTGTTATCTTACCTTATCTTATTTTCATTTAAATTCAAATGTTATGTTTGGTGTTTCTTTAGTGTTTTCTCTTTCTTTTTTTGAATTTTGAAAATTTTTAAACCCCTTTCTTTCTAATTTCTTTTAAAATTTTTTGAATTTTCTAGTTACCTTTTTTTTATTATTTTCGAATTTTTATTCTAAATTTTTTATTTATTTTCGAAT
>NC_029788.2:90768112-90790654 GCF_000816755.2 Arachis ipaensis | reverse complement strand
TTTTTTTTTTTTTTTTTTTTTTTTTTTTTTTTTTTTTTTTTTTTTTTTTTTTTTAATTTTTTTTTTTTTAAAAAGAATTATTTTTATTTTTATTTCTTTAGGATATCTCACTAGGAGCTCTCTAGACTGACATAGAGACTCCCACTTTTCTTTTTCTCTTATTTGTATAGGAACACCAAAAATCACTATAGATCCGAATGGGGGTGCACAACCCAGAAGAACCTTGGGGTCATACACAGCTCCCACTGTTGACTTATGTGGAAGGAGCATTAGTGTGCCTCTCGTTGGAGCAGACAATTTTGAACTCAACCTGTAATTAATTACTTTAGTACAACAAAACTGTCAGTTACATGGACACCCCTAGGAAAATCCCACTAAATTCATCTCTGACTTCCTACAAATTTGTAAAATTATAAGGACCAATGGAGTAGATTCTGACGTCTACAGGCTGCTGCTCTTCCCCTTTATTGTGAAAGATAAGGCAAAGGACTGGTTGGATGATCAACCCAAGGAGAGCCTGAATACCTGGATTAAGGTAGTCAACAAGTTTCTGAATAGATATTTCCCCCCAAGAAAGTTGACTAAACTACGAAAGGATATTCAGGCCTTTAGGCAAGAAGATAGTGAGTTTCTCTATGACGCTTGGGGAATGTGATGACAAGTCATCTTAGCCTATTTTAACTAGTCTTTTTCTCTTGTTTTCATTAGAATTATGCACTTTCTTGAGCTACAAGCAAGCCAATTAGCTAGATTTTCATGTTTCCCTTGATTGAATCAATCATGTATGAATTCATGCCATTTCATGAGGTTTTATGCTATAATTGTTGCATATTATGATAGAATGGATATCTCATGATTATGAGCATAGCTTTGATGTGTTTGGTTGATTAATGATAGGTGAAGAAAGCTTGGAGAAAGGTTGAAGCAAGAAGGAATAGCTAGGAGTAAAGAGAAGACAAGGCTTGAAGATCATTTGAAGAAAGTGTATAAATAGGATAGAATTCAAGTTCTTCGAGAGAGCTTTCTTTTGGAATTTTCATAATAGTTTTCGGAGAGCTTTCGATATTGACTGTTTCTTTAATTTCTTTGTTTTGGGGAAGGAGAATTCATTTCTCTTCCTCTTAGTTTTACTGCTTTCAATTTTAATTACAAATTGTCTTGGATCTTGGGTTGGAGAATTGAAGAAATTCTGTTTCAATCTCATCCTTGGATCTCTCTGTTTATTTACTGCAATTGAGTTTCCGTTTCTGTTACTTGATTCTCATCTACTTTCCTTGCAATTTACAATTCCCTTGCAATTGTTCTTGTTGGATCTAGGAAGGCATTGAGATCTAGATTTGGCTTTCTAGTCTCTGGGCCCTGAGATCTGAATTCCTAATTTACATTTTGTTTCTTGCTTTTAATGTTCATTTACTTTACTGCTTCAAGATCCGATTCAACCCAAACCTTCTTTTACTCTTTTATTTGATGCAATTTACTTTCCTTGTTTAAATTCTGCAAATCCAATCCCCAATCCCCTTTACAATTCCAGCCGTTTACATTTCTTGCACTTTAAGATTCTGCAATTTACTTTTGTTTCATTCTAAGTTTCTGCTATCTAATTTCTTGTTCTTTAAGATTCAGCACTTTAATTCCCTGTTCTCTTTACTTCCATGCAATTTAATTTCTGCAAAGTACAAAACACTCAACCAAATCTTGATTCGCTTGACTAAATTAACCACTAAGCTAAAATTGCTCAATCCTTCAATCCTTGTGGGATCGACCTCACTCCCGTGAGTTTTTATTACTTGATACGACCCGGTACACTTGCCGGTTAGATTTGTGTGTTTTGGGAGAAATTTATTTTTCACCAAAATACTCATCAAGTTTTTGGCGCCGTTGCCGGGGATTGAATAGATTGACAATGATTAAGTGAGGTGGTGATCTAGATCAAGCACTTTCTCTTTATTTTTCTCTAATTTCGACTAACCCACTAACTGTTTGAATTTTTGCTTAAGCTAACTCAAGCTTCATTCTAGCAATAGATTGAAGTGTCACTGGTTTTTGTGTGTTTCTTGTGTTTTGCTTGTATGTCAGATACAAGAAGAGAAGCAAGAGAAAAAAATGTTACTGGAGAGGAAGAATCAGATGAAGAATATCATGAATTGGAGGAACACTCAACAAATCCAACAAATCCACCAGTGAGAATGGCCAACAACAATGGTCAACCCCAGAGGAGAGTCTTGGCTTCATATACACTTGCTAATCCAAGGCATTGTGGGAGTAGCATCCTTACCCCAAATGTCGATGCAAATAACTTTGAATTGAAGCCCCAACTCATCACCTTGGTGCAGAACAACTGTTCCTATGGAGGAGGCCTCTTGGAAGATCCAAACCAGCACCTATCCACCTTCCTGAGGATATGTAACACAGTGAAGACCAATGGTGTGCATCCTGACAGTTACAAATTGCTGCTATTTCCATTTTCCCTCAAAGACAAAGCCACTCAATGGTTGGAGTCATTTCCAAGAGATAGCATCAAAAACTGGGATGATCTAGTAACCAAGTTTCTTGCCAAGTTTTACCCACCTCAAAGAGTTATTAGATTGAAGACTGAAGTTCAAACATTTACTCAGATGGATGGAGAGTCATTGTATGAAGCATGGGAGAGATACAAAGCTTTACACAGGAAGTGTCCACCAGAGATGTTTAATGAATGGGATAAACTCCAAAATTTCTATGAAGGACTGACAATGAAAGCTCAAGAGGCACTTGACTATCCAGCAGGAGGCTCAATGCAACTCATGAAGACAGCTAAAGAAGCTCAGAACCTCATTGACATGGTGGCTAACAACCAATATTTCTTTGGCCATCAGAGACAACACCAACCATCACCAAGGAAAGGAGTGTTAGAAATGGAAGGGGTTGACACCCTCCTAGCTCAAAACAAGATAATGCAGCAGCAGATTCAAGAACAATTTGAGCAGATGGCTAAAAAGATTGATAGCTTGCAAGTTGCAACAGTGAATACAAGCCAACCATCAACCAAATGGGGGCAAAATGAAGAAAACCAAGAAGAACAGCAGTAGGAGCAACCTCAATATGTGCATAACCAAAGCTCCGGCCAAAATGAAGTCTATGGTGACACCCACAATCCATCCTGGAAGAACCATCCAAATCTCAGATGGGGAGATAACCACACCCACAGCCAGCAACCGTGGCAGAAAAACTCAAACCAAAACAACTCAAGAAACACAACTTACTAAAACCACGACCAGCAAAACACTAATAATAATCAATACAAGAAACCACAAAATACATATCAACCACCCCACCACAATCCACAAACTCATCAAAATAGCATTTTCGCACCAACATCTAACCCCCAAAACTACCACACTACCCCTACAAATAACTTCCAGCAACCATATTCCACCCCCATCATACCACCAATAGACCATCATGAAAGTAGAATTTCAAGTCTTGAGGCAGCCATACAAGCAATTGCTCAGTCCACTCAAAGCTTGGTCAAAATGCAAGAGAGAAATGAAGCTACCATGAAGAGTCTTGAACGACAAGTGGGACAATTGGCCAAACAAGCTGAACGGCCAACCAATGTTCTCCCAAGTGATACAATCTCCAATCCAAAGGACAAAGGAAAAACTACAAAGTGGGAGGAGTGCAAAGCAATCATAGTGGGAAGTGAAAAGACTAGGGAGAAGGAAGCCATCAATCAAGAAGAACACAACAGAGAAGTTCCACAAGAAGAGACAGAAGAGAGAAGTGAAGAGGATAGAAAGACCAAGAATGCAAAAAGCTCAAAGAGAGATAAGGACATCCCTGAAACACAAATACAAGAAAAGAAGGAAGGGATGACGCCATATATCCCCAAACTTCCATATCCTCAAATATTCAAAAAAGAAAACGAGGATAAGCAATACTCAAAGTTCCTGAACATATTCAAGACACTCAGCATCAATATTTCTTTCTTAGAAGCACTTGAACAGATGCCATTATATGCCAAATTTATGAAAGAAGTTCTAACAAAGAAAAGACCCTTGAAGGAAGGACAGATTATTGAAATGACAATGGAGTGTAGTGCTATTCTCCAAAGAGGTCTACCAGAGAAGAAGGATGATCCTGGAAGATTTTATATACCTTGTACCATAGGAAACATAACTATTGAGAAATCATTCTGTGACCTTGGTGCAAGTATAAACTTGATGCCTCTATCTCTTATGAGGAAGCTTAAAATTTTTGAGCTGAAACCCACTCGAATAACTCTTCAAATGGCTGACAAGTCCATTCAACAAGCATTTGGAGTTGTAGAGAATGTGCTGGTAAAAGTGGGAAAATTTCTTCTCCCAGTTGATTTTGTCATCCTGGATATGGAGGAAGACCCTAACACTCCCATCATCTTGGGGAGGCCTTTTCTTGCTACGGGCAGAGCATTGATAGATGTTGAAAAGGGGGAATTGTTGCTGAGAGTGCATGATGAGCACCTAGCATTCCATGTTTTTAAAACCCCACATGACCCCACTCAAGAAGAAAAGTGTGCGGAGGATAAGGACAGAGATCAAAGTTTGAAGGAGGTAGTCAATGAGTTAACTCCAAGACTTCTACATCCATGCTTGAAAGAAGTGGAGATGGTGCAACAGACCAAAGAAATCAAGGAGGAACTAAATCCAAAACCCCCAGATGAGAACCTCAACATTCCAGATAAAGAACCACCAAGGCATGAATCATCTCCTAAGAAAGAAGAGAAGAAGAAGAGGCCAAAAGGGTGGAAAAACAAGAAAATCCCCACTGATGACTTTTCACCAGGGGATAAAGTAGTGTTAAACACACAACCAATGAAGATGTCTCCACAATTATTTGAATATTACACTGTGAACCGGGTCCTTTCACTTGAACACTTAGAGATCATCAAAGAGGAGACTGGAAGGAAGTTCACAGTAAGAGGAGAAAAGTTGAGGCACTATGATTTTCAGCCCCCATGATCAAAGAATGAAGGATGTCAAGCTAGTGACATTAAAAGAGCGCTTGTTGGGAGGCAACCCAACCTGAGGTAGTTCTTTTTTTATAGCTAGTTCAATAAAAAGGTTAAGTAGATTCACCTATATTGTAAGGAGCTAAGTTTAGTGTTGCACACCAAAACAATTTAAGGGAGAATGAAGGATTCTAAGTTTGGTGTTCCACCGAAATCTCATTTACAAACACATTCTCACCTTCGGCATAAAGGGTTGCTAGCTCCAAGCAATCAGATGAATCATTTAATCATTGTCTGTTTCTAGTTTTTAGTTTTATTGCCTTTAGCAAAGACACAAGGATTTCACATGTGGTTAACTTGATGCATCAGAGGCAGTGGCGAGGGACTAAGTTTGGTGTTCACACACCAAAGTAAGTTCAAAAGCCTATAAGAAAGTCTTGCACACAAACCAATTACCTAAGGGCTTGATAAGCAAGCAACTTTTGAGAATTGTGCAGGGAATTCACTACCATTTGAAGACACTATGCATCATAACTCAAAAGGGCACAGCAGAAGGAAGGACAAAGGAACTGCAAACCAATAGGTTGTATCTACACTTAACTCTTGCTGTTGAAAAATGCTTTGACTTGTGTCTTGCTAAAGTGTTCATCTAGTACAAGTAGAATCACTCTTAAAATAAGTAAGCTAGTCTAAGTGTGTGCTTGTGTGTTTACTTTCACTTGACAAAAAGCATGCTTTATCCCCTGCATTTTCAATTCAATAAAAGAAATGTTTGAATGTGAAGTGAGATAGTTCTCTGTTAGATAGAAGTAGAATAAAAGTAAGTGGTGGTATGTGTGTGTGATTATATGATAGCTCACTTTTAGTGAATAAAGAGCCAGGATATCTCCTTCTAAGTAAAGAGTGGCCTACTGTCTATGAATCTCAATTAAATAAAAAAAAATTCCTTGGTAGAAAAACAAAAAGAAAGAAAAAAAAAAGGGGAGAAAAAGAAATAGCCAAAGAGTGGATGATTTTAAGCATAGCTTTGATGTGTTTGGTTGATTAATGATAGGTGAAGAAAGCTAGGAGTAAAGAGAAGACAATGGAATAAGTGAAATTGAACCAGGAAGCAAAAAGCTGGACCTAAAATTAGCCTCAAACTTTTGCACAAACTTTTGGGGGAAAAGTTAGCCCCAACGTTAGCCCCCTAACTTGGAGGCTAACGTTGGAACTTGAAAATCACTCCCTGGGTACCAAAAGTTTGCGCCAACGTTAGCCCCCTAAATTGGTGGCTAACGTTGGCACATGAAATTCACCCCTGGGCACCAAAAGTTTGCGCCAACGTTAGCCCCCTAACTTTGAGGCTAACGTTGGCACATGAAAATCACAAGGGGAGGAGCAAAAGTTTGCGCCAACGTTAGCCCCCTAACTTGGTGGCTAACGTTGGCGCCACAAGTGCACAAGGTGAAGCTAACGTTGGGGCCAAAGTTAGCCCCCTAACTTTGTGGCTAACGTTGGCACATGAAAATCACAAGGGGAGGAGCAAAAGTTTGCGCCAACGTTAGCCCCCTAACTTGGTGGCTAACGTTGGCGCCACAAGTGCACAAGGTGAAGCTAACGTTGGGGCCAAAGTTAGACCCCTAACTTTGGCACCAACGCGAGTAGCAGCAAATTTTGTGGGCTGATATGAAAAGTTAGACCAAAAGTTAGCCCCCTAACTTTTGCTCAAACTTTTGGTCCAACTTTTGCAAAACTCCAACCCGGTTCAATTGGTTCACTTTGGTTCTTCTCCAAACTTCAAGAGCAATCAACCAAGGCCTCTTTCAACCCAATTCCACCAAGAGCAAAGGCCCAACTCAAGGCTTGAAGATCATTTGAAGAAAGTGTATAAATAGGATAGAATTCAAGTTCTTCGAGAGAGCTTTCTTTTGGAATTTTCATAATAGTTTTCGGAGAGCTTTGGATATTGACTGTTTCTTTAATTTCTTTGTTTTGGGGAAGGAGAATTCATTTCTCTTCCTCTTAGTTTTACTGCTTTCAATTTTAATTACAAATTGTCTTGGATCTTTGGGTTGGAGAATTGAAGAAATTCTGTTTCAATCTCATCCTTGGATCTCTCTGTTTATTTACTGCAATTGAGTTTCCGTTTCTATTACTTGATTCTCATCTACTTTCCTTGCAATTTACAATTCCCTTGCAATTGTTCTTGTTGGATCTAGGAAGGCATTGAGATCTAGATTTGGCTTTCTAGTCTCTGGGCCTTGAGATCTGAATTCCTAATTTACATTTTGTTTCTTGCTTTTAATGTTCATTTACTTTACTGCTTCAAGATCCGATTCAACCCAAACCTTCTTTTACTCTTTTGTTTGATGCAATTTACTTTCCTTGTTTAAATTCTGCAAATCCAATCCCCAATCCCCTTTACAATTCCAGCCGTTTACATTTCTTGCACTTTAAGATTCTGCAATTTACTTTTCTTGCATTCTAAGTTTCTGCTATCTAATTTCTTGTTCTTTAAGATTCAGCACTTTAATTCCCTGTTCTCTTTACTTCCATGCAATTTAATTTCTGCAAAGTACAAAACACTCAACCAAATATTGATTCGCTTGACTAAATTAACCACTAAGCTAAAATTGCTCAATCCTTCAATCCTTGTGGGATCGACCTCACTCCCGTGAGTTTTTATTACTTGATACGACCCGGTACACTTGCCGGTTAGATTTGTGTGTTTTGGGAGAAATTTATTTTTCACCAAAATACTCATCAGAAGGTACAAGTTGATGCTCAGAAAATGTCCTATTGAAATATTCACGCAATGGGTCAAGCTAGATATCTTCTATGACGGACTCTCCGACATAGCACAAATGTCCCTGGATCATTCTGCAGGTGACTCTATACACATGATGAAAACACTTGAAGAAGCTAATTAGATCATTGAAACAGTGGCTAATAATCAACATTTATACACAGCTGAGAGAACCTTAGCAAGAAGGGAGTCTAAAGAGGAATATGCCAAAAATATAATTCTAGCCCAGAATAAAGCAATGGCTCAACAGCTGGACCTTCTGACACGACAATTATAGAGCATGTAGGAATTCACCAGGAGCCAACACAGCCTAGTACAAGAGACCTGAGCTTCCCTCCAAAGCCTAGAAACATAAGTGAACCAGAAAAATCAGAGACTGTCGAAGTAGATAACTGAGGAATGCCAGGAAATTAAACTAAGGAGTGGAAAAACCTTAACTACTCAACCTCCAAGAAGTATAATGTCAGAAGAGGAAGACGCAACGCCTCAAAATGCAGATCCTAGTGCTGAACGCCCAGGAAGGTGCAAAATGGGCGTTCAACGCCCATAAAGGGGAGGAGACATAAATGCCAGTTCAGAAGCTGTCCTCCCTAGACACTCTGACTATCCCTCACTAACCACTCTAGAAACTCACCCTGCACCACTCATGGCCCCTGAGTACAAGGTCAAGTAGCCTACCCCCAGAAACTCTAGAAGGCAGAAAGGGATAAATAATTTGCCAAATTTTTAGACATCTTTAAGAAATTTGAGATCAAGATCCCTTTTGCAGAAGCCCTTGAACAAATACCTTCCAATGCTAAGTTCATGAAGGACATCTTAACTCACGACAGGGACTGGAGAGAGGCAGAAACAATTGTACTCACTAAGGAATGCAGTGCGGTCATTCAGAGGAATTTACCTAAAAAGCTACAAGACCCTGGTAGCTTCGTAATACCTTGTACCATTGGTGACACCTGCATAAAAATAGCCTTAGGCAATCTTGGAGCAAGCATCAACCTAATGCCATTATCATTGATAAAGAAACTCCAGATCCAAGAAATCAACCCTACCCGTATCTGTCTCCAACTTGCCAACCGCTCAGTCAAGCTTCCATTAGGAGTGGTTGAAGACATGATTGTGAAGGTGGGACCATTTACCTTCCTTGCAGACTTCGTGGTGCTGGATATGGAAGAAAACAAGAATGCATCCATCATTCTAGAAAGACCCTTCCTAGCCACAGGAAGAACTATCATTGATGTCCAAAAAGGTAAAGTCACTCTAGCCATAGGAAGAACTATCATTGATGTCCAGAAAGGGGAAGTCACTCAGAGGGTTGATCAAGATGAGTTTGTGCTAAACGCAGTCAAGGCTATGCAATACGCGGATCCCCTTGAGGAATGCATGAGGATAGATTTTATAGAACCCCTGGTTGAAGAAGTGTTTAAAGGTGAGAGACTTGAAGAAGAACTGGAAACTATTCTTGAAGATACTCTGCCTGAACTAGAGGAGCCTGAAGCTCAGAAAGAGATGCTAAGCACACCGAGGGTGGAAGATGAGCCTCCTAAACTCGAGCTCAAGCCATTGCCACCATCTTTGAAGTACGTGTTCCTAGGAGATAGTGACACCTATCCTGTGATTATAAGTTCCTCCCTGAAGCAGAAAGAAGAAGAATCACTGATTCAGGTACTTAAAACCCACAAAACAGCTCTCGGATGGACCATAAGTGACTTAAAGGGGATCAGTCTAACTCGATGTATGCACAAGATTCGACTCGAAGATGATGCTAAACCGGTTGTGCAACTACAGAGGCAGCTGAATCTAGCTATGAAAGAAGTGGTCCAAAAGGAGGTTACAAAACTTTGGGAGGCTGGAATCATATATCCTATTTCAGATAGTCCTTGGGTAAGCCCTGTGTATGTGGTACCCCAAAAAGGGGGGATGACAGTGATCCACAATGAAAAGAATGAACAGATCTCTACAAAAACTACCACAGGATGGTGCATGTGCATCAATTATAGGAGGTGTACGCCACAAGAAAGGATCACTTTCCCCAACCATTCGTAGACCAGATGCTGGAAAGACTAGCTGGCCATGCATTCTATTGCTTTCTGGATGGCTACTCAGGCTATAATTAGATTACAGTAGATCCTCAAGACCAAGAAAAGACAGTGTTTACATGCCCATATAGAGTATTCGCCTACAGGAAGATGCCGTTTGGCCTCTGTAATACCCCTGCAACTTTTCAAAGGTGTATGATCTCCATTTTCTTAGATATGGTTGAAAAATTCCATGAAGTATTCATGGATGATCTCTCTGTCTTTGGTGATTCCTTTGACTCCTACCTTAACCATCTAGCCTTAGTTCTGAAACGATGCCAAGAAACAAATTTGGTTTTAAATTGAAAAAAATTCCACTTTATGGTAACTGAAGGAATTGTTAGGGAATAGAGGTTGATGATGCACGGAAAACTTGTCTCTCAACAAATCTCCCTTCGGCAAGTGTACCGAAGTTGTCGTCAAGTAAAAACTCACAATAGAGTGAGGTCGAATCCCACAGGGATTGATTAATCAAGCAACTTTAATTAGAAGAATGTTCTAGTTGAGCGAATCCAGGATTTGGGTTGAGAGTTGCAGAAAATAAAATGGCGGGAATGTAAATAACAGGAAAGTAAATGCTAGAATTAAAGGACTAGAAGTAAATGACTGAAAATAAATTGCAGAATTGTAAATGGGAATGGGGGATTTGCTCATAAAAGTAAATGGCAGAAATTAAAGAGAATGGGTAAGATCAGAGATGGGGAGTTCATTGGGCTTAGGAGATGTTGCAATTCTCCAGATCAAGTTCATTTTCATCTCTTCCTCAATCAATGCACTTATTGATCTCCTTGGCAATCTTAAGTGATTGAATTACAATTCCTTGCAATTCAATCTCTCAAATCTTGATCAATATCCAATTCCTTGGTCAATTACTCATGAGAAGAGATGAAGTATGGTCACTGATTATACCAGATGCATTTCCCAAACCAAGTATTGAGAGGGTTACAGTCACATACCCATCCAAACCCAATTTGGTCCAGCATGAGAAAGCATTTCTAGCTTGATCTCTTCATTCCTCTTCCAAGGTTCAAAAGAGATCCAAGTTTGAATAGCTTCTCTTCCAAGATAACTAAGATTGAAAGCTTTCAAGTAAAATCAAGAGGAATGATAGAAGAAGAACAATGAAAATTAGTATTGATCCATCAAATTACAACAGAGCTCCCTAACCCAATGAAAGGGGTTTAGTTGTTCATAGCTCTTGAAAATGAAAACAAAGATGGAGAATACATCATAAAACTAGAAATTGCAAAGAAAGTAAATACAGAGAGTGGTTCTTCAGCCTCCAGAACTATTTTACAATTCAAAGCCACTCCTATATATACTACTCTTCTCAGCTTCTAATTCACTCTTCAAGTCTTGGGCCTTTGGATCTTGAGTTTGAAGCAGTTCCTTTCTTTATTTGGGCTTGGCTTTACTTGCAGAGAGAAAGTGCGGAGTGGGCAGAGACTTAAGCTCAGGGCGTAAGGAGTGTTAATCATTTAGTGAAAGTCCAAGCTCGGGAACGTTAGTGACATTTAACATTGTCACTAACGTTCCAATGCACCCCTTTTGCCTTTCGTTAAAACCCACGTTAACTAGGTTAACGTGGCTTTTAACGTTGCCTTGTCAACCTTCGAGAACGTTAGTGACACTCAACATTGTCACTAACGTTGGCCTATGGTGCTAAGTACCATGTTAACTCCCACGTTAACTTGGTTAACGTGGGAACTAACGTAGAGAATGAAAAGTTGTCGACAACGTTAGTGACACTCAACATTGTCACTAACGTTGGCACTTACTCATAAGTGGCCACGTTAGAAGCCACGTTAACCTAGTTAACGTGAGCTTTAACGTAAAGCAAGAAGGGGCACACTGGAATGTTAGTGACAATGTTGAGTGTCACTAACGTTGGCTCATCTTTCATTTCTCATCGTCAGCTTCTACGTTAACCAAGTTAACGTGGAAGTTAACGTAACTCTTGGGGGTTGTGTGGTTGCTTCAATGTTAGTGACAATGTTGAGTGTCACTAACGTTGTCGACAACTTTTCATTCTCTACGTTAGTTCCCACGTTAACCAAGTTAACGTGGGAGTTAACATGGTACTTAGCACCATAGGCCAACGTTAGTGACAATGTTGAGTGTCACTAACGTTGGCTTTTCTCCTTCCCCCTTAACGTTAGAGGCCACGTTAACTAGGTTAACGTGGCTTCTAACGTGGCCACTTATGAGTAAGTGCCAACGTTAGTGACAATGTTGAGTGTCACTAACGTTGGCTCAACTTCTTTTCTCCACGTTAGAGTTCACGTTAACTTGGTTAACGTGACTCTCTAACATGGGTATTGTTGGCTTTTTGAGAGTGTTATTGGCAATCACTTTTCTCATTAATCTTTGCAAGTTTCCTCTCCTTTTCTTGCTTCTTTTTGGTCCTGAAATCAAGCAACAAAGTGCATCAAAGCTCTAGTCCAAGTCATGAGTAATGCAACATAATATTTGTCACTAAACTTATGCAAAATCCTCATGAAATCATGTAAAACGCACAATGTATGCTTGAGTCAAGGCATAAGTGAATATTTACCCAAAACTAGCTTATTTCCTAAAGAAATGCATGAAACTATCCTAAAAACAGTAAAGAAAAGGTCAGTGAAACTGGCCAAAATGCCCTGGCATCACAACACCAAACTGGCCAAAATGCCCTGGCATCACAACACCAAACTATCCTAAAAACCTCTTTCTTTCTTTCTTTCTTTATTCGGGAACGTTAGTGACACTTAACATTGTCACTAACGTTCCAATGCACCCCTTTTACCTTTCGTTAAAACCCACGTTAACTAGGTTAACGTGGCTTTTAACGTTGCCTTGTCAACCTTCAAGAACGTTAGTGACACTCAATATTGTCACTAACGTTCCGATGTGCCCCTTCTTGCTTCACGTTAAAGCTCACGTTAACTAGGTTAACGTGGATTCTAACGTGGCCTTTGCCATCCTTTGAGAACGTTAGTGACATTCAACATTGTCACTAACGTTCCAATGTGCCCCTAGGTCTCACGTTAGAGTCCACTTTAACTAGGTTAACGTGGCTTCTAACGTGGCCATCTTTTAGCCATCCCAACGTTAGTGACAATGTTGAGTGTCACTAACGTTGGCTCATCTTTCATTTCTCATCGTCAGCTTCTACGTTAACCAAGTTAACGTGAAAGTTAACGTAACTCTTGGGGGTTGTGTGGTTGCTTCAACGTTAGTGACAATGTTGAGTGTCACTAACGTTGTCGACAACTTTTCATTCTCTACGTTAGTTCCCACGTTAACCAAGTTAACGTGGGAGTTAACGTGGTACTTAGCACCATAGGCCAACGTTAGTGACAATGTTGAGTGTCACTAATGTTGGCTTTTCTCCTTCCCCTTAACGTTAGAGGCCACGTTAACTAGGTTAACGTGGCTTCTAACGTGGCCACTTATGAGTAAGTGCCAACGTTAGTGACAATGTTGAGTGTCACTAACGTTGGCTCAACTTCTTTTCTCCACGTTAGAGTTCACATTAACTTGGTTAACGTGACTCTCTAACGTGGGTATTGTTGGCTTTTTGAGAGTTTTATTGGCAATCACTTTTCTCATTAATCTTTGCAAGTTACCTCTCCTTTTCTTGCTTCTTTTTGGTCCTGAAATCAAGCAACAAAGTGCATCAAAGCTCTAGTCCAAGTCATGAGTAATGCAACATAATATTTGTCACTAAACTTATGCAAAATTCTCATGAAATCATGTAAAACGCACAATGTATGCTTGAGTCAAGGCATAGGTGAATATTTACCCAAAACTAGCTTATTTCCTAAAGAAATGCATGAAACTATCCTAAAAACAGTAAAGAAAAGGTCAGTGAAACTGGCCAAAATGCCCTGGCATCAGTTGATCAAGCTAAGGTGGAAGTAATTAAAAAATTACCACCACCTACTAATGTTAAGGCAATCATAAGTTTCTTGGGACATGCAGGATTCTACAAGAGGTTTATAAAAGACTTTTTCAAAATTCCAAAACACCTCTGCAATCTTTTAGCTACTGACACTCCTTTTATTTTCGACAAAGATTGCGTGCATGCCTTTGAAACTTTGGAAGCAAAGCTTGTCTTTGCACCTATCATTTATGCACCCCATTGGGCCCTACTATTCGAATTTATGTGCGATGTAAGTGATTATGCCATTGGAGCAGTTCTGGGGGAGACACATGATAAGCTTATGAATGTCATTTATTATGCCAGTCGCATTCTAAATGATGCTCAAAGGAACTAAACCACAGTAGAGAAGGAACTACTAGCAGTTATCTATGCCATTGATTAGTTTAAATCCTATTTAATTGGTTCCAAGGTTATTGTTTATACTGAGCATTCTGCTCTTAAGTACCTTCTAACCAAGAAGGATTCTAAACCAAGGTTAATCAGATGGGTGCTACTCCTTCAGGAATTCAATATTGAGATTAGGGACAGAAGGGGATCAGAGAACCAGGTAGCTAATCATCTATTCAGGATCGAGCTCAAGGAGGGTATGCCTCCTTCTTCTACTACTGTATCAGAGACCTTCCCAAATGAGCAGCTTTTTGCAGTTCAAAAAGCACCATAGTTTGCAGACATTGCAAACTATAAAGCCATGAGATTCATCCCCAAAGAGTACACCAAATAACAAGTCAGAAAACTTTTTCATGATGCAAAATACTACTTGTGGGATGAACCCTACCTCTTTAAGAGATGCTCAGATGGGATAATCAGGCGTTGTGTCTCAGAGGAGGAAACCCAGCAGGTTCTCTGGCATTGTCACAGTTCTGAGTATGGAGGACACTTTTTCGGTGAGAGGACGACGTCCAAGGTCCTTCAAAGCGGGTTCTATTGGCCAACCCTCTTTCGAGATTCCCGGGAATTTGTGAAAAACTATGATAAATGTCAAAGAGCAGGAAACATTCCTCACAATCATGAAATGCCACAACAAGGAATCTTGGAGATTGAGCTATTTGATGTCAAGAGGATATACTTCATGGGACCTTTTCCACCCTCATACTCAAACATGTACATCTTGGTCGTAGTGGACTACGTGTCTAAATGGGTGGAGGCAATAGCATCACCCACCAATGACACCCGAGTCATGTTGAAATTCCTACAAAAATATATTTTCAGTAGGTTTGGTGTCCCAAGGACCCTGTGATGACACATCATTTTGTACATGTTTTACAAGACTTTTTCACTTGTTTTCAATTGGTTTTCATGCATTTTTAGGCAATAAGTAAGTGTTTGAGTGAGAAATTCATGCTTGTCCTGATTCAATCAAACATTGTTGATTTTATCCATTTTCATGAGATTTTTTGCAAGATTTAGTTGATAAAATGAATGATACAAGATTTGATGATTATGTCAAGGCTTTGATGTAGCTGTTTGGTTGATGACAGGTGAAAAGATGAAGGAAAAGAAGCAGAAAGCACAAAATAAGCTCAAAAGAAGAATTCTGGACACATTTTGAAGTTTGAGTACGCTTTGGAGCCTTAGGCCACGCTTTTAAAAGCGTGGCCCATGATTAAAACAAGATGAGCACTCCTTGGCCGCAAACGCTACGTTCAATTCCAAAGAGCTCTTGCGATAATGGAGTAGAAAATTTTGGTTGGTGACACGTATGTATGGGTGACTCGTACGCGTCGATGTGGCATTTCTGAAGAACCACGCGTACGCGTAGGTGACACGTACGCATGGAAGTGGCATTTCGGAAGACCACGCGTACTCATGGATGATGCATACACGTGGAATGGTAATTGTGAAGGGGCCACGCACACGCGTAGAGAACGCGTACGTGTGGGACAGCGCTCTCAAATCGAGCGCTACGTTCTCTAAGTGAGCGCTGCTATGGACGCGCACGCGCATAGCATGCGTACGCATCATAAGTTTAATTTTTGAAGGTCACGCGTACGCGTAGGTGACACGTACGCGTGGATGGGCCAAAATGCAAAAATGGCGCACACGCATGGGTAACGTGTGCGCGTGGGTGTTAAAGCGCTCCGTTCTACAATTGAACACTACGCTCTCCTGGAAGTGAATTTCTAGTCAAATTATTCTGATTCCAAGCCCATTGAAACTTTAAAGCAAGCAGAGCCCATTGACACCACTCAAAGACACAAAAAACAGTTAGAATATGACTTTCATTTATTTATAATTTGTTTTTAATTTCAATTTCATTTGTAATTTGGGAAAGCCTATATAAAGGCATCAGTTTCATTTCATTAGGGAGGTTCGGATTCAGTAGGCTGCATTAGGAGTAGTGGTAGTAGTAGGCAGTAGTAGGAGTAGGAGTAGGAGTAGGAGTAGAATAGAAGGCTCTTTAATACACTTTTTCCTTTTCTGCATTTTTATATTTCAGCTATATTGAATTCCTGTATCTCTACTCTTCTGCAATTTTCATTTCTGCCAATTTTACCTTTCTGTTCCTATTGCTTTCAATTTACTTTTATGCAATTTTAATATTCTGCAATTGTTTTGAGAGCTATGATCCATTGAACCCCAATCATTAGGGGGAGGAGCTCTGTTATAATTCACATGATTTAGTGAATTTCTTCTTCTTCTCAATTTAATTGAATAGCTATTGGATATCCTCTGTTTTGATTGAGATTCATCCACTCCAGAAGGGGTTTGAATCTGTGAATGCTTGTGTGAGACTCAGAAGGGGAATCATGGGCATTAGAACTGAGGCTCTATCCTTCACTACTCTCTTGATCGACACTATTCGGGAGGAATTTAGATCTTGAGAGTTAGTGTGGCTTATGAATGAGAGATATGTACCTTACCTCTTCTCATGACAATTGGATCAAGGAATTGGCAAGATTGATTGTGATTAGAGATATTGGATTGCCAAGGAATTGGGATCCAATCAATTTCAATCCGCCATAGATCTACTCATGATTGAGAAAGGAGTTGAGATCCATTTGATTCATTGTGGATTATGATATCTCCAATCCCTAGTGAATTTTTCCTTTCTGTTAATTGTTCTTGCTCTGATTTACTGTCTCTTTAATTTCCCTGCACCCAAAACCCTTTACAGTTGATGCAATTTACTTTTCTTGCCATTTAAGTTACTGCCATTTACATTCGGCACTTTAAATTCCTTGCAATTTACATTCTATTAGTTCAATTTCACTCAATTCAATCACTGTCAGCTTAACTAGACTAATCACCTCACTAAAGTTGCTTGATCCATCAATCCTTATGGGATCGACCTTACTCACGTGAGTTTTACTACTTGATGCGACCCGGTATACTTGCCGGTGAGTTTGTGTGGAATCATTTTTCCCTCATTACCTTGATTAGTGATGGAGGCAGCCACTTCTGCAATAAACAGCTAGACTCAATTCTGCAAAGATACTGCATTCGTCATAAGGTGGCAACTCCCTATCACCCACAAACCAGTGGACAAGTAGAGGTTTCAAACAGGGAACTCAAGAGGATCCTAGGGAAAACCGTGAACACCTCTAGAAGATACTGGGGCAAGAAGCTGGATGATGCTCTTTGGGCATACAAAACAACTTTCAAGACCCCTATTGGAATGTTTCCTTTCCAATTGGTCTATGGTAAAGCATGTCATCTGCCAGTGGAATTAGTGCACGGAGCGTACTAGACAACGAGATTCCTAAATTTTGATGCCAGGGCTGCAGGAGACAAAAGATTGCTTCAACTCAATGAGCTAGATGAGTTATGGCTTACTGCCTATGAGAATGCCAAGGTTTACAAGGAAAGAGCCAAGAAATGGCACGATAGGAAGATGGCTCCTAGATTTTTTGAGCCCGGCCAGAAGGTTTTATTCTTCAATTCTAGACTCAAGCTCTTTCCTAAGAAGCTCAATTCACGATGGTCAGGACCCTTTGTGGTCACTGGCGTATCACCCTATGGCCACGTAGATCTTCAAGACAGAAATTCAGAGAAAAGATTCATAGTCAATGGCCATAGAGTAAAGCACTATCTACGAGATGAGATCAAGCAAAGGGACTCCATCCTCTTCCTGATATGACAACAGTGAATGTCAAGCTAATGACGCTAAAGAAGCACTTGTTGGGAGGTAACCCAACCATAAGTGTCCTTCAGTTTATTTTTTGTTTTATTTCAGTTTGATTTTCATTTTTATTATTTCATTAATTTCCATAGTTTTCCTAGGCTTAATATTGTTTGTGATCATGCACAGTATTTAGAACAGGGACAGAGGAACTTAGAATGGAAGAACAGAGCACCCTGGAGCAGGAAGGCTCTGGTGCTAAATGCCAGGCTGGGCGTTTAGCACCAGCAAGAAGGCAAGCAGTCCTGGCGTTTAACGCCAAAATAGGACCAATTTTTCTTTGGTGTTACAGAAAGAGCTCTGGGTTTATATTAGCATCAAAGGCACCAAAGGAAGGTGAACCATCTTCATGGAAGATTGCAGCCACCATAACTGAGGTGGTTAAGTTTCATTATCCCTTCCTTTCTCTTATTTCCTGTTCCTATTCTAGCTTTTGCATGATCACTAAAGCTTAAAAAGAAAAATTTTAAAAAAGAAGTAGTAAAATACATAAAATCTTGAGTTATAATATGAGTTATTCTGATTACTTTGATGTCGTGGTATGATCACTATTTTCTGAATGTATGAATTAACTGTGCATACTTGATGTTGGGGTTGGGCATATTGGCTCTTGAGGAACAGGAATTTAGAAAAGTATTTTTGATTCTCTGAAAAATTAAAAAGATTGATTCTTGAAGCAAAAGAAAAAACAAAAGAAAAATTGAAAATAAAAAGAAAAATAAGAAAAAAAAAGGTCCATGGCTTTGAGCATCAATGATTAAGAGGGTCAAAATTGGCCTAAAAAGCTCAAAAGAGTCGCTATCCTTAACTATATGCTTGTGGTGTGAAAATGTCAAGTAAACCTTGAGACTAAACATTTAAAGTCGTGACCCAATACTAAAGAGAGTACGCTTAAGGCTTTGAGCACCACTGTCCGGGAATAAGCAAAGCTAAATTCGAATCCAAAGGGTTCCCCCAGATAAGTGCTTGTGGTGTTTATGTATCAGGTGGTAATACTTGAAAACAAAACACTTAGAGTCACGACTAGGCTCAAAGGGTTCAAAGCACCAAAAGAAAAGAAAAGTGTGTTTAAGAATCAAGAAAAACTTAAAGAAGAGAATTAATAATATCATCCGGATTCTAGTTCTAAGGGATGCCAATATTTCTGAGTTTCAAGAGACAATGAGATGCCAAAACTATTCAGAAATAGTGTTAATAAGCGCCATTCAGCAATTAGAGCTAAGCTTGAATGAAAACTCTAAAACCTGATGTATTTTTCTCTTCCATTTGGTCCTATAATTATTTTTGGTTGCTTGAAGACAAGCAACAGTTTAAGTTTGGTCTTGTGATGCGTGAGCATCTTATACCCTTTTTTCCTAGCATTTTCTAGTTGTTTTTAGTTATATTTTATTAATTTTTACTATGTTTTAGTGCAAAACTCATCTTTGGATGCTACTTTGAGCTTTTGTATTATTTTTATGATTTTAGGTGAATTTTGGGCAAATTTGGCAAAATCTCGTTCAAAGACGAAGAAAGGAAAGCAGATGCTATCAATCCTGACCTCCTTGTATTCCAACCAACATAACTTGAGCTACAAAGGTCCAATTGATACGGTTTTAATAGTGTTAGAAAGCTAACTTTCAAAGCTTTCCAACAATATATGATAGTCTACACTTCTCGTCCAGAATCACTGGCAAACCAAGCGCTAAACGCCAAGCTTGGGAGTTTAGCGCCCAAGAAGGAGTAGCCCCAGCATTGAACACCCAAATCTGGCATTCAATGCCAACCTGGGAGCAAAAACCAGCGAGCTCACCTCCCCTATGGACGTTCAATGCCCAAAATTGAAGTTGAATGCTAGGAATCAACCCAAACACTCACCAAGTGGGCCCCAAAGTGGATTTTAGCACTCCTTAGCTTATTTTATCTTATCCTTATAACTTTTAAATTTAAATTAACATCTTTTAGGTCTAGTATTTACTATTTAAGGAGGAGATCACTTAGGTTTACAAACACATTACTTCAGATCTTCTTCTCTATTTTCCTTGTAAGTCATGAGCAACTAAACCTCCTAGTTAAGGTTAGTAATTTTGTTTATTCCTATGGATTAATATTATTACTTTTCTATTTTAATATATATGTTTGATTCCATTCTAAGGTGTGATTCGTTCCTCATACTAATGAAACTGGGTGGAACGAAAGTATGACTTTTTTTCTGCATGAGTTCTGGTGATGCTCGACCAAAGATCACTCGAACTGCAACTTGATAATACACCTCCTAGATGGCTAATCCACAACTCGTTGGGGACATGGGAACATCTGTTCATCCGGGATCTAGGGTGATTAGGGCCTTTGTGGTATAAACTAGAATGCTAATCTTCATACTCTGATTCGAAAGTAATTGACCTTGTCTGTGGCATTTTAGTAGGATCAGAGGAGATTAATCACTAAGAGATTAGGATTAATCATTTACAGTTTGCCAAGGAATAAATCATTTATTGTTAAAATAGTTAGTAAGAAGTATTAATCCGGAAAGATAAACATCTCTGAGACCTTAATTGCTTCCATATATTATCTTTTCACCAATCTTTAATTGCTTCTCTTTACTTTCTTGTTTCATGTGCCTACAACAACAACAACTCTCTTCATCTTTACCTGACTAAGTCCAGTAAAATAACTATTGGTTGCTCAATCTAACAATCCTCGTGGGATCGACCCTCACTCACTTGAGGTATTACTTAGACGACCCGGTGCACTTGCTAGTGAAGTTGTGCGAGTTATAATTTCGCGCAACAGCCACCTAAAAACTCTTTCTTCTTAGTCTACTTCCTTTATCGAAGTGCTTTCCACGCTATTGTGGGGTTTCTTTTGTGGGTTGTTTGCCTTGCTTCGTTGGTAGAGGGAATCAAATATATGGTGCTCTTGATTTTGCTAAGTGGAATTCCCACAGTAGTCGACACCAATATTCAACAGTAACCTATCAGCGTCTAATGGAGGATAATCTTTGGGAGATGGTGTAACACCCTAACTTTTAGAACCTCATGATCGTACCAAAAGTCCAGGCATTACCTATCTCTACTCCTTTAATTTCATACTGTATTTATTTAATATTGAGCCTTTACAAATGCAAACCGAATTTCTAATGTTAATTATGAAAATAAACTATTTTTACCTTAGACCCTGGTGCACGAAATTGTGATGTCCAGGCTCGAACAATCCCTGGCAACGTGAGCAACTTGGTACGCGTAATCGTGATTACACTTTAATTATGTAAAATTCATGGCTCTTTCTTGTCTCTGGCAATGGCGCCAAGAACATGGTTCCAATACCATGGTTCACAACTTCGATACAACTAACCAGCAAGTGCACTAGGTCGTCCAAGTAATACCTTACGTGAGTAAGGGTCGAATCCCACGGAGATTGTTGGTATGAAGCAAGCTATGGTCACCTTGTAAATCTCAGTCAGGCAGATATAAAGTGATAATGGTGTTTTCGAATATTATATAATAAAATAGGGATAGAGATACTTATGTAGTTCATTGGTAGGAATTTCAGATAAGCGAATGGAGATGCTTTCGTTCCTACACCCTGTCACGGCACGGCTATTCATCTGTCGGTTCTCGATCCTGCTAGAATAGGATTTACTATCCTTTTGCGTCTGTCACTAACGCCCTGCAATCGCGAGTTAGGAGCTCGTCACAGTCATTCAATCATTGAATCCTACTCGGAATACCACAGACAAGGTTTAGACTTTCCGGATTCTCTTGAATGCCGCCATCATTCTAGCTTACGCCACGAAGATTCTGGTTAGGAGATCTAAGAGATACTCATTCTAGCTTATTTCATGTAGAACGGAAGTGTTTGTCAGGCACGTGTTCATAGGGGAGAATGGTGATGAGCGTCACACATAATCATCACCTTCATCACGTTCTTGGGTGCGAATGGATATCTTAGAAGCGAAATAAGATGAATTGAATAGAAAACAGTAGTACTTTGCATTAATCTTTGAGGAACAGCAGAGCTCCACACCTTAATCTATGGAGTGTAGAAACTCTACCGTTAAAAATACATAAGTGAAGGTCCAGGCATGGCCGAGATGGCCAGCCCCCAAAATGTGATCACAGGATCAAAATACAATCCAGGATCTAGGATGCCAAATACAATAGTAAAAGGTCCTATTTATAATAAACTAGCTACTAGGGTTTACATGAGTAAGTAATTGATGCATAAATCCACTTCCGGGGCCCACTTGGTGTGTGCTTGGACTGGGCTTTGATTGTTACACGTGTAGAGATCCTCCTTGGAGTTGAACGCCAGCTTTTGTGCCAGTTTGGGCGTTCAACTCTGGTTTTGGCTCCTTTTCTGGCGCTGGACGCCAAATTTGGGTAGAAAGCTGGCGTTGAACGCCAGTTTACGTCGTCTATTATTGGCCAAAGTATGGACTATTATATATTTCTGGAAAGCCCTGGATGTCTACTTTCCAACGCAATTGGAAGCGCACCATTTCGAGTTCTGTAGCTCCTGAAAATCCACTTTGAGTGCAGGAAGGTCAGAATCCGACAACATCAGCAGTCCTTCTTCAACCTCTAAATCTGATTTTTGCTCAAGTCCCTCAATTTCAGCCAGAAAATACCTGAAATCACAGAAAAACACACAAACTCATAGTAAAGTCCAGAAATGTGAATTTAA
>NC_029788.2:90766368-90768082 GCF_000816755.2 Arachis ipaensis | reverse complement strand
TTTGCTCCCAATAGTTTTGTGGAGGAAAGTGCATTTGAGGCATCTCCGGGTTCTCATGGTGATGAGCTTCATACGCCTCTTGAGCTCCATGAATGGGCTCTCTTGCTTGCTCCATCTTCTTCTTAGTGATGGGCTTGTCCTCTTTAATGAGGATATCTCCCTCTATGTCAATCCCAGCTGAATTGCTTAGGTGGCAAATGAGGTGAGGAAAGGCTAACCTTGCCATAGTGGAAGACTTGTCAGCCACCTTGTAGAGTTCTTGAGGTATAATCTCATGAACTTCCACCTCTTCTCTAATCATGATGCTATGGATCATGATGGCCCGATCTATAGTAACTTTAGACTGGTTGCTAGTGGGAATGATTGAGCATTGAATGAACTCCAACCATCCTCTAGCTACAGGCTTGAGGTCCAATCTTCTTAGTTGAACCGGCTTGCCTTTGGAGTCAATATTCCATTGAGCTCCTTCCACGCATATGTCCATAAGGACTTGGTCCAATCTTGGATTAAAGTTGACCCTTCTAGTGTAGGGGCGTTCATCTCCTTGCATCATGGGCAAATTAAACGCCAACCTCACATTCTCCGGACTAAAATCTAAGTATTTCCCCCGAACCATTGTAACATAATTCTTTGGATCCGGGTTCTTACTTTGATCATGGTTCTTGGTGATCCATGCATTGGCATAGAACTCTTGAAGCATTAGGATGCCGACTTGTTGGATGAGATTTGTTAGAACTTCCCAACCTCTTCTTTGAATTTCATGTCGGATCTCCGGATACTCAATTCTTTTGAGTTTGAAAGGGACCTCAGGGATCACCTTCTTTTTGGCCACAACATCATAGAAGTGGTCTTGATGGGCTTTGGAGATGAACCTTTCTATCTCCCATGACTCGGAGGTGCAAGCTTTTATCTTCCCCTTCCCCTTTCTAGAGGATTCTCCAGTCTTAGGTGCCATCAATGGTAATGGAAAAACAAAAAGCTTATGCTTTTACCACACCAAACTTAGAATATTGCTCGCCCTCGAGCAATAAACAAAAGAATAGAAGAAGAAGAAGAAGAAAGATGGAGAGGGAGAGGGAGATGTGGTTTCGGCCAAGAGGAGTGTAGAGGGGTGTGCTGTGTGAATTTGATGAAGAATGGAGGTCTTTATATAGGGAAGTGAGGGGGGAAAGGTTTCGGCCATTTGGGTGGGTTTGGGTGGGAAATTGGTTTTGAATTTTTAAGGTAGGTGGAGTTTATGAGGTAGGTTTATGGGGAAGAGTGGATGGAAGTGAGTGGTGAAGAGGTGATGGGGAAGAGAGTTTAAGGTGATTGGTGAAGGGTTTTGGGGAAGAGTGTTTATGGGGTTGTGTGAAAGAGAGTGGTGAGAAGAAGTGAGTGGAGGTAGGTGGGGATCCTGTGGGGTCCACAGATCCTGAGGTGTTCAAGGATTTACATCCCTGCACCCATTAGGCATGTAAAAATGCCTTTGCACCCAACTCTGGGCGTTCAGCGCCAGGTTGGTGGCCATTTTGGGTGTTCAACGCCCATTTGTGTGCCATTTCTGGCGTTGAACGCCAGAACCATGCCTGTTCTGGCGTTCAGCGCCCAGAAGCTGCCCATTTTGCGCGTTTAGCACTAGAACCATGCTCTATTCTGGCGCTGAACGCCAGACAGATGCTCCTCCAGGGTGTGATTTTTCTTCTGCTGTTTTTGATTCTGTTTTCAATTTTTA
>NC_029788.2:90763442-90766268 GCF_000816755.2 Arachis ipaensis | reverse complement strand
AAAGCTTCATAGAGGGATTCACCTTCTTTCTGTTTGAAAGTCTGAACATCCGCTCTAAGCTTGCTCAGCTTTTGAGGAGGAAAGTACTTGGCTAAGAAAGCCGTGACCAGCTTATCCCAAGAGTTCAGGCTATCTTTAGGTTGAGAGTCCAACCATAATCTATCTTTGTCTCTTACAGTAAAAGGGAAAAGCATGAGCCTGTAGACTTCAGGATCTACTCCATTAGTCTTAACAGTATCACATATCTGCAAGAATTCAGTTAAGAACTGAAAAGGATCTTCAGATGGAAGTCCATGAAACTTGCAGTTCTGCTGCATCAGAGAAACTAATTGAGGTTTCAGCTCAAAGTTGTTTGCTCCAATGGCAGGAATGGAGATGCTTCTTCCATGTAAATTGGAATTAGGTGCAGTAAAGTCACCAAGCATCTTCCTTACATTATTATTTTCGGCTGCCATCTCCTCTTCTTGTTCGAAAATTTCTGAAAGGTTATCTCTGGATTGTTGTATTTTAGCTTCTCTTAGTTTCCTTTTTAGAGTCCTTTCAGGTTCTGGATCTGCTTCCACAAGAATGTTCTTATCCTTGCTCCTGCTCATATGACAAAGAAGAGGGCACAGAAAAATAATAATAATAATAGAGATCCTTTATACCACAGTATAGGGATCCCTGTGTGAGTAGAAGAAGAGGGGGAGACAAAGAATGTAATGTAATGGAAGAAACACAACTGTGAGGAGGTTTGAGATGTGAGATGAGATGTTAGTAAATGAAGAAATAAATAGAATAAGATGGGAGAGGGAGAATTTTCGAAAAATATTTTTGAAAAAGAGTTAGTGATTTTCGAAAATGGTTTTTGAAAAATGTTAGTATTTTTTTGAAATTTTTTTTTTAAAATCAAAAATAAAAATAAAAATAATTAGTTAATAAAAAAGAAATTTTTGAAAAAGAGGGAAGATATTTTCGAAAATTAGAGAGAGAGAGTTAGTTAGGTAGTTTTGAAAAAGTTAAGAAACAAACAAAAAGTTAGTTAGTTAGTTGCTGAAACAAATTTTGAAAAGATAAGAAGTTAGGAAGTTGGAAAAGATATTTTGAAATTAGATTTTTTTGAAAAATATAAGATAAGAAGATATTTTTGAAAAGATATGATTGAAATTAGTTTTGAAAAAGATTTGATTTTTAAAATCTCAATTAATGACTTGATTCACAAGAAATCACAAGATATGATTCTAGAACTTAAAGTTTGAATCTTTCTTAACAAGCAAGTAACAAACTTGAAATTTTTGAATCAAAACATTAATTGTTAATATTATTTTCGAAAATTTTTGATAAAGATAAGAAAAAGATTTTTGAAAAATATTTTTGGAATTTTCGAAAATAACTAAGAAATTTGAAAAAGATTTGAGTTTTGAAAAAGATTTTGAAAAAAGATAAGATTTTCAAATTGAAAATTTGATTTGACTCATGAGAAACAATTTTGATTTTTAAAATTTTTTGAAAAAGTCAACTCAATTTTCGAATTTGATGGGAGAAAAAGGGAAAGATATTTTTTTGATTTTTGAAATTTTTATGAAAAACATGAAAATTATGCAATGCATGAAATTTTTTAGATCAAAACAATGAATGCATGCAATAATGCTATGAATGTCAAGATGAACACCAAGAACATTATGAAGATCATGATGAACAACAAGAACATATTTTTGAAAAATTTTTAATGCAAAGAAAACATGTAAGACACCAAACTTAAAAATCTTTCATGTTTAGTAACAAACGAAAAATGCACATGAAAAACAACTAAAGATGCAAAACAAGAAAACATCAAGATCAAACAAGAAGACTTACCAAGAACAACTTGAAGATCATGAAGAACACTATGAATGCATAAATTTTCGAAAAATGCAAGATGCACATGCAATTGACACCAAACTTATAACATGACTCAAGACTCAAACAAGAAACAGAAAAATATTTTTGATTTTTATGATTTTCTAATTTTTTTTGGATTTTTTCGAAAATTATATGAAAAATAAAAAAATAAGGATTCAAAAATTTTTAATATGAATTCCAGGAATCTTGCATTCTTAGTCTAAAGCTTCAGTCCAGGAATTAGACATGGCTCACTAGCCAGCCAAGCTTTCAATGAAAGCTCCGGTCCAAAACACTAGACATGGCGAATGGCCAGCCAAGCTTCAGAAAGATATCAGAATATACTGCTCATTACTTATCAAATATGTAACTTGCCTCTATGCTGATGGTTTGGAAGCCTCAGTCCAAAAGAATTTATACATGGCTTTACAGCTAGCCAGGCTTCACATGCTTCATGAAACACTAGAATTCATTCTTAAAAATTTTGAATAAAATTATAAATTTTTTTTTTTGAATTTTTTCGAAAACAAAGAAAACAAAAAGAAAATTACCTAATCTGAGCAACAGGATGAACCGTCAGTTGTCCAAACTCGAACAATCCCCGGCAACGGCGCCAAAAACTTGGTGCACGAAATTGTGATGTCCAGGCTCGAAAAATCCCTGGCAACGTGAGCAACTTGGTACGCGTAATCGTGATTACACTTTAATTATGTAAAATTAATGGCTCTTTTTTGTCTCTGGCAATGGCGCCAAGAACATGGTGCCAATACCGGTTTACGTCCTATATTCTTGGCCAAAGTATGGACTATTATATATTGCTAGAAAGCCCTGGATGTCTACTTTCCAACGCAATTGGAAGCGCGCCATTTCGAGTTCTGTAGCTCTAGAAAATCCACTTTGAGTGCAGGGAGGTCAGAATCCGACAGCATCAGCAGTCCTTCTTCAACCTCTGAATCTGATTTTTGC
>NC_029788.2:90749998-90763381 GCF_000816755.2 Arachis ipaensis | reverse complement strand
TGTAGTTCGGTCGCTGCTTCGTGCCAAGGCTTCCTGAACCTATCACTGAAATGTTGGATATAAAAAGGGGTGAGAACAAACAAATGACACATTCTTAGTAGGGAAGGGAATACCATCAAAGCAAAGAGATACTCGCAAATAGAAAGAATACCGTTATAAAAATAGTTGATCTTTGAAATAACCCTTTGGAAAAGCTCCGTGATAAATCTTACTTTGAAAAAGTTGTAATGAATCTTCTTCAGTTTACAAATCCATAAAGTAAATCATTTAAAAAAAGGAAAGGACCAAAGACATGCCTAAGAGCTTTCTACCCAACAAACTTGCATCGCTAATTCCTATCCATCCAAGCTTATGGTCATACTAATTGAAAATAGGGTAATTAAGCTAAGCATTCCACTTAACTAGTAATTCATAATCTCAGTACTTCTCTTTTCAATATCACAGTCCATCCGCATATGATTCAGTAATTTAGTATCAAAACTCAGTAACATCACATCAGGAACAACCTTCAGCGTTACCACCACTAACATAAGGGATCTTTCAGTTGTTCAAAAACATACAAAGCAATACAAGGAATACAAAAATAGAGGAAACAAATAAAGCAATTAGATCAAGTAGCATATAGATATAATTAATCAATAAGGCAAACCAAATACAAGATGCACACCCAAGCAATACACACAAATGCAAATGATGCATGTCTGCCCTATGACTAATGAGCTCATTTGTCGGTTATACAGTTAAATTCGACATGTTCGGTAGCTAACCCTGGAAATTCCCTCGGTGCGCGTATCTCAAAGAGGAATTCACATCTCAACGAGGAATTATTCGAAAAGGTATAAGTGCCTGGTCACATCTTACGCTAGAGGGTCAACAAAGTCTCAAGTCTCAACCTGGAGCAAGTGGGGCAAACCACTGCATCTACCTGACTACCCAGGGAGACTCATGACTCAGATATCTCAGTTACCAACCCGGAACAAGCAGGACAAAACCACAATCATTGTGTCCACTCAGGCGGTTTCAATTTCAATCAAATTTAATTCATTACGCAAGTGGGATAACACTCAGACCTTTCCAATTCAGCCATACTCAGTCATTGTCAGTCTCATCATCAAATTTATCATTTAACATAATTATATTCTCTCGCACATATCTCAACTTAATCAAGTTCTCATCATAAGCTTCATATTAATCTCACTTCTCATCAATGATCTCATACTAGACAGAATTCTCATCATGATCATAAACTCCACTCCGCTTCCTACCCCGATGCCCTAGACTCGAGGTCAAGGTTACATATGAACTCAAATAGAACATAATCATTCATAACCAACGTCAATCTAACTCAAACATGCATATTCCATTCAATCTCATTAAATCGTTTCTCTAATTAGTCACTTTATAGACTGACAAGCCCAACTTTCATAATCCTCAATTTCAATTTAATACAGCCAAGGTCCTCAACCATTATCTCATAATTCTTATAAATCAACACTTAACTACATGCTTCCCCAAGTATCTCTCTTTCCTTCAACTCCATTACCTAACTCTATTCACAATTTCTCCTTTCACACTTCCTAAACCCGAACTAGTAGATTGATAAAGTAATTTACCTTTTTAAAATTTTAATTAAATAAATAAATAAATCACTTTTTGTTGTTATTCAAAATTAAATAAGTTAAATCATAAACCAATTTCAAAAATTAACAAAATCATAGAACTCATCTTTCATTTAAACCAAATCATTTAAACCAGATTTTTCGAACCAATTTCAAAACCATTCGAGCTTTAAAACTTTTGAACAAGATTCAAAGCCATACGAGTTAAAAATTGAAAATCCTAATTGAAAATCCCAAAAGCATTTATTCTCAAATTCATTAGTTTAATTACTTTAAAATCTTTAAAAGTATTCAAGACATATCTCTTTTGATAAAATTAATCAAACCAAACTCTTTTTCTTTTAACCAAGACTTCCAAAACTCTTCAAATTTTTACAGAAGTTTCGGCAGAACCTCACCTAAAAACCAGAGTTTACCACCTTTCATGGGTTCCCTCAATTTAACCTCAACAGGCTTCCATAGCCAACAACATTAAAAATCAATCCAACGCCATAATCGGTGTAAGAACCAGAATTAAATTAATCACGTGGATAAAATAAAATAATAATTTAATTACCCAAAAAAAGGTTTAAAAATCTAAAAATATTAATTTGAAAATTTAATGGTGAGATTTGAATTCAGTAGATTTTGTCGAAAAAATGCGTATAGGTAAAATAGCCGACAGAACCAATTTAAGTCTGTTCGGTACTGCATGAGAGAAAATAAAACTGTAGGAATCCTTAGAAAATATTTAGAATTGAAAATTCTGTGCTAATCTTAAAGGTTTTGGCCCGAAGTTGGGCAAAACGAACCTAAAACACTAAGCTCTTGGACTGGGTCCAAGTTGGGCCCAAATCCAACATATATATACACTTAAATAAAGGCTATACAACCTTTATAACACCACAAAAGACAACCTAGCACTTGAAAATTAAGGGTGAGAGAAGAGAGGAAGAAATACAATTCATCATCATCTTGTTTTGCTCATAACATGAGTTACGATGCTTTGATTCATGTGCCATTTACGGTCACGTGAAGCTCCCACCAAGCCCGTCATTTCTATCTAAACAAAGTTAGTAATAACTCGAAATCCATGCTGCAGTTTTCTTTCCTAGCAGTTTTGCATTTTTAGGTTTGATTTTTGAGTAGATTTTGTGATTTCGGTTGTTTAGGGGTGATCTAGCATTGGAGTATTGTTAGATTTTACCCCTAATATCTTTGGGTAAGGTAAGTCTCTTTAAAAATCCTTGTGATTTGATGTTTTGGTAAGTTATAGTATTAATTTGGTATATTAAATGTGTTTAACTTGATTTTGGTGATTGTTGGAGTTGGTTTTGGAGCTTTTGTAGCTTTTAGATTGAGCTTGGTGGCTTTGTTTGGTGTTTTAACGTTTGTAGGAATCGTCCAAGGTATGGTTTTAGTTTCTTTTAGCTAGTATATAATGTTGTGGGTAACTTAGGCTAGTGGCCTTTAAGATAGGATAGAATGATTGGGTGTATGATAAATTTAATTGCATGTAAATTGTTATGTTTGATGATGATGGTGATATGGAGTCTTGGATATGTGTGGTATATGAATTATGAAGAAGATGGAATGAGTAGTATGTGTTGGGGATATTGATATGAATTATGTTGAATTGAAAACTTTTAATGAGTCGACGAGGTTATGAAATAAATGGCAGTTGTTGATAACTATGATCGTGATTATTTATATTAATGATGTTTGGGATAATTGTGGAAGTGGTGAAGTTGTGAATGGAGTTTTTGAATGAATTGAATGATTTTGATAATTGTGATTTTTGATAATGATAATAAGTGGTGATAATGATAGTTTGTAGAATTTGTTGAGTAATACATATATGTAATTGTGGAATACTTGAATGGTTTGGGGGATGATATGTTGTTGAGAGGAAGGAAAGTGTGTGGATGTGTTTTGAATGACTTTAGTGCTATTTTGTGTTATGGAATTTTTGTTTAGAATTGAGAATTTGGTAAAATTAAGGTTTGGTGCTTTTTGGTAAAAACTTAATTTTTACTAACTTTGATGGTCTATAACTTGAGCCTAGGATTTTGGATTCAAGTGGATTTTATTTTAAAATGAATATAATTTTAAGAGCTTTAAAATAATTTAAAGTTTGTGGAAATCGGAGTTTCATAGAGGAAGTTATGGATGTCAGACTTTAGGTGCAGAAAACTAAATTTTTCTTGTTGCAGAAAACTAGCACACACGGACCAGAGAGTGCATTTGAGCTCATGCATACACATGAGGGGGTGTGCGTATGCACACCTTGAGGATTTTGCAAGTGTGTGTACACACACTGTGATGCATACGCACAGGATGGGAAGGTCTCTCTGTTGCGTGTGTACACACAGTATGGTGTATACGCACACTTTAATAAAAATTGGTGGTGCGTGCGCACGCATAGCTGATGCGTATGCACAACACTCTGTTTTACACTAAAACTCTATTTTTTACTAATTGACCTTCCGAGCAAGCCTGTAAACCTCTGAAACCACTGTTTTGATGAAAATTCACCATTTTTGAACTATCAACCATTCTTCTAATTTTTCAATCCTCTGAAAACTTTGTTTAAGGTTCGAAAGTTAGGTTTTAGGCTACGAAGTAAGGGTAAAAGTGTATTTTCTGTTATGAGTTAGAGACGGTGACCTAGGCTTGGGATGAACTGTGGATGGAATGATTTGAGTGGATTGGCAGAGTGATGAGTGGATGATGAATTAAACAAAGTGAATAATTGAGATTGTTGGACTCGATGAAAATGACAGTAATCACTGAGACTAATTTTATATGATTGATATGCTGAGATTTGATAAGTCGCTATGTGCCTTGGGCAAGGACGGTAGTGATTCCCGCTTGTCGAGGTTGCGGTGCTGGCATAAGGACGGTGGTTAATCCCGCTTACGTTCAGATGTGAGGGTTGAGGTAGTATCCCGCTTGCATAACCTTCTCTACCGTAAGAGTGTGCCAGGCACTATATCCTTGAAACGATAGTGTGCCGGGAACTATATCCCTGGAATGATAGTGTGCAGGGCACTATAACCCTGATTTTGCAGAAAGGCTGCATCTGAAAAGATGTGTCGGGTTAGCAACTTTAAACTGACAATGTGATATCACAGCCAAATAGGATAGGCATTCATCATATGCATTTCTATATGTTTGCTTTGGTTAACTTCTGTTATGCATAAATGAATCACATGCCTACTTGCTATTTGTTTTACTTGATGTACATGCGTATTACTTGTGCTTTACTTATCTACATTACCTGTGTTTTTTTGTTGGGATTGAGGAGGCTTGGTAGTGATGAGTGGATATTTTATACCCTTTTTAGTACTGTTTCCTTAGTGTTTTTTTATTATATTTTGGCAAGTTTTATTATGTTTTAGTAGGTTTTAGTGCAAAATTCACCTTTTAGATGCTACTATGAGTTTTTGTGTTTTTATTTTGATTTCAGGAGATTTTTGGGTGAAAATGGTGAGTTTTGGCAAAGTCTGATTTAGAGGCAAAGAAAGGATAGAAGATGTTGTCAAATGCTGACCTTGTGCATTCCAACGAGCATATCTTGAGCTACAAAGATCCAATTGATGCGCTCTCAATGGCGGTGGAAAGCTAACTTTCAGACTTTCTAGGAATATATAATAGTTCATAACTTTATTTGGAAATGTCTACCCAAAATGGATGTTGAATGCCCAACTTATCCCCTTTCTGGCGTTCAACGCCCCAGAAGGACCAAAGCAATCGTTGAACGCCCAAAACTGGTGTTCAACTCCACCAAGAGAGCAAGGAAGCAGTGTGGACACTCCCTAATGGGCGTTCAATGCCCACTCTTCTAAGATAAATGCCAGCTCAACCCAAACACTCACCAAGTGGGCCCAGAAGTGGATTTTCGCACCTTTTGCTTAGTTTATAACATTTTTGTAATTTTTAATTATTAGATTAGTATATATAGGAGAAGATCACCCATGTTTAGGATCATCAGTTTCTCAGTGCTTATCCCACATTATTTTTTGTAAAATATGAGCGGCTAAACCTCCTAAGTTAAGGATATGAGCTCTGCTCATTCCTATGGATTAATATTATTACTTCTTCTAATTTAATACATGTTTGATTCTATTTTATGATGTATTTTTGTACGTCATCTTTATGAGTTTGGGGTAGAACGAGAGTATGACCCCTTATTCTACAGGAGCTTTTGCGAAGCCTTAGCAAGATAGTATTGAGCTGCAGCTTGAGAGTACATCACAGATCCAAGAGAGTACCTGGGCTAATTAGAATACGTGACATGAAATCTTATTAGTCATGGGTAATTGAGGTCTCTGTGGCGTTAAGGCTAGAATACAGAGTATCATTCTCTGATCTGAAAGATCTGATCTTGTCTATGACGTTTTGAGAAGGATCACCAGAGATTGAATTGCGTAAGCTTCACCTTCATTCAGATTGGATGACCATTAGCACTGACGTGTGATCTGGATCAGAGGAGATTAATGACCTCTAGCCCCGGATTTAATCACTTACAGCTTTTCCATTGAATGAATCACTCATTGTTAAAGTAGTCAGTAAGAAGTATTAATCCAAAAGAACAAGTATCTCTAAGGCCTTAACTGATTCCCCATCATTGTTTCTATGCCAATTCAGTATTGTTTTTTATACTGTTTTATTTTATGTGCCTACAACAACAATTACCTTTTCTATTCTCCTGACTAAGATCTGCAAGATAACCACAGCTTGCTCAATCCAACGATCCTCATGGGATCGACCCTCACTCACCTGAGGTATTACTTGGACGACCCGGTGCACTTGTTGGTTTAGTTGTGCGAGTTCTAATTTTGTGCAGCAAGTTTTTGGCGCCGTTGTGGGAGATTGTTTGAGATTGACAAACTACCGGTTGTCTTGCTCCTTAGATTAGGTACTTTTTACTAGCTTTCTTTTAATTTCTTTTCTTGTTAATTTTCGAAAATTCTTTAAAAACCTTTTTTTAAAATTTATCTTGAGTCATATTTTTCTTTTGTTTGAGTCTTGTGTCAAATATTAAGTTTGGCGTCACTTTGGTTTTTGTTTCTTTTCTTCAGTTTTTGAAACTTGTTCATGTTGTCCTTCTTTGTGTTTGAATTTTTCTTTATATTTTTCCTTGTTTGATTTCAAAATTTTTAAGTTTGGTGTCTTTTAGTATTTTTCTTTTTCAAAATTTTAAAAATTTGTGTTATTTGATTTCAAAAATTTGTAAGTCTGCTGTCTTGTTAGGGTTTGTTTTTCCTTTTAAATTTTTTGAAAAAAAAAGAAAAGAAACAAAATATAATTTCAAATTTTTGAAAACTTTTGTATCTTTGTTTCTATCTTGTTTTAAATTTTAAGTTTGGTGTCTCATTAGTTATCTTTTTTTGTTTAATTTTCTTGTTTATCTTTTGCCTTTAAATCTTTATCTCATCTTTTTTTTATTTTCAAAATTTCGTTATCTTATCTTATTTCAAATTTAAAATTTTAAATTTTAGTATCTTGTTAGTTTTGCTTTCTTTTAAAAAAAATTTTGAATTTTAAAAATTTTAAATTTTTAAACTTATCTTATCTTTACCTTAAATTCAAATTTCAAAAGTTTAGTATTTGGTTTGTTTTTCTTTATTTAAAATTTAAATTTCAAAATCAAATCTCCTGTCTTAAAATTTTTAAAATCTTATCTTACGTTATTTGACTTTTTCCTTGCAAATTTAAATTTAAAAATCTTTAATTGACTCTTTTTTTTTAAATTTCAAAAATTTTCAAAATTAAATCTTTTATTTTATTTTCAAATCTTATTAGTTAGTTATTTGTTTATTTTATTTTAATTTTAAAAGTTTGGTGTCCCTTTAATTCTTCTTTCTCTCTGCTCTTTTTCGGAAATCTCCTACCTCTTTCTCTCTCTTCTTCTTCAAAAATTTTCGACTCTTTTTTCTCTCTATTTTCGAAAATTCTTTTTAATAAAAGACACCTATATTTTCTTTTTCTCTTTATCTAAGTCTCTCACAAGGAGCTCTCTATAATTTGACATAGAGACTCCTTTCTTTTTCTCTTCTTGGTTTCTTTCTTTTTTATGAACAGGAATAGGGATAAAGAATCCCTTTGTTGACCCTGATCCTGAACCTGAAAGGACCTTAAGGTGGCATTTGCAACAAGCTCAGGATAGCAGAGCTGTAAGGAATCTCACAGAAGCTCTTGAACGAGAAGCTGAAAATACAACAATGGCTGCTAATCCAAAAGCTGGAGGAGACGCAAGAAAGGTCCTTGGATCTTATACTTCACCAAATTTTGACTTCTATAGGTGCAGCATCTCCATACCTGCCATTGGTGCAAATAACTTTGAGCTGAAGCCTGAACTAGTTACCCTAATATAACAGAATTGCCAGTTTCATGGATTTTCGCAGGAAGATCCCAACAAATTCATCTCTGACTTCCTATAGATCTGTGACACTATCAAGACTAATGGAGTAGATCCATAAGTTTACAAGCTCATGCTCTTCCCCTTTGCTGTAAGGGACAGATCAAGGCTATAGTTGGATTCTCAGCCTAAAGAAAGCCTAGACGCTTGGGAGAAGGTGGTCAATGGATTCTTGACCAAGTTCTTTCCACCTCAGAAGATGAGCAAGATTAGGGTGGAAGTTCAGACCTTCAGACGAAAGAGGGTGAATCTTTCTATGAAGCTTGGGAAAGATACAAGCAACTGATCAAGAGATGTCCTCCTGACATGATCTCAGAGTGGACTATGTTAGAGATCTTCTATGATGGCCTCTCTGTTAGAGATCTTCTATGATGGCCTCTCTGAGATGTCCAAGATGTCATTGGACCACTCTGCTGGTTGCTTCCTTCACATGAAGAAGACGCCTGAAGAGGCACAGGAGCTTATTGACATGGTTGCCAACAACTAGTACATGTACACTTCTGAGAGGAACCCTGTCCAAATATGACCTCCTTGCACTTGAAAGAGCTTTTCTAGAGCTACAGACATCTAAATGGAGCTTTCACAATGACTATGTAAAGCTAACATCCAAAACTTTCTAGCAATGTATAATAGTCCATACTTTGTTTCTGAATTTGGAGGCCCAAAACTGACATTTAAAGCCATCCTTCTGCCCTATTCTGGTGTCCAGCGCCCAAAGGAGAAGAGACCAGCATCCAACGCCCATAAAGGAACCCCTAGCCAACGTTCAATGCCCTAGAGGCCTCCTAGCACGTGGATCTCAATCACGCTCAGCCCAAACACTCACCAAGTGGGCCCTAGAAGTATATTTTAGCACTAAAACACTGTTGTACCCTTCTTAATGTAATCCTTAGTCATTAGTTTAGTATTTAAAGACTTTTACACCTCTCATCAAGGGGGACACACACCTTACACATTTATCATTGTATTTTCTATCAGTATGAGTTTCTAAACCTCCTAGATTGAGGGGAGGAGCTCTACTGAGTTTTATGGATTAATAAAAGTATTACTGTTCTATTTCAATTCGTGTTTGATTCTCTATTCTAAGATGTATCTATGTTCTTCATCAATATGAATGCGTTAAACTGGCATAAGGTTATCATATTCTACATGGTTTAGAGTGAGTCTTTCATCGGACAATGATGAACCACCAGCTAGATTATACATCTCTTAGACGGCTAATCCATGACTTCATTGGGGACTTTTTGAGACATCAGTTCAGCCGAGGAATAGGGAGATTAGAGTCTTTGTGGCAAAGGCTAGAACCAAAGGAGAAGCATCCGCTAATATGAAAGATTCGACCTTGTCTGTGGCCTTTTGAGTAGGATCACCAAGGAGAATGAACTGCAAGAGCTTCACCTTCAATCAGACTGGATCCACACTAACCCTGCGGTTCAGATCTAGAAGAGCATTGGCGACCTCTCAACTGGCGTCAATCACATACAGCCTACCATGGAAGAAATCATTCACAGTTAAAGAAGACAGTAAGATCGGAATTAATCCAGAAGAACAAAGCATCTCCAAGCCTTAACCATCTTCTTATCACTGATTATAATCAAACTAGTAATTCCGTATTATTCTAATTTTATGCATTTAAACAAATCCAACAACTCTTCTATCCGCCTGACTAAGATCTACAAGATAACCATAGCTTGCTTCAAATCACAATCCTCGTGGGATCAACCCTGACTCACTCAGGTATTACTTGGATGACCCAGTGCATTTGCTGGTTCAGTGTACGAAGTTTGGGGATTCATGCGCACCAAGTTTTTGGACAAACTAACGGATTATCTTGTTGCTTATATTAGATACTTTTTATTTTTGTTTTGAATCTTTTATTTTTCTTTTCAAAAAAAAATTTCAAAAACCTTTTCTGTTTTTGGCTAAGTATTTCCTTTTGAGTTTCTTACTTTGAGTCTTACCTGTTTCTTGTTTTCTTTCTCAAAAAAAAAAATTCAAAAATATTAGCTTTTCTTTATTAATCTTTATTTTTGGTTTGAGTCTTTTGTTTGTGTTCTTATGGAATTTTCGAATTTCTTGAGTCTTTTTATGAAAAATTTTCAAAAATAGTGTCTTTTGTTTGAGTCTTGTGTAAATCCTCAAGTTTGGTGTCTCTTTATGTTTTTCCTTTTCAAAATTTCGAAAATTATATGCTTTGATTTAAAAATTTTTTAAGTTTCGTGTGCCTTGGTCACTTTGGTTTTCATCTCTTTTAACCTGTTCTTGTTAATTTTTCTTGTGTTTGATTTCAATATCTTTAAATTTAATGTCTTTTGGTGTTTTTCATGCAAATTTTCAAAAATTGTGTCTTTGGTTTCCAAAATTTTAGGTTTGGTGTCTTTTGGTTGTTTTTCTCTTTCTTCATTAATTCAAAAAAATATATCTTTCTATCTTTATTTCAAAATTATTTTCGAAAATATTAACAAAAATTTCAATTTGTAATTTCAAAATTATTATCTTATCTTATCTTAAATTTAAAAATCAAATTTCAAATCTTATCTTTTCATATCTTATCATATCTTTCTTTTAATTTGATTCTTTCTTATCTTATCTTTCTTTTAATTTTTAAAATTCAAATATTTTCAAATTCAAACCTTTTCAAAAATCATATCTTTTTCAAATTACTATCTTATCTTTTTATCTTTCTTCAAAAATTCAAAAATCTTATCTTATCTTATTTCAAATTTTAAAATCAAACCTTTTCAAAATTCAAATTTCAATTTCAAAATTCAAAATTTAAATTTTAAATTTCAAATTTCAAAATCCTATCTTTTTAAAATCTTTTCAAATTCTTATCTTATCTCTTCTAATTTTAAATTTTAAAATCAAATCTTTTTCAAATCTTTCTAACTTCTATCTTATCTTTTCTAATTTCAAATTTTAAAATCAAATCTTTTCTAATCTTTTATCTTATCTTATTTTTCAAATCTTTTCTTAATTAGTTACTTGTTTTCTCTTTCTTCTTTTTCAAAACTTCCTAACTAACTCCCCTCTCTTCTATTTTCGAAAATATCTTCTTTATTTCTCCCTCTACTTTTTCAAAATTCATCAATTAATTTTCAATTCTTTTTAGTTAATTAACCTTTAATTTCGAATTAAATAAATAAATAAAACAAAAACAAAAATATTTTAATTCCTGTTTATTGTTTCTACTTCTAATTTTTGAATTCTTCTTCTCTCTTTATTCGAATTCCTCTTCTCCTTCTTCTATCTTTATTCTTCTTTCTCTTCTTCTTCACATCTCACAGGGAGTTCTCTATACTCTGACATAGAGACTCCCATTTTCTTTGTCTCTTATTTATGTAGGCAGAGACACCGGAGTCACTATGGATCCAAAAGGGAATGCATGAACTGGGAGACCTCTGGGCTCCTATACATTTGACACTCTGATGAGCGGATATTTTATACGCTTTTTGGGGTTAATTTCATATAGTTTTGAGTATGTTTTAGTTAGTTTCTAGTTTATTTCCAGTAGGTTTTAGGAAATTTTCATATTTCTGGACTTTACTATGAGTTGTGTATTTTTCTGTAATTTCAGGTATTTTTTTGGCTGAAATTGAAGGAGCTGAGCAAAAATCTGATTCAGGCTGAAAAAGGACTGCTGATGCTGTTGGATTCTGACCTCCCTGCACTCAAAGTGGATTTTCTGGAGCTAAAGAACTCGAAATGGCATGCTTCCAATTGCGTTGGAAAGTAGACATCCAGGGCTTTCCAGCAATATATAATAGTCTATACTTTGCACAAGGATAGACGACGTAAACTGATCTTTCCTATTTTTGGTTTAGAGTCTTTTATTATTTATCCCTTATTAAAACACTTTAAGTTTATAGCTCAGTTAGTTAGAACGTGGTGTTTATGTTCATGGTAATTGGCTATCATATTTTTTAAAAACCTTTTTCAAAAATAATTTTTTCTATTAAATCCTGTGCCAAACTTTAAGTTTGGTGTTTTCTTGTTGATTTCCCTTTGGTTTTCGAAAATTTTGGCTTGGTTTTCTAAAAATTTTAAGTTTGGTGTTCTTTCTTCGTGTTCTTGAGTTTTCCTTGTGACTTGATTTTAAAATTTTTAAGTTTGGTGTTCCTTGGTGTTTTCCCTCCAAAATTTTCGAAAATAGGGAGCATTAGATCTAAAAATTTTAAATCTTGTGCTATCTTATTATTTTTCTCTCTCCTCTTTAAATTTAAAAAATATCTTTTCTCTCTATTTTAAAAACAAATTTTCGAAAATTATATAAAAAAAAAATTTTTAAAAAATCTTTTCCAAATCATATCTTTTTCAAAACTTTCTAACCATTTTTTCTCTCCTCACTTTTTCGAAAATCATAATTTTTGTTATTTTTATTTTTGGTTAAGTTGTCCTCTTTCCATAAAATAAAATAATTAAAAAGGTAAATCAGTCCAAGTTATACCCATATATCCATCATGGACATAATTGGAGATGAACAGTCCAGGAGGACTTTGGGGTCATATTCTAACCCCTCTACTGCTTCATATGGGAGTAGTATCTGCATACCCTCCATTGGAGTCAGTAGCTTTGAGTTGAATCCTCAGCTCATTATCATGGTGCAGCAATTTGCTCGCTTTGCAGATTATCTAAGGACTCTTGAAATAAAGATTCCATTTGCAGAGGCACTTGAGCAAATACCTTCTTATGCCAACTTCATGAAAGAGATCTTGAGTCATAAAAAGGAGTGGAGGGAAACAGAAAGAGTTCTCCTCACTGAAGAATGTAGTGCAGTCATTCTAGGGAGCTTTCCTGAAAAGCTTAAAGACCCTGGGAGTTTTCTGATACCATGCATATTAGAAGGTAATTGCACCAAGACAGCTTTATGCGATCTTGGGGCAAGCATCAACCTAATACCTGCATCCACTATCAGGAAGCTTAGCTTAACTGAAGAAGTTAAACCAACCCGGATATGTCTCCAACTTGCTGATGGTTCCACTAAATACCCATCAGGCGTGATTGAAGACATGATTGTCAGAGTTGGGCCATTCGCCTTTCCCACTGACTTTGTTGTGCTGGAAATGGAGGAGCACAAGAGTGCTACTCTCATTCTAGGAATACCCTTCCTAGCAACTGGACGATCCCTCATTGACGTCCAACAGGGGGAAATAACCCTGAGAGTCAATGATGATGAGTTCAAGTTGAACGCTATCAAAGCCATGCAGCATCCAGACACATCAACAGACTGCATGAAAGTTGATCTTATTGACTCTTTGGTAGAAGAGATCAACATGGCTGAGAGTCTCGAATCAGAGTTGGAAAACATCTTTAAAGATGTTCAGCATGATTTGGAGGATTCAGAGGACATGAAAAAGCCTC
>NC_029788.2:90711970-90749992 GCF_000816755.2 Arachis ipaensis | reverse complement strand
GGGCACTCACTTCTGCAACAAACAGCTTTATTCTGCCATGGTTCGGTATGGAATTCGCCACAAGGTGGCCACTCCATATCATCCACAAACCAATGGGCAAGCTGAAGTCTCTAACAGAGAATTAAAGAGAATCCTGGAATGGATAGTAAATACCCGTAGAAAGGATTGGGCACGAAGCTTGGATGATGCTCTGTGGGCTTACAGAACAGTATTCAAGACCCCTATACGGACCTCTCCATACCAACTCGTGTATGGTAAGGCATGCCACCTGCCCGTGGAACTGGAACATAAGGCCTACTGGGCAACCAGATTCCTAAACTTTGATGCCAAATTAGCAGGAGAAAAACGATTGCTCCAGCTAAATGAGCTAGAAGAATTCAGATTCACAGCTTTCGAAAATGCCAAGCTTTATAAAGAAAAATAAAAAAAATGGCATGACAGAAAGCTGTCATCTAGAATCTTTGAACCAGGACAAAAGGTCCTGTTGTTTAACTCTAGACTCAGGCTATTCCCCGGGAAACTGAAATCCCGTTGGAGGGGACCATACGTGATTACAAGTGTGTCACCATATGGCTATGTAGAGCTCCAAGATAGTGATTCTGATAAGAAGTTCATTGTCAATGGACAGAGAATCAAGCATTATCTTGAAGGCAACATCGAGCAAGAATGCTCAAGGCTGAAGCTAGATTAAAAGCTCAGCAAGGTCCAGCTAATGACAGTAAAGAAGCGCTTGCTGGGAGGCAACCCAGCCATGGGGTAACAATCCTCTAAGCATTTTGCCCTATTTCTATTTTTATTTTTATTTGTTTATATAGAGTTCATTGACAACAAGGTAAATAATCATTTACAGAAGACCTCGGCACACAAAACAGAGTAAAAGAGCTCAATGGCAAGAAAACGCCAGTAAAGGGGCATTTTGGGCGTTCAGCGCCCAAAATGGGCATCCACTGGGCGCTGAACGCCAGTAATGGTAGCAATTTGGGCGTTCAACGCCAGAAATGGCCAGCCACTGGGCGTTGAACGCCAGGAATGGCAGCAAATGGGCGCTGAACGCCCAGGAGATCAGCATTTGGGCGCTGAACGCCCAAAAGAAGCAGTGTTTGGGCGTTCAAATGCCAGGAAGACAGGGAGGAGCCAAATCCATTTATCCCACACGTATTTCCATTTTAATTTCAAATTTTATGCTTCAAGGCATGATTTTTACATGAACATGTCAAGAACCCTGATTTCTAAAATCCTTAATTTCTAAAAATCCATCCTTCCAAATTCAATCCAACTCTTTTCAAAATCTTTTCTGAAAACAAACCTATCTTTTTCACTCAAAAATCTTTTCAACTAATCCATATCCTTTTCAAATCTTCATATTATCTTTTTCAAAATCCAAGTTTATCTTTTTCAAAAATCTATCCTATCTTTTCAAAATTACACTATATCTTCTATCTTATCTTTTTCAACTCAATCTTTTTATCTTATCTTTTCCAATCTTTCGAAAACCCACCCCCCCACCCCTTTAAAATTGGGTTCGGCCTCCCCCCTCCTCCATCAATTCGAATCAGGAACTGGGAAGTCCTAGCTAATCCTGAAACGAAAGTAGGAAGGAACATGGTCCAGGAGTTCTATGCTAATATGTGGCAGACTGACAAGCAAAGACTATCTGGAACTGCCTGCTACGAGTTTCGAACCATGGTCAGGGGAAAGATTGTTCATACCACCCCTGACAAGATCAGAGAGATATTAAAGTTACCTCAGCTAAAGGATGATCCAGACTCCTTCAACAGGAGGATGATGAGAGCAGACATTGGCCTGGATAAGATTCTAGAGGACATATGTATCCCTGGAGCCAGGTGGACCACCAACACAAAGGGCGTCCCAAATCAACTCAAGAGAGAGGATCTCAAACTAGTTGCCAGAGGATGGCTGGACTTTATTGGGCGTTCTTTGTTGCCCACTAGCAACCGTTCTGAAGTCACAGTTAAAAGAGCAGTGATGATTCATTGCATCATGACGGGGAAGGAAGTGGAGGTTCATCAGCTGATTTCCACTGAACTCTATAAGATTGCTAACAAAAATTCAAAAAGAGGCCAGGTTGGCTTATCCAAGCGTGATTTCTCTGCTCTGCAAGGACGCTGGAGTCAAGATGGGAATAACTGAATATATCCTAATTGAAAAGTCAATCACCAAAGCATCAATGGAGAGACAACAAGCACAGGAGGATCTTATCAAGAAGAGAGTACAGGAATTCCTCCCAGAGATTCCTCAAGCGGAATATTGGGAATATCTTGAGACGTCTATCACCAAGATACAGGAAGCTATGGAGCAAATAATAAAACAACAGAAGGAACACAGTCAAATGCTGACCCATATGTTTAAAGAACAAGAGGAGCAGGGACGTGACTTAAGGGAACTGAAGCGCCAAAAGTCTTCGGTAATACCAAGCATCCCAAGGATCAGAGGAACTCCCATACCCCCAGAATAAAGGTTGTTAATTTCCAATTTCTGCCTTAACTCTGTGACAGTGTCCTTATAAAAAGTTTACCTTAGAAGTCATATAATAGTAATTAGTATCTATTTGCTTTTATCTCCAATTAAGCTATAGTTTATTTTTCTCATCATCATTAAACATGAATAAAATAGTAGATCTTTTGAATAAGAAGCAATAAAATTTCGAGTTTAATAAAAGAAATTCTAATTGGTTAAATGTGGTGGCAATGCTTTCTGTCTTCTGAATGAATGCTTGAACTGTGCATATATCTTTTGAATTTGTTGTTTAAGACTGTTAAATATGTTGGCTCTTGAAAGATTGATGAACATGAGACATGTTATTGATAATCTGAAAAATCATAAAAATGATTCTTGAAGCAAGAAAAAGCAGCAAAGAACAAAGCTTGAAAAAAAAAAAAAAAAAGCAAGCAGAAAAAGCCAAAAGCTCTTAAAACCAAAAGGCAAGGGCAATTAAAAAGGATCCCAAGGCTTTGAGCATCAGTGGATAGGAGGACCTAAAGGACTAAAATCCTGGTCTAAGCGGCTAAACCAAGCTGTCCCTAACCATGTGCTTGTGGCGTGCAGGTGTCAAGTGAAAACTTGAGACTGAGCGGTTAAAGTCAAGGTCCAAAGCAAAAAGAAGAGTGTGCTTAAGAACTCTGGACACCTCTAATTGGGGACTTTAGCAAAGCTGAGTCACAATCTGAAAAGGTTCACCCAGTTATGTGTCTGTGGCATTTATGTATCCGGTAGTAATACTGGAAAACAAAGTGCTTAGGGCCACGGCCAAGACTCATAAAGAAGCTGTGTTCAAGAATCATCACACTGAACTAAGAGAATCAATAACACTATCTGAATTCTGAGTTCCTATAAGATGCCAATCACTCTGAGCTTCAATGGATAAAGTGAGATGCCAAAACTGTTCAGAAGCAAAAAGCTACTAGTCCCGCTCATCTAATTAGGATCTGAGCTTCAACCAAAAACTCTGAGATATTATTGCTTCTCAACCTATTAGTCTTCTATTTTATTTGTCTAGTTGCTTGAGGACAAGCAATAGTTTAAGTTTGGTGTTGTGATGAGCGGATATTTTATACGCTTTTTGGGGTTAATTTTATATAGTTTTGAGTATGTTTTAGTTAGTTTCTAGTTTATTTCCAGTAGTTTTTAGGAAATTTTTATATTTCTGGACTTTACTATGAGTTGTGTGTTTTTCTATAATTTCAGGTATTTTTCTGGCTGAAATTGAAGGAGCTGAGCAAAAATCTGATTCAGGCTGAAAAAGGACTGCTGATGCTGTTGGATTCTGACCTCCCTGCATTCAAAGTGGATTTTCTGGAGCTACAGAACTCGAAATGGCATGCTTCCAATTGCGTTGGAAAGTAGACATCCAGGGCTTTCCAGCAATATATAATAGTCCATACTTTGCACAAGGATAAACGACGTAAACTGGCGTTCAACGCCAGCTCTCTGCCCAATTCTGGCGTCCAGCGCCATAAAAGGATCAAAAGCTGGAGTTGAACGCCCAAACTGGCATAAAAACTGGCGTTCAACTCCACAAATGGCCTCTGCACGTGAATTGCTTAATCACAATTCGTGCACCACACTCCTATTGACTCAGATGACTTTAAGGTCAACCTAGACCAGGTCTTGCTATTATAGCAAAAATATCAATTTTATGGACACCCACAGAAAGACCCTAGTAAGTTCATCTCTGACTTCCTACAGTTCTGTGACACTGTAGAAGCCAATGGAGTGAACCCTGAAGTCCCCAGGCTAAAACTCTTCCCATTTGCTCTGAATGATCAAGCTAATGAATGGTGACATATGGAACTTAGAGGAATTCTGAACACCTGGGATAAGGTTGTTAACAATTTTTTGAACAGGTTCTCTCCCTCACAGAGATTAACTAAGCTAGTGGCCGATGTTCAGACCTTCAGGTAGAAGGAGAGTGAGTCTCTCCATTATGCTTGGGAGAGGTACAAGCTGATTTTCAGGAATTGTCCTCCCCATATGTTCTCAAGATGGGGGCAAGACAATGATCTTCTATGAAGCAATCTCTGAGATAGCCAGGAAGACAGTAAATCACTTTACAAACGGCCCTCTGCACTTTATAGAGACACCTGAAGAGGCAGATAAGTTCATTGAGATAGCTGCCAATAACCAGCACTTATACTCCTATGAGGAGACTCCAGTTAGGACAGAAGTTCCAGATATGGAGATTGTAGCCCCACCCCCTGCTGAGGTTTATAATGCTCCTAGTGATATGAGTGGTAACTACCCTCAATGAGACACTCTCACCCATGGCCGGTGGATACTTGAACAGGTTAATATTCCTCTTAATGAGTTATTTGAGGAAGTACATCCCTATAGGGCTCTCATAGAAAGCCTGATGCTCTTTGCGAAGGAGACCTTAAAAGAAGGTGAGACAGTAGTCTTCACCAAAAGAGGCCGAACCTCAGGAGTCTGCTACTGAGGGACTGAAGGCAATCAAGAACCAGGAGGATCCTGAGAGTGCCACAGAGTATGCCCTTGCAGAGGTGAAATAACCTTTAGAGCTACCTTTCCTAGGCATGCAGAAAGAACCGGCAAATGAGTAGTTGGCTCATTTCCCAGCACCCCTTAAGGAGCTGGAAGTCAATATCTCTGTTGCAAAGGTATTGGGAAGAAATACCCCCTATACGGCCTATCCAAAAGAAATTCTTTTTGAAAAGAAGGACTTAAGGGGAGATAAAATAGAGGTACTTACTGAGAAGTACAGTATCCTAATTCAGAATGAGCTGCCAAGGAAGATGACAGATCCAGAGAGCTTTCAGATCCTATGAACTACTGGAAAGATCACTTTTGACAAAGCCCTGTATAATCTTGGCTTAAGTTTAAATCTGAGACCTTCATCTGTGATGAAGAAGCTAGGAATCTAAGAGGCACAAGAAACAATGATTACCTTGCACGAGGATTGGATGGTGTTCAAGGTTATTGACCCTCCATTACCCCCTAACAAGGGAGACACATGCATAAAGGATTCAACATTCAAGCCTCCTCCCTTGGATGGATCCACATCAATCCCTCTTAAGACCAAACATAAGTTTGGTATTGGATGTACACTATCCACCAAGGAGGAAGGCCACAAAAGGAAGATACCTAGGGGCTGGAAAAAGAAAAATATCCCTACTGAAGGCTTTTCACCATGGAAGAGTGTAATGTTCACTTATCTCATCATGGTATTCACCATGGAAGAGGGAAATGGCACTAAGGGACACCAGCATATTGCTGCAAGCCAAACCCTGCCTCATGCAGTGAACAAGATCCTGTCTCTTGAGTATATTAAGCTAATTCGTGCACGAATCCCTACACTCCGTACAGCTGTACCAGCAAGTGCACTGGGTCATCCAAGTAATACCTGAGCAAGTCAGGGTCGATCTCACTAGGATTGTGGTTTGAAGCAAGCTATGGTTATCCTGTAGGTCTTAGTCAGGCAGATGAAAGAGTAGAAGATGTTGGTATGTTATTTTTAATTGCAAAAAAAAAGAACAAAAAAACAGGGTAATTATAACTCAGAAGTTGTGTAAACTATGAAAAGAGAATGGTTAAGGTTTGGAGTTGCTTAGTCTTTCTGAATTAACTCTGGCATTACTGTCTTCTTTGCTTGTGAGTGATCTCTTCTATGGCAGGCTGTATGTAATCAATGCCATGGGCCATGTTCATTGATCTCCTCTGCTACAGATTAAATGCCATTGGTCGTGGTCATCTAATCTGATGAAGGGTGAAGCTCTAGCAGTTTATTCTCCTGGTGATCCTACTCAAAACGCCACAAACAAGGTCGAATCTTCCGGATCAGAGAACAATGCTTCTTTGGGTTCTAGCCTAAACTATAGAGACCCTAATCTCCCCAAAAATCAACTGATTTGGTTTCTGGAGAAATCCCCAACTATAGTGACAATGTTGGTTCGTGCTTTCTAGTCACGTATTCAAAAAATGAACTCAAGTAGACGCGGGTGTTTGTCAGGCATGTTCATCTTAGTATGATTAATAGAGCTGATTGTCACTGATCATTGATGAGCTATTTTGGTGGAGAAACGAATCTCTCCAAAACAACACCAATCTAACCGGCAAGTGCACCGGGTCGCATCAAGTAATAAAAACTCACGGGAGTGAGGTCGATCCCACAGGGATTGAAGGATTGAGCAATTTTAGTTTAGTGGTTGATTTAGTCAAGCGAATCAAGATTTGGTTGGGTGATTTGTGATTTGCAGAATTTAAATTGCGTGAAATTAAAGAGAGCAGGAAATTAAATTGCTGAATCTTAAAGAACAAGAAATTAAATGGCAGAAACTTAGAGTGCAAGAAATGTAAATTGCGGAATCTTAAAGTGCAAGAAATGTAAATGGCTCGAAATGTAAAAGGGATTAGGAGTTGGATTTGCAGAAATTAAACACAGAAAAGTAACTTGCATCAAACAAAAGAGTAAAAGAAGGTTTGGGTTGAATCGGATCTTGAAGCAGTAAAGTGAATGAACATGAAAACAGTAAACAGAGAATTAGAAATTGAAAGTTCAGATCTCAGGACCCAGAGACTAGAAAACCGAGTCTAGATCTCAATGCCTTCCTAGATCCAACAAGAACAATTGCAAGGGAATTGTAAATTGCAAGGAAAGTAGATGAAGAGCAATTAACAGAAATTAAATTCAATCAAGCAGTAAATAAAGCAGAGAGATCCAAGGATGAGATTGAAACAGAATTTCTTCAATTCTCCAACTCAAGATCCAAGACAATTGTAATTGAAATTGAAAGCAATAAAACTAAGAGGAAGAGAAGTGAATTCTCCTTCCCCAAGACTAAGAAATTAAAGATCACTCAATATCCAAGGCTCTCCGAAAACTATTATGAAAATTCAAAGGGAAAGCTCACGAAGAACTTGAATTCTATCCTATTTATACACTTTCTTCAAATGATCTTCAAGCCTTGAGTTGGGCCTTTGCTCTTGGTGGAATTGGGTTGAAAGAGGCCTTGGTTGATTGCTCTTGGAGTTTGGAGAAGAACCAAAGTGAACCAAATGAACCGGGTTAGAGTTTTGCAAAAGTTGGAGTAAAAGTTTGAGCAAAAGTTAGGGGTCTAACTTTTGCTCCAACTTTTCATATCAGCTACCATAATCTGCTGATACCAACGTTGGTACCAAAGTTAGGGGTCTAACTTTTGCTCCAACGTTGGCTTTACCTTGTGCACTTATGGCGCCAACGTTAGCCCAAAAGTTGGGGGCTAACGTTGAAGCTTGCTTGTCCCCAAGCAAGGAAACTAATTATGCTCAGTGGTTCTTTCAATTAAGACGGATTGATGAATAAATTGTAAGGTCCTGTGAGTGAAGTGATCAAGTAACAGTGGGGTGAACTCTAAATCATATGCTCATGCAAGGGCTTCAGTGCTCACTAGTCCTCACATATTGGGAGTCTTAGGTCTTAGGATTTTCATCCAAATGGTATCATGGAGATCTCTATATATGTAGTCACCTTGAAGCAGCTTATCATTTCTTTGCTTTGGCCTTGACTCTAAATATCAAGTCTCAAAGCGGCTCTTTTAAATAAGCTTTCAATCAATACTCCTAAACCAGTTGGTTTTAAGGTATTAGGTGTTAAAGCACCCCTAAGGATTTACTTGCTCAAGCCTCTTTCTTTGACACAACTCAACCACAAGCATTTACTAGGATAACAACTCTTTGAGTCGTTCTTTCTTCTTTCTTTTCTGCCTAGTAATTGATGCTCAGAGCCTTGGGCCATGTTCTTTTTATCTTTGTATTTTCTTTTCTTTCTCTTGTTTTGTTTGCTGCTTCTTGGATCAATAAATTTTTGAGAATCTCCACAATATTTCTTTGAACTTCATGTCCTGCCTATGAGCTCCCATGCAAGTTTTCACAAGCATGCAACCTCAATACATAATCATACAACTAGAACCACCACTTCTCCTAATCTTTTGCTTGCCTCAAAATTGTTTGATTCCTCAATCCTTCTTTTCAAAGAACTTTCATGTGATGCATTTTTGAACATTGAGTGCAAACAAGTTTTGAAGAGAAAAATGTTGTGAATGATCAAGCATCTTGCTTATTGAATTATAGATATGTGTAAAACTCTTTTTTTTTTTTCAAAAGTGACAAAACTGAAAACTAGGAAACAGCAGAATAGTTAACTAGTTCATCCAACATGCTTGAAGCCAGCATTATGCAGAAAATGAGAATGTGTTTTATGATGGGATTTTGGTGGAACACCAAACTTAGAATCCTTCATTCTCCCTTAGATTGTTTTGGTGTGCAACACCAAACTTAGCTTCTTGCAATATAGATAAAACTAATTAACCTTTTTATTGAAATAGATATGAAAAGATGGTTACCTCCGGTTGGGTTGCCTCCCAACAAGCGCTCTTTTATTGTCACTAGTTTGACATCTTGCTCTTTGATTATGGAGGCTGAAAATCATAATGCCTCAGTTTTTCTCCTCTTGCTGTAGGATTCCTTTCCTCCATGACCTGCACAATCACAAACAATCCAAATGAAGATAGAATATATTCATGCCAGGATATGATTAAAGGATTAGTTGACACAGTGTGTCAAACAGTTGGTAAACTTGAGAGATTAATGAACGAAAATCACTTCTCTCGTTTATTTATCAAGCTATGAGAATCATATTCAGCAAGATAAACCAAGAGAACTTCACTCTATTGCTAAAGTGAGGTTTCAATTAGCTCAGGCAAAAATTCAAACAGTTAGTGTGTCAGTCAAAAATTAGACAAACAGAAAAGAAAAAGTGCTTGATCTAGATCTCCACTTCACTTAATCATTGTCAATCTATTCAATCCCCGGCAACGGTGCCAAAAACTTGATGAGCTATTTTGGTGGAGAAATGAATCTCTCCAAAACAACACCAATCTAACCGGCAAGTGCACCGGGTCGCATCAAGTAATAAAAACTCACGGGAGTGAGGTCGATCCCACAGGGATTGAAGGATTGAGCAATTTTAGTTTAGTGGTTGATTTAGTCAAGCGAATCAAGATTTGGTTGGGTGATTTATGATTTGCAGAATTTAAATTGCGTGAAATTAAAGAGAGCAGGAAATTAAATTGCTGAATCTTAAAGAACAAGAAATTAAATGGCAGAAACTTAGAGTGCAAGAAATGTAAATTGCGGAATCTTAAAGTGCAAGAAATGTAAATGGCTCGAAATGTAAAGGGGATTAGGAGTTGGATTTGCAGAAATTAAACACAGAAAAGTAACTTGCATCAAACAAAAGAGTAAAAGAAGGTTTGGGTTGAATCGGATCTTGAAGCAGTAAAGTGAATGAACATGAAAATAGTAAACAGAGAATTAGAAATTGAAAGTTCAGATCTCAGGACCCAGAGACTAGAAAACCGAGTCTAGATCTCAATGCCTTCCTAGATCCAACAAGAACAATTACAAGGGAATTGTAAATTGCAAGGAAAGTAGATGAAGAGCAATTAACAGAAATTAAATTCAATCAAGCAGTAAATAAAGCAGAGAGATCCAAGGATGAGATTGAAACAGAATTTCTTCAATTCTCCAACTCAAGATCCAAGACAATTGTAATTGAAATTAAAAGCAATAAAACTAAGAGGAAGAGAAGTGAATTCTCCTTCCCCAAGACTAAGAAATTAAAGATCACTCAATATCCAAGGCTCTCCGAAAACTATTATGAAAATTCAAAGGGAAAGCTCCCGAAGAACTTGAATTCTATCCTATTTATACACTTTCTTCAAATGATCTTCAAGCCTTGAGTTGGGCCTTTGCTCTTGGTGGAATTGGGTTGAAAGAGGCCTTGGTTGATTGCTCTTGGAGTTTGGAGAAGAACCAAAGTGAACCAAATGAACCGGGTTGGAGTTTTGCAAAAGTTGGAGTAAAAGTTTGAGCAAAAGTTAGGGGTCTTAACTTTTACTCCAACTTTTCATATCAGCTACCATAATCTGCTGATACCAACGTTAGAGCCAAAGTTAGGGGTCTAACTTTTGCTCCAACGTTGGCTTTACCTTGTGCACTTATGGCGCCAACGTTAGCCCAAAAGTTGGGGGTCTAACGTTGGCGCAAACTTTCGCTCCCCCTTTGTATTTCCCATGTGCCAACGTTAGCCCAAAAGTTAGGGGTCTAACGTTAGCGCAAACTTTTGGTGGTCAGGGGGTATTTTCATGTGCCAACGTTAGCCCAAAAGTTAGGGGTCTAACGTTGGCGCAAACTTTTGGTGCCCAGGGAGTGATTTTTAAGTTCCAACGTTAGCCCAAAAGTTAGGGGTCTAACGTTGGGGCTAACTTTTCACCCAAAAGTTTGTGCAAAAGTTTGAGGCTAACTTTAGGTCCAGCTTTTTGCTTCCTGGTTCAATTTCACTTATTCCATTGTCCTGTCCTCCCTTTACTCCTAGCCATTCCTTCTTGCTTCAACCTTTCTCCAAGCTTTCTTCACCTATCATTAATCAACCAAACACATCAAAGCTATGCTCAAAATCATGAGATATTCATACTTTCATAATATGTGACAATTATAGTATAAAACCTCATAAAATAGCATGAATTCATACATGGTTGATTAAATCAAAGGAAGCATGAAAATCTACCTAATTGACTTGCTTGTGGCTCAAGAAAGTGCATAATTCAATTGAAAACTAAAGAAAAAGGCTAGTGAAACTAGGCTAAGATGACTTGTCATCAATCATCCTTTTCACCATGTTAAAGAGCGAGTATACATCTTAAAAATAATCAAACACAGATCGAAGAAGAAACAGTAATACTTTTATTAATTCATAGGGCTCAGCTGGGCTCCTCCCCTCAACCTAGGAGGTTTAGAAACTCATACTGAAGGAAAATACAATATAAAATGTGTAACATGGCTGAAGATGGTAAAGATGTTCGAATAACATGAATCAAATCCCTTAAATACTAAACAAATGATTAATAAGGATAAAATAGTCTTTTTAGTGCTAAAATCCACTTCTGGAGCCCACTTGGTGAGTGTTTGGGCTAATCTTTGATGAGATCAAGGTGGTAGGAGGCCTCTAGGGCATTGAACGCTGGCTAGGAGGTCCTCTCTGGGCGTTTGGATGCTGGGCTTTGCTCCTTGGGTGCTGGACGCCTGGAAGGGGGCAGGAGGCTGGCGTTGAACGCCAGTTTTGGGCCTTCTAATCCGAAGAAAAGTATAAACTATTATACATTGCTGGAAAGCTCTAGAAGTCAGCTTTCCATAGCCGTTGAGAATGCTCCATTTGGACTTCGGTAGCTCCAGAAGAGCTCTTCCAAGTGCAAGGAGGTCAAATTTGGACAGCATCTGCAGTGCTTTCTCTGTCTCTGAATCAGACTTTTGCTCCAGCTTCTCAATTTCAGCCAAAAATTACCTGAAATTGTACAAAAACACACAAAATCAAAGTAGAATCCAAAAATGTGAATTTAACACTAAAAACTGTAAAAACTTAATAAAAACTAAACAAAACATATTAAAAACTATATGAAAACTATGCCAAAAAGCGTATAAAATATCCGCTCATCACAACACCAAAATTAAAATGTTGCTTGTCCCCAAGTAACTAAAAATAAAATAGGATGAAAAGAAGAGTAAGATACAATAAATTTTAGAGTTTCCAGTGAAGCTCAATTTCAATTCGATACGCGGGACTTAGTAGCTTTTTGCTTCTGAATAGTTTTGGCATCTCACTATCCATTGAAACTCAGGATGGCTGGCATCTTTAGGAACTTAGAGTCCAGATGATATTATTGATTCTCCTAGTTCAGTTCTTTTTTATTCTTGAACACAGCTTTTTAGAGTCTTGGTCGTGACCCTAAGCACCTTGTTGTCCAATATTACCACCAGATACAATAATGCCACAAACACTTTAACTGGGTGAACCTTTTCAGATTGTGACTCAGCTTTGCTAGATTCCCCAGATAGAGGTGTCCAGAGTTCTTAAGCATATTCTTTTTGCTTTGGATCACGACGTTAACCGTTCAGTCTCAAGCTTTTCACTTGACACCTTCATGCCACAAGCACATTGTTAAGGACAACTTAGTTGTGTCGCTTAGGCCAGGATTTTGTTTCCTTTAGGCCCTCCTAACCACTCATGCTCAAAACCTTGAATCATTTTACCCTTGCCTTTTGGTTTAAAGGGTTACTGGCTTTTTTCTCTTGCCTTTTGGTTTAAAGAGCTAATGACTTTTTTCTTTCTTTTTCTATTTTCTTTTCTTTTTCGCCTTTTTTTGCTGCATTTTCTTGCTTCAAGAATCAAATTTTGTATTTTTCAGATCATCAATAATACTTTTTCTTTTTCTTTATTCTTTCAAGAGCCAGCACCATAAAATTCTAACTTCAAATATGCACTGTTTATTCATGCATTCAGAAACTAAAGCAATGCCACCACATCAAAATAATTAACTATTTTTTATTGGAAAACTTAAAAATTTATGCATATTTACTTGTTCTAAAAAAATCTACTATTTTATTCATTGTTTAATGATGATAAAAGGAATAATTTATAGCTAATTGGAAAAATAAAAATTAATTAATTACTACTAATGCTTATGTAATCCTAAAAATTAAAAGACATAAAATAAAAATAAAATTAAAGACTTAAATACTACTAGTGATCATGTAAACCTAAATATGAGACATAGGAATTAGAATAACAGAAATATAAGAAATAAGAATTAGAATAGCCACAGAGTTGAAACTCAACAACTTTAGCTTGAGGGATGCTGGGCTCTTCATGGGAGAGCTTTTGGCGCTTCAGCTTCTCCAGCTCATGCCCTTGCTTCTCCTGCTCCTTGATCAATTTGCAAATCATGCTAGTCTGATCTTTCTACTCCTCTCTGAGCTGATCTAAAGTGCTATGCAAGTGTATTATAGATGCCTTCAGCTAGTCCCAATACTCCATTAGAGGATTTCTTAGGAAGGCTCATGTGCTTTTCTTTGGGTTGATCCTCTTCTATCTTGGAACTCTCCATCACCTGCTTGGTGATTGGTTTTTCCACTGGAATAAAGTTGTCTGATCAGATCATAACCTTAGCCTCTTAGCTTAGGCGAAAGATGAGATTTGGATAAGCTAGCATTGCACTAGTGGACACTCTGTTTGCTAGCTTGTAAATCTCACGGGGGATTATTTGATGGACTTCCACCTCATTTGCCATCATGATGCAGTGAATCATCACAGCTCTTGGAATAGTGACTTCAGAGTGGTTACTTGTGAGGAGTATAGAATGCCCAATGAAGTCTAGCCATCCTCTAGCAACTGGCTTGAGGTTCGTTCTTTTTAGCTGGCATGGTTCCCCTTTTGTATTCTCAATCCATTGAGTTCCAGACAAGCATATGTCCCCTAGGACTTGATCCAACTTTTGGTTGGCTACCACGCTTCTATTATAGGATTCAGGATCACCCCTTTGCAAAGGTAATTTGAAGATCTCTCTCACTCTATCCAGTTGAAAATACATGATCTTCCCCCTGACCATAGTACGAAAGGTATGGAATGCAGTTCCATCTTTCTTTTGCTTATCTGTTATCCACAGATTTGTATAGAATTCACGGATCATGTTGTATCCATCTTTAGACTGAGGATTAGTCAGAATCTCCCAGCCTCTCCTTCGGACTTGCTCTTGGATCTCCGGGTATTCTTCTTCTCCTAGGTTGAATCCCACCTCAGGAATTACCGGCCTTTTATTCATTATCTTGTGATAATATTCTTCATGTTGCTTGGTAAGGAATCAAACAGATTTGAAAACAACTGTTGAGTTGTCTTCTTTCTTATTTTTTGGGGCGGCCTTGCCACTTTTTGGAGCCATGGGATTGAAGATTTGATGAGAGAACAGGGCTCTTGCCACACCAAACTTAGAAGATTTGCTCGTCTTCAAGCAAAAGGTAAGAAAGGAAGAAGAAGAAAAGTGAAATAGAGGAAGAAATAGATGATGGAATTCGAATGAGAGGTGGTGAGTGAGGGAGAGGGGCACGGTCACATGCATATAGGGAGGGAGGGGAGGGATTTTTAAAAATAATCATAATAGAAAGATAAAGATTTTTGAAAAAGATAGAAAAAGATAGGTAGTTAAACTTGAAAGATAAGAAAAAATTTTAAAAAGATATAAAAGAATTTAAAAATAAGATAAGTATCAAAAAGATTTGAAAGTTTAATAAAAGATATGAACAAAAATATTAAAGATAAGAAAATATTTTGAAAGAATTTGAAAACAAGTTAAAAAAGATATGAAATTTTGAAAAGGATTTCAAAAAAATGTTTTAATTTTGAAATTAAATTGAAATTGAGGTATTTGAATAGGATTTGATTTAAAAATAAAAGAATATTTGAAATTGAATTGGAAGAAGATGAGTTGAATCAAGAGAAGATGAGAATTTTGAAGTTACCTCTATGCTGCCTCACTGGCGTTTAAACGCCCAGAATGTAGGCATTTGGCATTAAACGCCACAGTGTTCCTCCCTCTGGGGCGTTAAACGCCCAACCAGGGCTCTGATAAACTCTGATTTCATGATTTATCTTGTGCTTATTTTTGGGAATTTTATCACCTTTTTCCACATTTATTCAATGAAATAGCATGGTTTTGTAATTCTCCCTTGAATTGTGCTTAAATGTGAAAACATGCTTTTTAGGCCCTAAAATTGGTAATTTTAATTCACTTTAATTCCATTCGATGCCTTGATGTGTTTGTTGAGTAACTTCAGGTTCATAAGGCAAGTATTGGATGGAAGAAGTGAGTAGAAAAGCATACAAAGGGGAGAATACATGAAGAAATAAAGATTGGGAGTGCATCAAAGGACGCGCACGCGCAAAAGTGATCTCGCCCATGGATGCGCACGCGTACCTGCCGCTTCCGCGCGGATAGAGAAATTGTCAATCGACGCGCACGCGCACATGGCGTGCACGCGCCAATACTCTTACATGGCCCACTTGAAGGCAAAACGCCGGGGGCGATTTCTGAGCTGCCCAGGCCCAAGTCCAACTTGTTTCTGAGTGTATTTCATGCAAAATTGAAGTCCAAGCAAAGGGAGAGCAATTAGTTTAGCCAACATGAGCCTTTAGTTAGTTTTCTAGAAAGAGAAGCTTCCTCTTCTCTCTAGAATTAGGTTAAGATTAGGGTAGATTATCTTAAATTCAAGTTCAATTACTTGATCTCATCTTATCTCTTTTATAATTTCTCATTCTTACATCTTGGTCTTCTTAATTGTGATGCTAATATCTCGTTTTGCTCTCTTTTGTGATGATGAACTCATGTTGGATTTGATTGGTTTTTAATGCAATTTAGTGTTGATGTTCTTTTTATTGATGAATTGAGTTGTGATCTTACTTTTCTTGCACTTAGTAGTTGTTAGATTTCATTATTCTTGCAATTTATGATACTTACTTTTATTGCACTCTATGTGTTTGATGAAATGCTCTCTTTAATTTTTGAGTAGTTTTGTCAACTCTTGGCCTAAGCCAAGGGAATTGGGTAACCTTGAGTCATTGGGTATGATAGATTTGGTGATTTGAGAACCCATGGTGATCAATTTGACACCCATTGACGCTAACCCACTACTAAGTTAATTAGTAGGTAGGTTAGGACTTAAGGGTGGATGTGATCAAATCTATTTGACGTACTTCAAGCTTAGGAGTAAACGTTACGTACTTAAAGCTTTTGGGAAGTAGACTTAATAGGTTGGGCTCTCATGATTATCAATATTCGGTTTGTTGACAAGGATGGTGATCTCAATTACCCAAGTCTTAGCCAAGAGTTCTTTATCTTTCTTTCTTTACTTACTTGCTAAATTTACTTTCTTGTCATCTCATGAACCAAAACCCCCTTTTTACCCCTTCATAGCCAATAACTAAGCATTACATTGTTATCCTAGGGAGACAACCCGGAGTCCAAATACTTCGGTTAATTTTCATTGGGATTAGTTATTTGTGACAACCAACTAAATTTTTGTATGTGAGGACTCTTTGTTGGTCTAGAACTATACTTGCAACGAGAATTCACTCAATTGAGGAAATTCTATATCAACAAAAGGTCTACGCATCAGGCTCCCTGGCTAGCATTTAACGCCAGGCATGTGCTCCTTCTTGGGCGTTAAACGCCCAGCTAGGGCCTCCTGGCTAGCGTTTAATGCTAGGCTTGTGCTCCCTTCAGGGCGTTAAACGCCCAGCCAGGGCCTCCTGGCTAGCGTTTAATGCCAAGCTTGCTGCATGCACGGGCGGTTGAACGCCCATTTGCCTACCCTTTCTGGCGTTTAACGCCAGAAAGATCCTTACTCCAGGGTGTTCTATTTGCTGTTCTGCATCATTTTGTCTCTGTTTTAAGCGCTGTTCATGATCACAAAACATGAAAATTAACCAAATTAAAACATAATCAAAAAACAAATTAAAAAGAAAACTAACTAAAACAGAAATAATTAGAAAACTAATTGTTCATACCCTAGGTCGAGCTAGGCAATCCGGTTTGAGCGAAGACAAAAACGACCGACCTCTTACAAAGGTTGGTCGACACTGACCTCTTCTCAAAGAGCTCGGTCAAAATTGCTATAATGGCCCAAAAAGGCCCAAAGGCAGAAGTTAACAGCCTGCCTAAAGGCGGCTAGCCAAATATTAGGGGACTCACCCGCAAAAGATAAGATAAGATAACCAACTTATCTCAAGGGAGGTCACTTCGCACTACTATAAATACACTGGAGCACCAAGGTATAAATTGTATTCTAATTCTACACAAAAAACCTGCCTAAAGCACGTGCTAACTTAAGCATCAGAGTCTCTTGCAGGTACCCCCACCCTCCAGTGATCACGGATCAGCAGTACCACCAGATCCAGCAAGTCGGACACAACAGCTCCGGCCATAGCAGCAGATCTCCTCCGAGATTGCCCTTCAGTTTCAGGAAACCCTCGGAACATTGGTGCCATTGCCGGGGAACCTAGAAGTTATCCCATCATCATGGAGGACAACCTTTACAACAATCACAACTCTAGTTTGGAGGACAGAATGCCGCATAAGATACCATACCGAAGGATACACTTCAAAACAAGGGAGACAAACAACCCCCAGATACAGAAATTTTGGAGGCCATTCATGAACAATAGAATCGCCTTAAACAACTTGAACAAGAAGTCAACCAGCAGCGAGAGGCTGAGCGAGATCACCGAAGAGAAACTAGAAGGTGATGAGCGGATAATTTATACGCTTTTTAGCATTGTTTTTAGTATGTTTTTAGTAGGATCTAGTTACTTTTAGGGATATTTTCATTAGTTTTTATGTTAAATTCACATTTCTGGACTTTACTATGAGTTGTGTGTTTTTCTGTGATTTCAGGTATTTTCTGGCTGAAATTGAGGGACTTGAGCAAAAATCAGATTCAGAGGTTGAAGAAGGACTGGTGATGCTGTCGGATTCTGACCTCCCTGCACTCAAAGTGGATTTTCTGGAGCTACAGAACTCGAAATGGCGCGCTTCCAATTGCGTTGGAAATTAGACATCCAGGGCTTTCCAGAAATATATAATAGTTCATACTTTGGCCAAGAATAAACGACGTACACTGGCGTTCAACGCCAGCTTTCTACCCAAATCTGGCGTCCAGCGCCAGAAAAGGAGCCAAAACCAGAGTTGAACGCCCAAACTGGCACAAAAGCTGGCGTTCAACTCCAAGGAGGACCTCTACACGTGTAACAATCAAAGCCCAGCCCAAGCACACACCAAGTGGGCCCCGGAAGTGGATTTATGCATCAATTACTTACTCATGTAAACCCTAGTAGCTAGTTTATTATAAATAGGACCTTTTACTATTGTATTTGGCATCCTAGATCCTGGATTGTATTTTGATCCTGTGATCACGTTTTGGGGGCTGGCCATCTCGGCCATGCCTAGAGCTTCACTTATGTATTTTTAACGGTAGAGTTTCTACACTCCATAGATTAAGGTGTGGAGCTCTGCTGTTCCTTAAAGATTAATGCAAAGTACTACTGTTTTCTATTCAATCCTTCTTATTTCGCTTCTAAGATATCCATTCGCACCCAAGAACATGATGAAGGTGATGATTATGTCTTTCCAAAAATTTTTCAAAAATTTTTCAAAATTTTCTCATCTGTTTTCGAAAAAAATAATATAAAAATGTTTTCAAAAATTTTATTCAAAATTTTTAAAGAATGAATTCTAGTGTTTCATGAAGCATGTGAAGCCTGGCTAGCTGTAAAGCCATGTCTAAATTCGTTTGGATTGAGGCTTCCAACCATCAACTCTTATACAACTGTAGGGTATGTCAGGCATGTCATGTCTGAATTACATGCTAAAGCTTGGCTGGCCATTGGCCATGTCTAGTGTTTTGGACCGGAGCTTTCATTGAAAGCTTGGCTGGCTGGTGAGCCATGTCTAATTCCTGGACTGAAGCTTTAGACTAAGAATGCAAGATTCCTGGAATTCATGTTATTCGCATGTGCATCTTGCATTTTTCGAAAATTTCATGCATTCATAGTGTTCTTCATGATCTTCAAGTTGTTCTTGGTAAGTCTTCTTGTTTGATCTTCATGATTTTTTGTTTTGTGTTTTTTCATGTTTATCATATGCATTCTTGAATTCTTAGTGTCTAAGCATTAAAGAATTCTAAGTTTGGTGTCTTGCATGTTTTCTTTGCATTAAAAATTTTTCAAAATTGTGTCTATGATGTTCATCTTGACATTCAAAGTGTTCTTGGTGTTCATCTTGACATTCATAGCATTCTTGCATGCATTCATTGTTTTGATATAAAAATCTCATGCATTGCATAATTTTCATGTTTTTCATAAAAATTTCAAAAATAAAAAAAAATAATATCTTTCCCTTTTTCTCTCATCAAATTCGAAAATTGAGTTGACTTTTTCAAAAATTTAAAAAAAAAAAAATCAAAGTGGTTTCTTATGAGTCAAATCAAATTTTCAATTTTAAAATCTTATCTTTTTCAAAATCTTTTTCAAAAATCAAATCTTTTTCAAAATTCTTAGTTATTTTCGAAAAGTCCAAAAATATTTTTCAAAAATCTTTTCCTTATTTTTATATCATAATTTTCGAAAATAACATAATCAATTAATGTTTTGATTCAAAAATTTGAAGTTTGTTACTTGCTTGTTAAGAAAGATTCAAACTTTAAGTTCTAGAATCATATCTTGTGATTTCTTTTCAAAAACTATTCTCAAAAATCACTAACTCTTTTTCAAACATTATTTTCAAAAATCCCTTCTCCCCCATCTTATTCTATTTATTCATTCATATCCTAACATCTCATCTCACATCTCTGCCATCCTCACAGTTGTGTTTCTTCCATTACATTACATTCTTTGTCTCCCCCTCTTCTTCTACTCACATAGGGATCCCTATACTGTGGTATCAAGGATCTCTATTATTATTATTATTTTTCTGTGCCCTCTTCTTTGTCATACGAGCAGGAGCAAGGATAAGAACATTCTCGTGGAAGCAGATCCAGAACCTGAAAGGACTCTGAAGAGAAAATTAAGAGAAGCTAAATTACAACAATCCAGAAATAACCTTTCAGAAATTTTCGAACAGGAAAAGGAGATGGTAGCCGAAAATAATAATAATGTAAGGAAGATGCTTGGTGACTTACTAAGTTTGGTGTTGAACTCCCATATCCAAACTCTATGTTTGGTGTTGGAGAGTTTCAACAAAGCTCTGCACATCTGTGAGGCTCCATGAGAGCCCACTGTCAAGCTATTGACATTAAAGAAGCGCTTGTTGGAAGGCAACCCAATGTTTATCTAATTCTTATTTTTTATTGTTTTTCATGTTTTCTTAGGTTCATGATCATGTGGAGTCACAAAATAAATAGAAAAATTGAAAACGGAATCAAAAACAGCAGAAGAAAAATCACACCCTGGAGGAGCATCTATCAGGCGTTCAGCGCCAGAACAGAGCATGGTTCTGGCGCTGAACGCCCAAAATGGGCAGCTTCTGGGCGCTGAACGCCAGAACAGGCATGGTTCTGGCGTTCAACGCCAGAAATGGCACACAAATGGGCGTTGAACGCCCAAAATGGCCACCAACCTGGCGCTGAACGCCCAGAGTTGGGTACAAAGGCATTTTTACATGCCTAATGGGTGCAGGGATGTAAATCCTTGAACACCTCAAGATCTGTGGACCCCACAGGATCTACTCAGGATCTGTGGACCCCACAGGATCCACTCAGGACCTGTGGACCCCACAGGATCCCCACCTACCTCCACTCACTTCTTCTCACCACTCTCTTTCACACAACCCCATAAACACTCTTCCCCAAAAACCCTTCACCAATCACCTCAAACTCTCTTCCCCATCACCTGTTCACCACTCACATCCATCCACTCTTCCCCATAAACCTACCTCATAAACTCCACCTACCTTCAAAATTCAAAACCAATTTCCCCACCCAAACCCACCCATATGCTGTGTTCAAGAATCATCATACTGAACTAGGAGAGTCAATAACACTATTCGAAATCTGAAGTTCCTATAGATGCCAATCATTCTGAACCTCAATGGATAAAGTGAGATGCCAAAACTATTCAAGAGGCAAAAAGCTATAAGTCCCGTTCATATGATTGAAGCTATGTTTCATTGATAGTTTGGAATTTATAGTATATTCTCTTCTTTTTATCCTATTTAATTTTTAGTTGCTTGGGGACAAGCAACAATTTAAGTTTGGTGTTGTGATGAGCGGATAATTTATATGCTTTTTGGCATTGTTTTTAGTATGTTTTTAGTAGGATCTAGTTACTTTTAGGGATGTTTTCATTAGTTTTTATGTTAAATTCACATTTCTGGACTTTACTATGAGTTGTGTGTTTTTCTGTGATTTCAGGTATTTTCTGGCTGAAATTGAGGGACTTGAGCAAAAATCAGATTCAGAGGTTGAAGAAGGACTGCTGATGCTGTCGGATTCTGACCTCCCTGCACTCAAAGTGGATTTTCTGGAGCTACAGAACTCGAAATGGCGCTCTTCCAATTGCGTTGGAAAGTAGACATCCAGGGCTTTCCAGAAATATATAATAGTCGATACTTTGGCCAAGAATAGACGATGTAAACTGGCGTTCAACGCCAGCTTTCTACCCAAATCTGGCGTCCAGCGCCAGAAAAGGAGCCAAAACCAGAGTTGAACGTCCAAACTGGCACAAAAGCTGGCGTTCAACTCCAAGGAGGACCTCTACATGTGTAACAATCAAAGCCAAGCCCAAGCACACACCAAGTGGGCCCCAGAAGTGGATTTATGCATCAATTACTTACTCATGTAAACCCTAGTAGCTAGGCGAACCATGGTATTGGCACCATGTTCTTGGCGCCACTGCCAGGGAAAGAAAGAGCCATGAATTTTAGATCATTAAAGTGTAATCACGATTATGCGTACCAAGTTGCTCACGTTGCCAGGGATTGTTCGAGCCTGGACACCACAATTTCGTGCACCAGAAGGCGTCGAGAGCTGGAAGATAAGCTCCTCAAACTCGAGGCCGACTTCAAAACAAAAGCTACTCGGTCCAATTGCGAAGATAGCCCCCGCAAGGACCAAGACCCATTCACAAAGGAAATCATGAAAGCTAAAGTTCCAAAAGACTTCAAAGCTCCTCATATGACTCCCTACGATGGTACGTTTAACCTAAGTCATCATCTCAGCAACTTCAGGAGCTGAATGTACCTCACAGATGCCTTAGATGCAACTCGTTGTAAAGCCTTCCCGACTACCTTGACCAAAACAGCAATAAAGTGGTTTAACAGCTTGCCGCCATGGTAGATTGCAAGCTTCGATGACCTTGCCAAGAAGTTCCTGGCTAGGTTCTCTATCCAGAAGGATAAAACCACGCACGCCTCAAGCCTGCTAGGGATCAAGCAAGGAGATCGGGAGAGCCTCCGCAGTTATATAGAAAGATTCAATAAAGCATGCCTTGACATTCAGAATCTCCCTACAGAAGCAGCAATTATGGAACTTATCAATGGTCTGCGAGAAGGACCCTTTAGTCACTCCATATCCAAAAAACACCCAACATCTCTGAACGAGGTACAAGAACGGGCGGAAAAGTACATCAATATGGAGAAGAACGCTTGAATAGGAGAAACTTTAAAATCTGGATTCTCCTACCCTCCTCAGGATAAGGATAAAGAATCTAGGAAAAAAGAAGACCAACCTACTAAGAAACCTAGAAAGTACCATAACTACACCCCTCTTTAGGTGTCCCTTGTAGACGTTTACCAGGAGATATGCAGCACTGAGTTGATCCCACCGCCTCACTCGATTAAACACAAAAGAGGAGGATGTCGGACAGAGTATTGCAAATACCACTGAATCTATGGGCATCCTACCAACGCGTGTTTCGACCTAAAAAATGTTATAGAAAAATTGGCACGAGAAGGGCGGCTAGATCAGTTCTTAGCCAATAAAGTGGACGAACCAAGAAAGAGAAGAAGGGATGAAGAGGTTGGACGAGTTGAACGTCCACCTCACACCCTTGAGAGACATGTCCATATGATAAATGGAGGATTCGTAGGACGAGGGATCTCTAAGTCGTCCCGCAAGAGACACCTTAAAGAGGTGTATCATGTCGGAGATGAGGGCGAGTCATCCGACCTCCCCACTATTACCTTCACATAAGAAGACGCCACAGGTATCATCCCAGGGCATGATGACCCCATGGTCATTACCATCATACTCGCCAACGCTAATCTCCACCGAATGTTAGTAGACTAAGGGAGCTCCGCAGATATCTTATTCAAGTCTGCCTTCGACAAGCTCGGCCAACAAGAGAAAGAGCTCAGAGTTTATCCAAATAGCTTGTTCGGACTCGGAGACACCCCAATCTAGCCTCTTGGGTATATCCCACTACACACAACATTCAGAAAATGAACACGGTCTAAAACGATGAGCATAGACTACACCGTAGTCGACGTAAATTCCGCATACAATGCTCTTATAGGTCGGACAATGTTAAATTAGCTCACCGCAGTAGTCCCCACTCCACACTTGTGCATGAAGTTCCCAACTCTAGAAGGGATCACCACCATATAGGGAGAACAAAAACTCGCACGATGCTGTTACAACGAAAGTCTGAACCTTAAAGGTAACCCCGGAGGAAAAGAAGTCAACACTATTGAACTTGGGGGAACCCGGGCTCGCGAAGAACTTCGTCCTCAACTAAAAGGGGAGACCGAAGAAGTTCGGATTGGGGATACTCAAGAAAAAATAACAAATATAGGAGCAAACTTAAAAGGAAACTTCAAGGAGCTGCTGATACAGTTCCTAAAAGATAATTCCGACCTCTTTGCATGGAAGGCCACAGACATTCCTGTTCCGAGGGTTACCTGAAACTGTAGGTCGATCTCGGTCGAGATCTTCTGTACTGGTCGGAGATGACGTGTCTGGCTGGGGGTAGCGGCCGGAGCTGTCGTGTCTGACTTGTTGGACTGGCTGCACTGCTGATCCTTTGTCACCGGAGGGTGGGGGTACATGCAAGAGACTCCGATGCTTAAGTTAGCATGGGTATTAAACAGGTTTTTAGTAGAATCAGAGTATGAGTTATACCTGGGTGCTCCAGTGTATTTATAATAGTGTGGGATGACCTTCTTAGATAGATAAGTTAGTTATCTTATCTTATCTTTTGGCGGGGTCAGCTTATCTTCAATGGAACCGCCCTTATCTCTATAGGCTTGGGCTGCCTTTGGATCTGGATCGTATTCCTTGAGTTGGGTCCTTTTTGGGCTTTCCTGTCAATTTGGCCGACCTCTTTTAGGAAGAGGTCGGATAGTCTGACCTGAAGAGGTCGGTCACTTTGTCGTCAATCATCCCGGGTCGGATAGCTCGACCCAGGGTATAAACAGTGCCCCTGCTTGAGTTCGGTCTTCTTTTTTGAGGTCGAGTCCTTGACTTCGGTCTTTCTCTAGTGAAGCTAAACTCAAGCATTTAGTCGATTCCTTTCTTTGTAGAACCTTTTTGAATGTGGAACGTTTTCCTCTAAAAGCGCGCGCTTTTATATCAACGCTTTGTCCTTGTAAACATGCAAGGGTTTTTAATACCTTCATTAATTGATATTGATTGCCCCGTTTCCCTTGGCTTTATTTTGAATTTTGCAATTTAGAAACGGTTTCTCTTCTTCGTAGCCTCCCTTATTTTTCTTTCTTTCTGTTTTTCACCTAGACTTCATAGTTTCTCCTTGCGACGCCTGCTTGCTACTGCCTTCTGTGGAAGAGGGGTGATTCTAGATTTCATCTTCCGTTTCCTACTTTTGGCGAGTTTTTCCGTTCGAGGGGGGCTCTTTTGCCTGCCGCTTCTACTCTTCATCTTTCTTTTGAGGTTTTCTCCTATTTCTCCAAGTTTGATTTTTCTTCCATTCTCTTTTCCGTGTCACTTTTTCATATCTGATTTTGAGAAAGTTTTGATTTTGCTTGGAGAAAGTTTGGATCTTTCTACTTTTGCTGTGCTTGATTGCTGTTGTAATGTGTGTTCTGGGAGTTTCTTTGCCTTTTTGCATGAACCTTTTCGCCTTATCCGTTGTTTGATGCCTTTAGGGCTTTTACATGTTATCGCCATTTCTGTTGTGCTTTTGATGATTGTTTTGTTTGATTATGAAAAAAGGTTGTTACTTTGACGATTTTCGCTTGGCATGTTTGATGTTGGCGATGCTTTTTGATGATAGACTGTAAAAAGATAGTGGCTTTGATGACTTTTTGTGTTTGACTTTCTTTTTCGAAATGTTTGTTATTTGAAATGTTCTTTTCTTGTTTGAGAGATGCCAGGACGTAAGCCGTAGATTTTTCCTGAAACCTTGCTTTGTTACTGCCTCCAAAGGATGCCCCAGGACTTTGGCTTGAGTCTTGGGGTTTTCCTTTTCTATTTTGTTCTTCTGTATCATATTAGTTGAGTTGTTATGCCCCTCGTCCGAGATGTTTTTTAGTAATCCAATCTTCTTTTCTTATTGTAGGATTTGTTGGCCTCATGTCTTCTCGCAATAACATTGTAGAGATGTCTTCTAAAGTTCCTGAGGGGATGTTTGATTGGCTGGACTCCCTTGTCTTAATGTGTGTCTCTGTGGTGGACGCTGATTTTTGTGTAGAGCTGAGGAAACGTCATAGGATTTGTGGTAGCAATGCCCGGGAGAGGGATTATGAGCTTGTTGCACCCGACTCTGACGAGAGGGTTTGTTTTCCTACTTCGGTCGGGAGGGAGCGTCCTTTCTTCTATACCTATGAATATTTCTTCAGCCAGTTGGACATTACTTTTCCATTTACTACTTTCGAGACCGACTTGTTGCGGTCGTGTAATATTGCCCCATCCCAGCTTCATCCAAATTCCTGGGGTTTTATCAAGATCTTTCAGCTGCTTTGCCAAGAGTTAGGTGTAACACCTTCTCAAACTCTTTTCCTTTATCTTTTTGTTTCTGCCAAGCTTGGTGCCTCTTCCAAAAAGAAGCTTGCGCAATAAGGTCAAGCGACGCGGACGCGTGGGTTATACGATCGCGTGACTCGATTTGTGCCAGTGGCGCGAGTGCAGCCTCGCGCTCGCACAACTCTCTGTTCAAAATCTTATTAGTGCCAAATTTTAAGTGACGCAATCGCATGGGGCATGCGATCGTGTGAGTGGGCTTTAAAGGAATATGACGCGGTTGCGTGGGTCACGCGGCCGCGTGGGAAGGATTATGCGTTCAGCACCAATCCAGCACCACTCTCGCACAACTTTCGAGTGTGCACCACTTTGACGTTGAAATCTTGGTAACGCGACCGCGTGGGAGGCCATTATTCCCATATGATGCGGTCACATCAGCGATGCGGTCACGTGGGATGATTTGTGCCATTGGCACGCCTCCAGCCATGCTCTCGCGTGACTTTTTTGTTCGTTTTCTTTTCTTCCCATTGCACTGGTGACGCAGACGCGTCAGCGACGCTGCCGCGTCACGTGCGTGTGTTTCCATTTTTTTAATGCAATATGCAGATGCAAATGCAGTGCTTAATGTGAATGCTATGCATGATTCCAGGTTCAATGAAAATAAAATAAAATAAAAATAAACAACACGAAATAAAATTGAAAAAGAACGATCATACCATGGTGGGTTGTCTCCCACCTAGCACTTTTAGTTATAGTCCTTAAGTTGGACATTTGATGAGATTCCTGCTATGGTGGCTTGTGCATGTACTGATCCAGGAATTCCCACCAATGTTTGTATTTCCAGTAGTCTCCGGGGTCCCAAACTAAGCATGTAAAGCCCTTAAGAAGCTTCAAACAGATTCTTAGGCTCCCGGGGTGACAAATGCCAGAACAGATTCCAGGATCCCAAACTTTACTTTTACACCCGTTTTTGTCTCGATCTGCATTTTTCCAGCCGGGTGAAAGGTGATCTGAATTCTCACTACAGCGACCAAACAGCTTCCTAGACCCATTCAGTTGAGCTTTACACCAACCTTTGCATTTGAACTTAAAGCTTCCAACCATGATGAACCTTGCAGGACAATTCTTACCCCTGGCCATCTTCCTCTTACTCTTAATATCACAAAGAGCTCTAAGTTGACCATCCGTCTCCAGTAGCCCATATTCAAGTGGGGTTAGAAAGCTAAAGGGTATGAATTTTACCCACTTGAATGTTGTGAAGGATGAGGGCAACTTAGGGGGAGGCATCTTTAATGGAATTGCAAGCTCCAATCCCTTTGTGCTCTTTTTTGATAACTACCACCTCTTTGCAAGCTTCTTCAATTTCAACCTCTTCCTCTTGGCAGCTCTCTTCCAATTCAATCTCCTCTTCATTGCTTTCCAAGGACATGGGAGGTTGTGCTTCTTCTTCTTGAATCTCCATCACTTGATCAACCTCTTCCAAGTCTTCAACTGTGATATGCCTTGGAGGTTGTACACCCTCCTCAACATCAATTGCAACCGTCTTGGAAGGAGGCTCTATGTTTTGACTTTCCCATGGAGGTTTGGCATCTCCTAAGTCTTCAACCAATTCTTCTTCTTCAATAATCCCGGCTTCCTCTACTTGTTCCAGTACAAAGTCATGCTCCGTACTGTTCACTGGAGTTTCTAGTATCTCCTTCATACTACGTTCTTCATTAGATTGTCCACATGAAATCATAAAAACAGTCGTGTTGTAGATATAGTCTCTAAACCGACAGAAATCCCTTCGTACAAACGTTTTGGTTGTCACGAGTAACAAACCCCTTTGAAATTGATAACCGAGTATTCAAACCTCGGGTCGTCTTCTCAAGGAATTGCAGGGAAGTATGTTCTTATTATTGGTTTTGAGTTTTGTAAATTGGGGTTTTGGAAGTAAGGTGGGAATATGTTATATGACAAATAATTTAAATAGAAATTAAAATAAATAAATAACTGTAAAGCAACTTTTGGCAAGGTATGAGAAATTGGAAGTCCAGTCTAGTTATCCTTATCAATGATGATGAAATCTGAATCTTAATTCCACTTAGTTAACCTTTGCTATAACAAGGGAAGGTCAAGTGACTAATTAGTTAGATCTTTGAATCCTAGTTAATTTCTAAGAAAAGATTGGGATTATTGAAGATCAATTCAATTAGCAAGGATAACAATTATCAATTATGCTATTGAGTTGGATAATTCCTGAGTTACTGATTAATTAACCAAGACCAAAAGGGAAAATATCTAAATTAAATTAAAAGCATTCATATGAATAAAGCAAAGCAAAATTAAGTCTGAAAATACCTCGAATTGCATTCACAAAAGAACTTAAATCTGACATAGACATTCATAAATTAAATTAGGAAAATAAATAAAAAGAACATTGAACCTGGGATTGAGAGTCACTCCTAAAACTAAGAGAAGTCCTAAATCCTAATCCTAAGAGAGAGGAGAGAACCTCTCTCTCTAAAAACTACATCTACTCCTAAAATTGTGAATTGTGAGAGCCTCCTTTTGAATGGATGCATTCCCCCATTTTATAGCCTCTAATCTGTGTTTTCTGGGCCGCAAACTGTGTCGAGAACAGCCTAGAAATCGCTGGAGAAGAATTCAAACACGCTGATTTCCGTCACTGCGATGCGGCCGCATGGAGCACGCGGTCGCGTCACCTAGCGTCAGAGCAACTATGGCATATTATATATCAAATTGAAGCCCCGGACGTTAGCTTTCCAACGCAACTAGAACCGCATCGTTTGGACTTCTGTAGCTAAAGTTATAGCCGTTTGAGTGCGAAGAGGTCAGGTTGGACAGCTTAGCAATTTCTCCAGCTTCTTGTATTCCTTCCACTTTTGCATGCTTCCTTTCCATCCTCTGAGCCATTCCTGCCCTGTAATCTCTAAAATCACTTAACACACATATCAAGGCATCTAATGGTAATAAGAGAGGATTAAATATATCAAAATTAAGACCAAAGAAGCATGTTTTCAGTCATAGCACAAAATCAGGAAGGAGAATGTAAACTCATGCAAATAGTATGAATAAGTGGGTAAAGAGTAGATAAAAACCACTCAATTGAGCACAAGATAAACCATAAAATAGTGGTTTATCAATGACCTTCTTAGATAGATAAGTTAGTTATCTTATCTTATCTTTTGGCGGGGTCAGCTTATCTTCAATGGAACCGCCCTTATCTCTATAGGCTTGGGCTGCCTTTAGATCTGGGTCGTATTCCTTGAGTTGAGCCTTTTTTGGGCTTTCCTGTCGATTTGGCCGACCTCTTTTAGGAAGAGGTCGGATAGTCTGACCTGAAGAGGTCGGTCACTTTGTCGTCAATCATCTCGGGTCGGATAGCTCGACCCAGGGTATGAACAATGCCCGACATAAATCCTGGACTAATGTGCCACAAACTGGCAGTATAACCTGGATCCCGGCCAATGCGATAGAAGCGTAGGAAGCTTGGCCCAGAAAGGTCCCAAGCTATGGAAGAACAGGTACAAGCCTTACCCGAGGCAGGGTTCATAAGGGAGGTTAAATACCTATTATGGGTAGCCAACGTCGTCTTGGTAAAGAAGTCAAATAGAAAGTGGCGGATGTACTGACTACACAGACCTCAATAAGGCCTACCCAAAAGATCCCTACCCACTCCCAAATATAGACACTTTAGTGGATGCCTCTTTCGGATACAAGTACCTTTCCTTCATGGACACCTTTTTAGGATATAACCAAATCCCAATGTATCCACCCGACCAAGAAAAGACCTCATTCCTAACCCTTAGAGCGAACTAGTGCTACATTGTTATGCCTTGTGGACTCAAAAATGCAGGGGCTACATACCAAAGATGATGAACAAAGTTTTCGCCGATCACATCGGAAAGTTAATGGAGGTATATGTAGATGACATGCTGGTAAAAACATAAAAGAGGAATCATTTCTATCCGCCTCGCCAAAGTGTTCGACACCATAAGAAAGCATGGCATGCGACTCAACCCCGCAAAGTGCACCTTCACAGTAGAAGCCGGCAAATTTTTGGGCTTCATGCTCACTCAGAAAGGAATTGAAGCTAACCCAGATAAGTTTCAGGCCATACTCAACATGAAAAGCCCAACCTGCGTCAAAGAGGTACAATAGCTTAATGGAAAACTAGTAGCCCTATCTAGATTTCTAGCTGGATCAGCCTTAAGATCTCTCCCCTTCTATGCAACATTAAGGAAGGGAAAGATGTTTGAGTGGACCCCAGAATATGAAGAAGCCTTCCAGGATTTCAAGAAATTTCTGGGGCAACAACCCATCCTTACTCGACCTCGGGAAGGCGAAGAACTCATACTATACCTCACTGTAGGAAGTCGGGCAATAGCTTCAGCACAAGTCAGAGAAGACGAAAGTGCGCAACAACCCATCTATTTCATCAGTAAGGCTCTACAAGGGGCTGAACTAAACTATCAAAAGATAGAGAAGTTCGCCTATGCCCTTATACCCACTTCTCGACGACTCCGCCCATACTTTCAAGCTCACACCATCAGAGTACGGACTAACCAGCCCATAAAAGGTATTTTACAGAAAACAGATTTAGCGGGAAGAATTCTACAATGGGCAGTGGAGTTATCAGAATTCGACCTTAAATATGAAGCTCGGACAACTATTAAGTCACAGTATCAGGCCGACTTCATCGCAGAATACATTGACACCCTGGGTATCCCCATAAAATGGAGTCTCTACGTGGACGGCTGATGAGTCCATATTTTCCGATGTATTTTGGCTTGATTTAAATGGATTCTAGCATATGAACTCACACTTAAGCACTAAAGTAGCATACTTTTGTGTTGGGTCCCTAATTTGATTCTGAAATTGAAAACATGCATTTTAATGCTTAGATTAGTGATTTTTAATTCCACTTTTATGTCATTTGATGCCGTAATATGGTTTGTGAGTAATTTCAGGCCTTAGAGGAAAGAATGGATGACCAAAAGTGGAAGGAAACATGTACAAGGGAGAAAACATGAAGAAAACAAGGAAAGCACACAGAGCGACGTGTGCGTGCACACGAGTACTTGTGCGTACGCACAGGACGATTTTAGGCCGCGTGTGCAGACGCACACATCTGTGCGTCTGCACAGGTCCCTGCACGTGATTTTGTTAATGAAACGCGTGCTATGTGTTTTCTGAGGGATTTTGGCCCAAATTTTGAAGGCTTGGATCTGAATTTGGAGTGCTATATAAGGGGGATTCAACACATTAGATGGAGAGCTCATTTTAGGTAGTTTTAGAGAGTAATTAGGAGTAGGAGTAGTGTAGCATTGCTCTCTTAGGGTTTTAATTTCCATCTTCATTGTAGCATTTTATAGAAGTTTAATTTGGATTTTTGATCATCTTTAATTGTAAGTACTCTCATTTTCCTCTTTAATTACATTGTCTTTACTTTCATTTGCTCTTGGTTCAAGTTACTTGTTCATATTTACAATTTTGTGTTTCTTGAAGTTTTGATCAATGAATTTTATGTTTCTTGCCTCCTTTATGTTTGATTGCTTGTTTATGTTTGGTTTTGTTGATAGTTGGTTATAGTTTTACATTTTCCTTTACAATTTCTCATACTTTACTTTTATGCACACAAGGTATTTGTGAAAATGCCAACTTTAGAATTTGAGTAGATTTCTACACCTTGGCTTGTGGTTTGAGTTCCTAGGATACTAGAGTCATAATGTCCGATATTTAGTGATAATTCTTGGGTAGTTAGTTGACTCTTGTTTCCATTGATGCTAGCCTTTTATCAACTAGTTTGGTAAGTTCATTAGGACTTATGGATTAAGGTTAATTATGCTTTCTTGACTTACTCCTCGATGGTTGGGGTTAACTAGGTGTGATTGACTCATCATAATTACCATAGTTGTGGTTATGGCGATGATAGGATTCCTTAGATCCTCATTCCCAAGTCAAGATGTTTTCTTGCATTTGAAGTTTCCTTTCCTTGCATTTAATTACTTTGACTTTTATTGCTTTGATGTTTAATTTCTTGCATGTTTAGTTTTCACACTCTTGGTTGAGAAATTGGATGTTTGGGTGCAATTGAGTTGTGGATGTCCATTCCGCATTGTGTGGGAATAGTTAATTGGTTTGGTTTCTGTTGACGCTAGTCTTTCACTAAGTAATTAGTGAGTTGACTAGGACTTATGAATTGAGATCAATTATACTTTTGACTAATTCTCAAGGAGGATTGACTAGTTTGGATTGATTCCACACAATTGCCATGTTTGTGGTCCACAACTAGGTTAGAAAACCTAAATTACCCACTTCTTGCCAAGTGTCCTTTTTAGCTTTCAATTTCTATTTTTCATTGCCTTTACTTGCATTCATTTAATTTCTTACATGCTAAGTTACTTCCTTGCTATTTACATTTCCTTACTCTCTCTTGCTTTCATTCACAAATCCCCATGCTCTTACTCTATCTCATAGCCAATAATTGTACACTTAATTGTAACTCCTTGGGAGAACGACTCGGGAGCGAAATACTCTCGGTTTATTTTGTATTGACTTTATTATTTGATATTGAGATTTCATTGTTGGTTTGGACTATGCTACCAACGAATTGATTCTTGTCTTTGATTGATTCTAAACCATACAATAATTTTCATTATCAAATTTGGCGCCGTTGCCGGGGAGTTGCAACGGTGTTGGTTTTGGCTATTGTATATATGTTAATATGTAAATAGCTTGCTTTTCAATTATCTTTTATTTTTATCAATTGTTAGGATTGGGATCCCGGAGGACATTGGAGATTCAAGCATTTGGTGGGAAAGTCAAGCACAAGCCACCATAGCAAGGGCTCTCCCAATTGTCTAACTTAAAGATATTAAATAAAAGTGCTTGGTAACATTGTTCTAACTCTTCTATTTTGTACATATTTTGACTTGTTTGCTTTTTGTTATGCTTGGTTAACTTAGAATTATTTTAATTTGGAGTTAGTTATGTTAATTATGGTTTGGATCATGAATTTATGGGTTCCTGCATGTTTTGGTGTTGAGTTTTGATTGAGTTAAGGCTTGGTGCCTTAGATTTTAAAGAAAATTTTTTGGGAAAAACAGGGCATGTGCATGCGCACACCCTTCTGCGCGCGCACACCACAACAATTTTTCACTTCCTGTACGTACGCACCCACTTGTGGGTACGCACACAAGCCTTTATGCCCACTGTTCGTAGCGCCAGCACGCTTTATGCGCGCGCATTCCCCTGCTTTCTGCGACCTATGTGTGCGCACCTACTCGTGCGTACGCACACTTGCCCTTTTTCACATTCTCTGTGCAGCCGCACAGGCTTATGCATCCACACGCCAACTTGCAACCAATCTGGTGGGAGCGTTGGCACAGCCTGTGCGTGGAAACCCTTGCCCCTTATGCTTTGTGCGCGTGCACACGTGATCCTTTCCATGTCCTTAATAAAAGGGCCTTCTATGCGAGCGCACAGCCCCGTGCGCACGCACACGTCTTGATTCCTCTTCTGCCAGGAGTGCTCGCATAGAGTGTGCGCTCGCACACCTTCCCTTTTCCGCCTAGTGTGCATATGCACACGTATCTGTGCGCACGCACACCCCTGTTTTCTCACCACTACACTTCTCTTCTTCCATTCTCTCTACTTCTTCTCTTCTTCTTCCTTTCACCCCTCTCTTCTCTCCCTTTTACCTTCTTCTCTACTTGCTCTACTTTGTTTTATTTGCATTTCATTTTTTAGTTTGGTAATTGTATTAGTTTTTGTTTAATTATTTGTTGATTCAATAAGTTGCAAGTGTTTGATTTATGTTGATTGGGTTGCTTCTTGATTGAATTTCATCAATCCACTTGTACTTTACCTTCAATTACTATCACCTAATTAGATTTGCACATTTACATTTTTGTTGCATATTAGGTGAAACTTTTATAAGTGCATACGAAATTTAGTGAATTGAATTGAATTGCTTGTTCACCGTGATTTTTAAGTCAATATAATCACATCACAAGGTCCTTGTTTCTTGTTAATGCCTTGCATTTGTTTGAGTTAACTTGGCTTGATTCTATCAAGACTTGTCACTTTTTGTAACAAACACCTTAACCATGTGATTATTTGATTTTTCGTAAGGATGAATAAGTAATTTTCTTTTTATGATTGCATTAGTTATTGTTTATTGTGCTATTTTATATCAATCTTGAGCTTTCACTTGCACAATTTCAATATCCAATATGTCCTACATTCAATTCACTCTTGTTGCAATTGCCTAAGCTTGCTTGTGTTTAATGGATGCTCATTTATTGCTTGCATCTTAGGCCATTTAATTGAGGAACTCATGCCTACTTTTTCATTGTGTAGATGCCACGTTAGCCGGCCGTTGATGAGACATGAAGGCAAGGATCCGAGAGAGGAGAAGGACACCGAGGAGGGATATGCCGAGCATACAGTGGAATTGGAAATTTCCACACAACCCAAGCCCCCCATCCGCCAAACAAAGATGGAGGAGCTCTTGAGAGACACCCCCGGATCGTGTTCGTGCACGGAAGACCGTGTAACGCTGAAGTGTGGGAGAGAATTCGTCAATTTGGGGCGTAAACTTTCTTTTCCGAATACTTTGCACTTTTTTTGCTTTCTTTTATTATGTTTCTTGTAGATATATAGATATCTTTTGATTGTTACATTGCAATTTTCATCTAGTATATATATCTTAGCTTATGCATAGTTTGTTTCTAGTTATTGCATGTTGCATTTCTTACATCTTTTCCTTAGTATATATATAGAAGTTGTGATCGGATGATGTGAATAGTATAATGCCTAGGGATTTTGTCCTAATTGTTCATGTTAAGTTTTGCTTGTTGAAAATTAGGAATAGAAATAGGAAAGATTTTGAAATTGCATCCATCACAATATAATACATACATACATACATATATTAAATAAGTTTTGGTAAAATAACAAAGAATTTTCAAGAAATCTCTTTTTGGGCATTCCATTGATTAGATTTGAAAATTAATTTCTGAACTTGTTTGAAGTATCTTTTTAAGGAACATAGAAAAGAGCTTGAACAAATACCAAGTGAGATTTGAGCTTAAATTGTGTAGTTGCATATTTTCAATCACAAATTTTATTCTTGTGTGTTATAAACTCATTTTATGATTGTGATCTTAGATTTGCTTTAGTCTATATGTCCTATATTTGTTATTTTGGATTGTATTTAGTATGATTAAGGCCATCTTTGTATAGCTCACTAACCCATATGGCCAACCCTTGCATCTATCTTTGTAAACCACTTTTTGAGCCTTTAATTCTCCTTTGTTCTCATTATAAGCACATCATTCATCCTAAGTAAAAAACCATTATGTCCATTGATTGTATCTTTGATTAGCTTGGGTTTGAGTGTGTGTGTTATTCAAGTATAGGGGGATTTGTGGCAAACAATGGTAGAAAGTTATTTTCGGTGTTCATTGGGAAATTTTGAAAAAATGGGTAAACATTCATGCATTCGTTACTTGAAACATATGCATCTCTCTTTGTTGATAAAAAAAGAAAATTTGGTGTCTATACCTTTTGGGAAAAAAAAAAGAAAAAAAGAAAAAAAAGAGAAATGATAATAAGAATACAAATAAGGGATGCATATGTAGTTGAATTGGAAAGAAAAAAAATGCATGAGTGAATGTGAGAAAGGGATAAATGGGTAGTTAGGTGGCTTTGTTATGAATATAGGATGATATAGGATTAGGTGGGATACTTGAGCTAATCATAGATCCAATCTATAAGCCCACTTAACCATATTAATTCTACCCTTACCCTAGCCCTATTACAACCCTCAAAAGTCCTCATGATATTTGCATTCATTCATCAAATATTAGTTGATTGTTAGTGATGAGAGAACTTTTGCGTGGTCTAGAAATTTGCGGATAAATCCTCGTTGCAAGTATAGTTTCTAAACCTTCAAAAGTCTTTTCATACAAACGTTTTGGTTGTCACAAGTAACAAACCCCTTTGAAATTGATAACCGAGTATTCAAACCTCGGGTCGTCTTCTTAAGGAATTGCAGGGAAGTATGTTCTTATTATTGGTTATGAGTTTTGTAAATTGGGGGTTTTGGAGCTTGGGCAATGAGCACAGATATATTTAAATGACAAATAAAATAAATAAATAACAATAAAATAAACTTTTGGCAAGGTATAAGAAATTGGAAGTCCAGTCTAGTTATCCTTATCAATGATGATGAAAACTGAATCTTAATTCCACTTAGTTAACCTTTGCTATAACAAGGGAAGGTCAAGCGACTAATTAGTTAGATCTTTAAATCCTAGTCAATTCCTAAGAAAAGATTGGGATTATTGAAGATCAATTCAATTAGCAAGGATAACAATTATCAATTATGCTATTGAGTTGGATAATTCCTGAGTTACTGATTTCTTAACCAAGACCAAAAGGAAAAATATCTAAAATAAATTAAAAGCATTCATATAAAATAAAGCAAAGCAAAATTAAGTCTAAAAATACCTCAAATTGCATTCACAAAAGAACTTAAATTTTGACATACAAATTAAATTGGAGAAATAAATAAAAAGAACATTGAACCTGGGATTGAGAGTCACTCCTAAAACTAAGAGAAGTCCTAAATCATAAGAGAGAGAGGGGAGAACCTCTCTCAAAACTAATCTAAATCATGAGAAGTGAATTATGAGAGCCTTTCTATGAATGGATGCAATCCCCCACTTTATAGCTTCTAATCTGTGTTTTCTGGGCCACGAACTGGGTCAAAAATAGCCCGAAAATCGCTGGAGAAGAATTCAAACACGCTGATTTCCGTCACTGCGACGCAGCCGCATGGAGCACGCGGTCGCGTCGTCTAGTGTCAGAGCAACTATGGCATATTATATATCAAATCGAAGCCCCGGATGTTAGCTTTCCAACGCAACTAAAACCGCGTCATTTGAACCTCTGTAGCTAAAGTTATAGCCTTTTGAGTGCAAAGAGGTCAGGCTGGACAACTTAACAATTTCTCCAACTTCTTGTATTCCTTCCACTTTTGCATGCTTTCTTTCCATCCTCTGAGCCATTCTTGCCCTGTAATCCCTGAAATCACTCAACACACATATCAAGGCATCTAATGGTAATAAGAGAGGATTAATATTAGCAATTATAAGTCCAAAGAAGCATGTTTTCAATCAAAGCACATAATTAGGAAGGCAAATGTAAAACCATGCAAATAGTATGAATAAGTGGGTAAAGAGTAGATAAAAACCACTCAATTAAGCACAAGATAAACCATAAAATAGTGGTTTATCAACCTCCCCACACTTAAATACTAGCATGTCCTCATGCTAAGCTCAAGAGAAGCTATAAGAGATAAAGAGGAATGTAAGAAAGTATGAAATGCAACCTATCTATATGAATGCAATTACATGCAAAACGTTTCTACCTACTTGGTTAAGAGTAAATAGGCTTTTCAAGATAAACATAAATCAGATTTCACTAATTCAAATCATACAATAAAAGACAAGTAAACTTGTAAGAAGATAGCTCATGAAAGCAGGGAACACAGAATCAAGCATTGAACCCTCCCTGGTAGTGTATATCACTCTAATCTCTCAAGTGTATAGGGTTATTCACTCTACTCTTCTCTAGTCATGCTTTCTAAACCTTGTTCTTCATCTAACCAATCAACAAATATTTAATGTACCAATGCAAACATCATGAGGTCTTCTCAAGGTTGTAATGGGGCTGAGGTAAAGGTAAGGATATATGTATGGCCAAGTTAGCTATAATATGAATCTTTAATTAGCCTAAGCTCTCACCTAATATACATATACTCTATATACTTTTAAATTCATGCCTAGCTACCCATAATTCCCACTTTTGTATAATTCCCATACTCATGTACCAAATTTTCTTTAATTTTTATCACATGTGCATTGATATTTTATTAAACTTAATATTGGGGTAATTTTGTCCCCTTATTTATTTATATTATATTATATTATATATATATATATATATATATATATATATATTTTTTTTTTCTTTTTTTTTCTTCTTTTTTTTCCTTTTTTTTTGTTTTCTTGCTTCAAGAATCATTTTTATGATTTTTCAGATATTCAAATAACATGTCTCCTTATCATCATTCTTTCAAGAGCCAACATATTTAACATTCTTAAACAACAACTTCAAAAGACATATGCACTGTTCAAGCAT
>NC_029788.2:90630672-90695053 GCF_000816755.2 Arachis ipaensis | reverse complement strand
ACTCTATATAACTTTAAAATCATACCTAGCTACCCATAATTCCCACTTTTGTATGATTCCCATACTCATGTACCAAATTTTTTATATTTCTTTACTTTTGTCACATGTGCATTGATATTTTCATTAACTTAGCATTGGAGTAAATTTTGTCCCCTTATTTATTTATATTATATTATATTATATATATATATATATATATATATATATATATTTTTTTTTTCTTTTTTTTTCTTCTTTTTTTTCCTTTTTTTTTGAATCATAAAAGCAAACATAACTTATCAATGCACATGGATTATCCATTATTTTTCTATTTTGGTTTTTCATGAGTAGGTTCCCAAATTCCCAATATTCAAATAAATTAGAAACATGATACATTCCCTTATTAACCCATGTTCCCACAGTTTCTCCACACTTAATTAACACACTATCTTAAGCTAACCAAAGATTCAATTGGGATATTTAATTGTTTTTCTGCTTTAAGGCTAGTGATATGGTAAAATACAGAATAAATGGGGATTAAAAAGGCTCAAAGTGGCTGACAAGGGTGATTTAAAGGGTAGGCTTATTTGGGATAAGTGAGCTAAAATCAAATAATGGCCTCAATCATATGTAAGCATGTAAATATACTAAATATTGGACATATAGATTGGAACAAAATATAGATTACAATCATAGAGAAGTAAAATCCAAACGACGCGGTTCCAGTTGCGTTGGAAAGCTAACGTCCGGGGCTTCGATTTGATATATAATATGCCATAGTTGCCCTAACGCTAGGCGACGCGACCGCGTGCTCCATGCGGCCGCGTCGCAGTGACGGAAATCAGCGTGTTTGAATTCTTCTCCAGCGATTTCTGGGCTGTTCTCGACCCAGTTTGCGGCCCAGAAAACACAGATTAGAGGCTATAAAGTGGGGGAATGCATCCATTCAAAAGAGGCTCTCATAATTCACTTTTCATATTTTAGATGTAGTTTTAGAGAGAGAGGTTCTCTCCTCTCTCTCTCTTAGGATTAAGATTTAGGACTTCTCTTAGTTTTAGGAGTGACTCTCGATCCCAGGTTTAATGTTCTTTTCTGTTTAATTTCGTTTCCATTTTTATTCACCTTAGTACTTTAATTGATATTTATCTTTTGAATAATTGGCTTATGGCTTTCATGTTATGATTTTCTTTATTAATGCAATTGAGGTATTTTCAGATTTGTGATTTATATTTAGCTTTTTTCATTCTTGGTTTTGGTTAAGAAATCAGTAACTCAGGAGTTATCCAATTCAACATCATAATTGATAATTGTTATCTTGCCAATTGAATTGAACTTCAATAATCCCAATCTTTTCTTAGGAAATAAATAGGATTCGAAGATCAAACTAATTAATCCCTTGACTTTCCTTTACTTTAGTAAAGGTTGACTAAGTGGAATTAAGATTCAACTTTCATTATTATTGATAAGGATAACTAAGTCTGGACTTCCAATTTCTAAATACCTTGCCAAGAGTTTATTTTATTATTATTATTTACTTTTCTTATCATTCAACATACTGCTTCCTTACTTTCAAAACCCCCAATTTACAAGACTCATAACCAATAATAAGAACACCTCCCTACAATTCCTTGAGAAGACGACCCGAGGTTTAAAATACTCGGTTATCAATTTTAAAAAGGGTTTGTTACTTGTGACAACCAAAACGTTTGTACGAAGGGATTTCTGTCGATTTAGAGACTATATCTACAGCGTGGCTGTTTTTATGAAATTCTTTACTAGCAAAAATCCTAACGTCAAAATGGCGCCGTTTCCGGGGAATTGCAAACGTGTGCCTTATTATTGGTTATTGTAAATATTTTATTTTTGCTTGTTTATTTGTTTTTATTTTTGTTTTTATTTTTGCTTTTTCTTAAGTTAAGAGGTTATTGGTTTTTATTTTAAATTTTCATTTTATCTTATTTCAAAAATCAAATTTCAAAATTCAAATTTAAAAATTTTTCAAAATTCAAATTTCAAAAATTTAAAATTCAAATTTCAAAAATTCAAATTTCAAAATTTCAAATTTCAAATTTCAAAATTTAATTTTCAAATTCAAAATTTAAATAACCTTTTAATTTAAATTTTTTTATTTTTATTTTTAATTTTTATTTGCTACTATGAACTCTCACCCCTTTGGCTATGAGTCTGTTTACAATAATGTTGCAGGAAGAAGAAATTACAATGAGAACAGGCTTCAAGATTGGAACAATCAAAGATGGGAGGAGCCACAAGGATTTGATCAACCCTCATGGCAACAACCACCTCCAATGGACTATCAACAACCACCACCATATGCCTATGAACCCTCTCCTCAACATGACTTGGGACCACCAAACTCACAAGCCCCTTTCTGCCATTCACCTCCATATGACCCTAACCCTCAACCACCATACCAACCACCTTATGAGCCATATGAACCATATATAGAACCACCCCAATTCCAACCCAATTACTCACAAGAACCACCACTTCAATATTCACCATCTCCATATCCATCAATCCAAGAGCACTATGATCCTATTTATGAAAGTCGAGTGCATCAAGAGACAAAGGATCGTTTCAAAGAAATAGTGGATCGATTTCAGGCAACCATTCATCAATTGGGGCAAGCAATAATGAGTCAATTAGCTTCCCGACGTTTGGACACTCAAGGAACCCCCATGGCTTCATGTGGACAATCTAATGAAGAACGTAGCATGAAGGAGATACTAGAAACTCCAGTGAACAGTACGGAGCATGACATTGTACTAGAACAAGTAGAAGAAGCCGGAATTATTGAAGAAGAAGAAGTGGTTGAAGACTTAGGAGATGCAGAACCTCCATGGGAAAGTCCAGTCATAGAACCCCCTTCCAAGACGTTTGAAATTGATGCTAAGGAGGGTGTACAACCTCCAAAGCATATCACAGTTAAAGACTTTGAAGAGGTTGATCAAGAGATGGAGATTCAAGAAGAAGAAGCACAACCTCCCATGCCCTTGGAAAGCAATGAAGTGGAGATTGAATTAGAAGAAAGCTACCAAGAGGAAGAGGTTGAAATTGAAGAAGCTTGCAAAGAGGTGGTAATTATCAAAGAAGAGCACAAGGGAGTGGAGCTTGCAATTTCATTAAAAATACCTCCCCCTAAGTTGCCATCATCCTTCACAACATTCAAGTGGGTAAAATTCATATCCCTTAGCTTTCTAATTCCACTTGAATATGGGCTACTAGAGACAGATGGTCAATTTAGAGCTCTTTGTAACATTAAGAGTAAGAGGAAGATGGCCAGTGGTAAGATTTGTCCTGCAAGGTTCATCATGGTTGGAAGCTTTAAGTTTAAACGCAAAGGTTGGTGTAAAGCTCAACTGAATGGGTCTAGGAAGCTGTTTGGTAGCTGCAGTGAGAATTCAAATTACTTATCACCCAGTTGGAACAATACAGATCCCGACAAAGATGGGTGTAAAAGAAAGAATTGGGATCCTGGAATTCGCTCTGACACTTGTTACCCCGGGAGCCTAAGAATCTGTTTGAAGCTTCTTAAGGGCTTTACCTGTTTAGTTTGGGACCCCGGAGGATATTGGAATTACAAACATTGGTGGGGATTCCTGGATCAGTACAAGCATAAGCCACCATAACAGGGAGCTCACCAAATGTCCAACTTAAGGACTCTAACTAAAAGTGCTAGGTGGGAGACAACCCACCATGGTATAATCGTTCCTTTTTCATTTTTATTTAGTTTTATTTATTTTTGAGTTTCATTTTATTTTATTATATTGAACCTGGAGTTTTGCATCACATTCATATTAACACTGCATTCTGCATATTTTTTTCAGATTAAAAAAAAATCATTTTGACGTTAGGATTTTTGCCAGTAAAAAATTTTATAAAAACAGCCGCGTTGTAGATATAGTCTCTAAACCGACAGAAATCCCTTCGTACAAACATTTTGGTTGTCACAAGTAACAAACCCCTTTTAAAATTGATAACCGAGTATTTTAAACCTCGGGTCGTCTTCTCAAGGAATTGCAGGGAGGTGTTCTTATTATTGGTTATGAGTCTTGTAAATCGGGGGTTTTGAAAGTAAGGAAGCAGTATGTTGAATGATAAGAAAAGTAAATAATAATAATAAAATAAATCTTGGCAAGTTATTTAGAAATTGGAAGTCCAGACTTAGTTATCCTTATCAATAATAATGAAAGTTGAATCTTAATTCCACTTAGTCAACCTTTACTAAAGTAAAGGAAAGTCAAGGGATTAATTAGTTTGATCTTCGAATCCTATTTATTTCCTAAGAAAAGATTGGGATTATTGAAGTTCAATTCAATTGGCAAGATAACAATTATCAATTATGCTGTTGAATTGGATAACTCTTGAGTTACTGATTTCTTAACCAAAACCAAGAATGAAAAAAGCTAAATATAAATCACAAATCTGAAAATACCTCAATTGCAGTAATAAAGAAAATCATAACATGAAAGCCATAAGCCAATTATTCAAAAGATAAATATCAATTAAAGTACTAAGGTGAATAAAAATGGAAACGAAATTAAATAGAAAAGAACATTAAACCTGGGATCGAGAGTCACTCCTAAAACTAAGAGAAGTCCTAAATCCTAATCCTAAGAGAGAGAGAGGAGAGAACCTCTCTCTCAAAAACTACATCTAAAACATGAAAAGTGAATTATGAGAGCCTCTTTTGAATGGATGCATTCCCCCACTTTATAGCCTCTAATCTGTGTTTTCTGGGTCACAAACTGGGTCGAGAACAGCCCAGAAATCGCTGGAGAAGAATTCAAACACGCTGATTTCCGTCACTGCGACGCGGCCGCATGGAGTACGCGGTCGCGTTGCTTAGCGTCAGGGCAACTATGGCACATTATATATCAAATCGAAGCCCCGGACGTTAGCTTTCCAACGTAGCTAAAACCGCATCGTTTGGATCTCTGTAGCTAAAGTTATAGCTGTTTGAGTGCGAAGAGGTCAGGCTGGACAACTTAGCAATTTCTCCAACTTCTTGTATTCCTTCCACTTTTGCATGCTTCCTTTCCATCCTCTGAGCCATTCCTGCCCTGTAATCTCTGAAATCACTTAACACACATATCAAGGCATCTAATGGTAATAAGAGAGGATTATTATTAGCTAAATTAAGACCAAAGAAGCATGTTTTCAATCAGAGCACATAATTAGGAAGGCAAATGTAAAACCATGCAAATAGTATGAATAAGTGGGTAAAGAGTTGATAAAATCCACTCAATTGAGCACAAGATAAACCATAAAATAGTGGTTTATCAACCTCTTCACACTTAAACAATAGCATGTCCTCATGCTAAACTCAAGAGAAACTATAAAGATGAAGAGGAATGATAGAGAGTATGCAATGCAACCTATCTATATGAATGCAACTACATGCAAAAATGATTCTACCTACTTGGTTTAAAAGTAAATAAATTCTCCAAGAATAAATATGAACTGGATTTCACTAATTCAAATCATGAAAATGAAGTACAAATAGACATGAAAGAAGAAAATAGCTCATGAAAGCAGGGAACAAGGAATTGAGCATTGAACCCTCACTGGTAGTGTATACACTCTAATCACTCAAGTGTTTAAGGTTCGATTCTCTCAATTCTCTACTAACCTTACTTTCTAAGGCTTGCCCTTCTTCTACCAATCAACACAAATTTGATGCACAAATACACATATCAAGAGGTCTTTTAAGGGTTGTAATGGGGTTAGGGTCAAGGTAGGATTGTATTTGGCCAAGTGGACTAAAATCTGAATCCTTAATTAACTTAAACTTTTCCACCTAACTTAGACAATCCATGTAATCATAATACAAAACCTAACTGTCCATTAACCATGTTTTTCTACATATTCATGCATTCAAATTTCAAGTACAGTACATATGCATTGCTTTCAACACTTAACTTTGGGGCATTTTGTCCCCTTTTATTATTTGCTCTTTTTTTTCTTTTTTTTCATTCATTCATCATTTTTTTTCTTTATTTTTTATATATTATTGTTTTTTTTTCAATGCATATGATTAATTTATTGAATGCATGAACATGTCCTAAATATTTCTTTCACATTTTCAGAAAATTGTAACATACTCAATTCTCAAACCAGATGTTTCCAAATCCACTTTTCCCCATACTAGTCTAAGCTAACCAAGGATTCAAATTAAGGATATTATTGTTTTCTGCTTAGAGTTAATGATGTGCTAAAGTAAAGAATAAAAGGGTAAAATAGGCTCAAATTGGTTTGCAAAGGATAACAAAAGGTAAGGCCATATGGGTATGTAAGCTCAGTGAAACAAAGGCCTCAATCATATAAATGCATGCATATAACAAACCATGGAAATATAGAATTAAGCAAGACAAAGATCACAATTTTAGAGAGAAAAATACACACCAAAAATAAAATATTGGTTGGTAAAATGCAACCAATTCAAATAGGCTCAAAAATCTTACAGGTTTTGTGTGTTCGAGCTCTAAACCATGTTCCAGTATAATATTTCTTCAAACAAATGTAACATTAAATTTTATTCAAATTAGTGAAATGCTCTAAAAGGTTTCTTGAAAAAGAAAATATCACTTCAACCAAGTGGTAAAATATGCACAAAATCAAATAAATATGCAATCAAACATACAAATGTGATAATGAACTAACAAATAAAGTAAAATATTGGTGTTGAATTAGGAAATGACTAACCCATGGAGATCGGTATCGACCTCCCGACACTTAAAGATTTCACCGTCCTCGGTGCATGCTAAGATGTGCAAGTGGATGGGTGGCTTCAACTGATGCTTTTCTCTATAGATTGTGTAGATTGACTTTCCTGTCTCCCATGTAAACGTCTTCCGGTTCTCTTCCGGGTGGCCATCCTGAAAGAAAAAGGGAAGAAGAGTAACCCAGAAATAAAGATAGGAAAATAAATACAGTATGGGTGGGTTAATGCCAAATAATAAGGGTCTCAATTACATGGTAGCTACAGCATGCAAGTGAGAAAACAATAGAAGCCATGGCATGCCAGTGGTATAAAATTTGTATATGGGATGAGTGTGGGTAATGGAAGTATCAATACAAGCTCATGTCAATGCAAATGGAGTGCAAGTATCATAAAATATTGGCATTGACAGATAATTAATATCATCCCACAGTGTAAAACAAGTTACCAAAATAAATTCAAGAAAAGATGCAACGGTTGAATAACAAATTTTCAACACCAATAAAAAAAAAATTCAGAAAAGAAAATAAAAATATGCACAAATTTAAAATCTAATGAATGAATATATGTAAATAAATTAAGTAAAATAAAATGGAGGTGAAAGAAAATAAGAAAGGAAGAAGAAAGAAATAAGAAAAGATAAGAAAAATAAGGAGTAGAGAAGAAAAGATAAGAAAATTGGCTGATCTTGATATTCTGTGCGCCGCTTGTGACGTGAATGCGTGAGTGACGCGGTCGCGTGGTGGGTAATAAGGTCAGATGACGCGGACGCGTGGGTCACGCGATCGCGTGGCCTGTTTTGTGCGATTGAAGCGAATGCAGCCTCGCGGTCGCACAAGTCTCTGTTCGAAACTTTTTTGCCAAAAATATGGGTGACGCGATCGCGTGGGGCATGCGATCGCGTGAATGGCCATCTTTTAAAAATGACGCGGACGCGTGGGGCACGCGTTCGCGTGGTGAGGCTTGGGCTTCCAGCACGAGTCCAGCCTAACTCCAGCTCAACTTTCTGCCATACACCCATTTACGTCGATTCCACAGAGCCACGCGTTCGCGTGGGTGACGCAGACGCGTGGGGAAGCTATTTTTGTCTAACTAAGCCTATCAAATGCTGTTGTTGCTTAGTCCATCAATCCTCGTGGGATCGACCCTTACTCACGTAAGGTATTACTTGGTACGACCCGGTGCACTTGCCAGTAAGTTTGTGGGTTGTAAAATACCGCACCAAGTTTTTGGCGCCGTTGCCGGGGATTGATTTTGATTAACAACTATTAGTTGTTTGATTGTTTAGATTAGGCATTTTAATTTTAATTTTCGGCGCCAAAAACTTGGTGCGATATTTTACAACCACACTTACTTACCGGCAAGTGCACCGGGTCGTACCAAGTAATACCTTACGTGAGTAAGGGTCGATCCCACGAGGATTGATGGATTAAGCAACAATGGTTAATTGATGTGGCTTAGTTAGACTAGAAGAAAATAGTATTGGAAGTTTAAAAGCATTAAACAATGAAGAAGAGTTTGAAGACAGGCAAGTAAGAATATTGGGAATAAAATATTGAGAAGGCAGTTAAGGCTTCAGAGTTATCTATTTTCATGATTGACTTTTCTTATTAACTATTTTAATCATGCAAGATTTAATTCATGGCAAACTATTTGTGACTAGACCCTAATTCCTTAGATTAGTGGGGTTTACAATTGCAATCCTGAATAGTTTTGGCATCTTACTTTATCCTTTGAAGTTCAGAATGATTGGCATCCATAGGAACTCAGAATTCAGATAGTGTTATTGATTCTCCTAGTTCAGTATGTTGATTCTTGAACACAGCTACTTTATGAGTCTTGGCTGTGACCCTAAGCATTTTGTTTTCCATTATTACCACCGGATACATAAATGCCACAGACACATAACTGGGTGAACCTTTTCAGATTGTGACTCAGCTTTGCTAGAGTCCCTAGTTAGAGGTGCTTAGAGTTCTTAAGCACACTCTTTTTGCTTTAGACCACGACTTTAACCGCTCAGTCTCAAGCTTTTCACTTGACACCTTCACGCCACAAGCACATGGTTAGGGATAGCTTGATTTAGCCGCTTAGGCCAGGATTTTATTCCTTAGGGCCCTCCTATCCATTAATGCTCAAAGTCTTGGATCCTTTTTACCCTTTGCCTTTTAGTTTAAAGGGTTAATGGCTTTTTCTGCTTGCTTTTTCTTTTTCTCTTTTTTTTTGCAAGCTTTGTGTTTTTTTTTCTTTTCACTGCTTTTTCTTGCTTCAAGAATCAATTTTATGATTTTTCAGATTATCAATAACATTTCTCTGTTTTCATCATTCTTTCAAGAGCCAACAATTTTAACATTCATAAATTTCACTATAAAAAATATGCACTGTTCATGTCATGCATTCAGAATCACAGAAAACACCACCACATTTAAGTAAATAAGACTATTCTTCAATATAGACCCACTTTCTCATGCAATATATCACTCCTGTATTTTTGACTTGAAATTAAGCTCAGTGAGTAATGCATGAGACATTTTTTTTATTTTTTTTTTCAGAATTAAAGCAATAGAGAGAACTAAACTAGTCCTAGGATTCTAACTAATAAAGGATCATGCAACAAATAAAGCAAAATAACAGAAAACCAGAACATAACATAGAAAAAGAGGGGAGGAATAAAAAATGAAAGGAACTCAACCACCTTAATTATCCTAGCGGTCGCTTTATTCTTCAGGTTGTGCTCCTTCGCGAAGATGATTCGCCTCCATTTTGTACTAGAAAGCCTATAAGCGCAGCGTCAACACCAAACTTAAAGGTTTGCTTGTCCTCAAGCAAAGAAGAACTGAAAATAGAAGAGACAAATATTAAAATGAAAGAAAAAAATGAAAGGATAAGAGAATAAAAGAGAATTAGGATTGGGAAAGAGAGAGAAAGAAAACTGGGCGGCGCAAGCGACGCGTTCGCGTCAATGACGCGATCGCGTACATCGCAGAACTTCCTTAATGACACGTCAGCGTCAGGCACGCGATTGCGCGTTGGGATTTTTACCAGTAAAGAATTTCATAAAAACAGTCGCGTTGTAGATATAGTCTCTAAACCGACAGAAATCCCTTCGTACAAACGTTTGGTTGTCACAAGTAACAAACCCCTTTTAAAATTGATAACCGAGTATTTAAACCTCGGGTCGTCTTCTCAAGGAATTGCAGGGAGGTATCTTCTTATTATTGGTTATGAGTTTGTAAATTGGGGAAATTTGGAGTTTGGGCAATGGGCACAGGTATATTTTCAAAGCAATAAAAATAAATAAATAACTGAAAAATAAACTTTTGGCAAGGTATGAGAAATTGGAAGTCCAGACTTAGTTATCCTTATCAATAATAATGAAATTTGAATCTTAATTCCACTTAGTTAACCTTCACTAAAGCAAAGGAAAGTCAAGGGACTAATTAGTCAGATCTTTGAATACTAGTTAATTCATAAGAAAAGATTGGGATTATTGATGATCAATTCAATTAGCAGGGATAACAATTATCAATTATGTTATTGAGTTGGATAATTCCTGAGTTACTAATTTCTTAACCAAGACCAAAAGGGAAAATATCTAAATTAAAAGCATTCATATAAATAAAGCAAAGCAAAATTAAGTTTGAAAATACCTCGAATTGCATTCACAAAAGAACTTAAATCTGACATACAAATTAAATTGGAGAAATAAATAAAAAGAACATTGAACCTGGGATTGAGAGTCACTCCTAAAACTAAGAGAAGTCCTAAATCCTAATCCTAAGAGAGAGGAGAGAACCTCTCTCTCTAAACACTACATCTACTCCTAAAATTGTGAATGTGAAAGCCTATTCATGAATGAATGGATTCCCCCACTTTATAGTCTCTAATCTGTGTTTTCTGGGCCGCAAACTGGATCGAAAACATCCCAGAAATCGCTGGAGAAGAATTCAAACACGCTGATTTCCGTCACTGCGACGCGGCCGCATCGATCACGCAGTCGCGTTGCCTAGCTTTAGAGCAACTATGGCATATTATATATCAAATCGAAGCCCCAGACGTTAGCTTTCCAACACAACTAGAACCGCATCGTTTGGACCTATGTAGCTAAAGTTATAGCCATTTGAGTGCAAAGAGGTCAGGCTAGACAGCTTAGCAATTTCTCCAGCTTCTTGTATTCCTTCCACTTTTGCATGCTTCCTTTCCATCCTCTGAGCCATTCCTGCCCTGTAATCTCTGAAATAACTTAACACACATATCAAGGCATCTAATGGTGATAAGAGAGGCTTAATATTAGAAATTATAAGTCCAAAGAAGCATGTTTTCAATCAAAGCACATAATTAGGAAGGAGAATGTAAACTCATACAAATAGTATGAATAAGTGGGTAAAGAGTTGATAAAAACCACTCAATTGAGCACAAGATAAACCATGAAATAGAGGTTTATCAACCTCCCCACACTTAAACATTAGCATGTCCTCATGCTAAGCTCAAGAGAAACTATGAAGATGAAGAGGAATGATAGAGTGTATGCAATGCAACCTATCTATATGAATATAACTACATGCAAAAATGATTCTACCTACTTGGTTAAGAGTAAATAAGTCCTCCAAGAAAAACATAAATCAGATTTCACTAATTCAAATCATATAATAAAAAGCAAGTAAACTTGTAAGAAGATAGCTCATGAAAGCAGGGAACATAGAATCAAGCATTGAACCCTCACTGGTAGTGTATATCACTCTAACTCTAAAGTGTTTAGGGTCAATCACTCTACTCTTCTCTAATCATGCTTTCTAAACTTTGTTCTTCATCTAACCAATCAACAAATAATTAATGTACCAATACAAACATCATGAGGTCTTTTCAAGGTTGTAATGGGGCTGAGGTAAAGGTAAGGATATATGTATGGCCAAGTGAGCTATAATATGAATCTTTAATTAACCTAAGCTCTCACCTAATATACATATACTCTATATACTTTTAAATTCATGCCTAGCTACCCATAATTCCCAATTTTGTATAATTCCCATACTCATGTACCAAATTTTCTTTAATTTTTATCACGTGTGCATTGATCTTTTATTAAACTTAATATTGGGGTAATTTTGTCCCCTTATTTATTTATATTATATTATATTATATATATATATTTTTTTTTTTCTTTTTCTCTTTCTTTTTTTTTTTGAATCATAAAAGCAAACATAACTTATCAATACACATGGATTCTCCATTATTTTTCTATTTTGGTTTTTCATGAGTAGGTTCCAAATTTCCAATATTCAAATAAATTAGAAACATAATACATTCCCTTATTAACCCATGTTCCCACAGTTTTCCCACACTTAGTTGATACACAATCTCTATCTTAAGCTAACCAAAGATTCAATTGGGGTTTTTTAATTTGTTTTTTTGCTTAAGGCTAGTGATGTGATAAAATATAGAATAAATGAGGATTAAAAGGCTCAAAGTGGCTGACAATGGTGATTTAAAGGGTAGGCTTATTTGGGATAAGTGAGCTAAAATCAAATAATGGCCTCAATCATATGCAAGCATGTAAATATACTAAATATTGGACATATAGATTAGAACAAAATATAGATTACAATCATAGAGAAGTAAACACACAGGAATAATATATTTATGGTTAAATAATGTAACCATATAAATAAGCTCAAATCTCACAAGTTGTGTGTTCTTTAACTCAAAAATCATGTTCCAAATACAACTTCAAACAAGTTTTAATATAAAATTTTTTTTTTCAATTTAAATTAGTGAAAATTTTCAAAGATAGGGTCTTAAAAAGAAACTTATTATTTTAACCAAGTAGTAACTAAATGCATAAAATCAAATAAATATGCAAATGCAACAACTAATTTAACGAAGAAAATTAAAACATTGGTGTTGAGACAGGAATGTACTAACCCACGGAGATCGGTATCGACCTCCCCACACTTAAAGATTGCACCGTCCTCGGTGCATGCTGAGATGTGCAGGTGGACGGGTTGTTTCAACTGTTGCTTTTCTCTAAGGATTGTGCAGATGGACTTGTCTGTCTCCCCATGTAAACGTCTTCCGGTTCTCTTCCTGGTGGCCATCCTGAAAGAAAAAGGGAAGAAAAGTAACCCAATAATAGAGATAAGAAAATAAATGAAGTATGGTTGGGTTAATGCCAAATGAAAAGGGTCTCATTTACATGGTAGCTACAACATGTAAGTGAGAAAACAATAGAAGCCATGGCATACCAGTGGTGCAGAATATGCAACAATGGGGAAGAGAGTGGGGAAGGAAAGATAATATAAATTAAAAATCAATAAAAATAATATAGGTATAAAAGATTGGCATTGATTTAAATACTGTTACCTAACCAGAATAAAACAAGTCATAAGCACCAAGATAATACCAGAAAAGAAATAACAGTTGAATAAGAACATTTGAACACCAATAATTTTAAAAAAAGAAAATAAAAATATGCACAAAATTAAAATGCAATGAATGAAAGTATGCAAATAAATTAAATAAAATAAAATAAAAGATAAGAAGAATGAGAAGGGAAAGAAGGGAAGAAGAAGTAAGTAAGAAAGGAGGGAGGAAAAATTAGGATTGGGGGAGAAAAGATAAGATATTTGGCAAATTAGGATAAGCTGTGCGGCGCAAGCGACGCGGTCGCATGGGGGACGCGGTCGCGCGGCTTGCGCTTAAACTGATTGACGCGGTCACGTCAGTCACGCGGTCGCGTGACCCGTTTTATGCTACTGGCGCGAGGGCAGCCTCGCTCTCGCACAACTCTCTGTTCAAAAATCATTAATTGCCAAATATTGGGTGACGCGGTCTCGTGGGGCATGCGATCGCGTGAGTGGCCTTATTTCCAATATGACGCGGACGTGTGGGCACACGTTCGCGTGGGAGGGCTTGGGCTTCTAGCACGAGTCCAGCCCAACTCCAGCTCAACTCTCTGCCATGCACCCTTTTTACGTCGATTTTCAGGGCACGCGGCCGCGTGGGTGACGCGGTCGCGTGGGAGGCCAAAGATCCCACCTGACGCGGACGCGTCAGCGACGTGGTCACGTGGGGTCAAATAATGCTAAAGGCGCGCCTCCAGCCACGCTTTCGCATGACTCTCTGTTCAATCTTTTTCTTCCCAATGCACTGGCGACGCGGACGCGTCAGCGACGCTGCCGCGTCGCGTGCATTTTTTTTTTTTTTAAATTTGAAAAAAATACAGAATGTAGTGTTAATATGAATGTGATGCAAAAACTCCAGGTTCAATATAATAAAATAAAATAAAAACAAACAACATGAAATAAAATTGAAAAAGAAACGATCATACCATGGTGGGTTGTCTCCCACCTAGCACTTTTAGTTAAAGTCCTTAAGTTGGACATTTGGTGAGCTCCCTGTTATGGTAGCTTGTGCTTGAACTCATCCGGGAATCTCCACCAATGTTTGTGATTCCAGTAACCTCCGGGGTCCCAAACTAGGCGCAGAAAGCCTCCAAGTAAGTTAAAGCAAGTTACAAGGCCCCAAGAGTGTTGATTGCCAGAATGAATTCCGGGGTCCCAAATCTTGCTTTTGCACCCGTCTTCAAGTTGATTATCATGATTCCATCCGGGTGATTCAGCTTTAGAATTCTCACTGAAGCGTCCAAACAACTTCCTAGACCCATTCAATTGAGCTCTACACCAACCTTTGCCTTTAAAGCTTCCAACCATAATGAACCTTGCAGGACAATTCTTACCACTGGCCATCTTCCGCTTACTCTTAATGTCACAAAGAGCTCTAAGTTGACCATCCGTCTCCAGTAGCCCATATTCAAGTGGGATTAGAAAGCTAAGGGATATGAATTTTACCCACTTGAATGTTGTGAAGGATGATGGCAACTTAGGAGGAGGTTTTTTTAATGAAATTGCAAGCTCCACTCCCTTGTGCTCTTCTCTGATAATTACCACCTCTTTGCAAGCTTCTTCAATTTCAACATCTTCCTCTTGGTAGCTTTCTTCCAATTCAATCTCCTCTTCATTGCTCTCCAAGGGCATGGGAGGTTGTGCTTCTTCTTCTTGAATCTCCACCTCATGATCAACCTCTTCCAAGTCTTCAACTGTGATATGCCTTGGAGGTTGTACACCCTCCTCAACATCAATTGCAACCATCTTGGAAGGAGGCTCTATGTTTTGACTTTCCCAAGGAGGTTCAGCATCTCCTAAGTCTTCAACCAATTCTTCTTCTTCAATAATTCCGGCTTCCTCTACTTGTTCCAATACAAAGTCATGCTCCGTACTGTTCACTGGAGTTTCTATTATCTCCTTCATACTACGTTCTTCATTAGATTGTCCACATGAAGCCATGGGAGTTCCTTGAGTGTCCGAACGTCGGGAAGCTAATTGACTCATTATTGCTTGCCCCAATTGATGAATGGTTGCCTGAAATCGATCCACTCTTTCTTTGAAACGATCCTTTGTCTCTTGATGCACTCGGCTTTCATAAATAGGATCATAGTGCTCTTTGATTGATGGATATGGAGATGGTGAATTTTGAAGTGGTGGTTCTTGTGAGTAATTGGGTTGGAATTGGGGTGGTTCTATATATGGTTCATATGGCTCATAAGGTGGTTGGTATGGTGGTTGAGGGTTAGGGTCATATGGTGGTGAATGGTGTAAAGGGGCTTGTGAGTATGGTGGTCCAAAGTCATGTTGAGGAAAGGGTTCATAGGCATATGGTGGTGGTTGTTGATAGTCTATTGGAGGTGGTTGTTGCCATAAGGGTTGATCAAATCCTTGTGGCTCCTCCCATCTTTGATTGTTCCAACCTTGATACCTGTTCTCATTGTAATTTCTTCTTCCTGCAACATAATTGTAACCAGACTCATAGCCAAAGGCCAAAGGGGTCATAGTAGCAAATAAAAATTAAAAATAAAAATAAAAATAAATTTAAATTAAAAGGTTATTTAAATTTTGAAATTTGAAATTTGAAATTTTGAAATTTGAATTTTTGAAATTTGAATTTTAAATTTTTGAAATTTGAATTTCAAACTTAAAATTTTTAGATCAAAACGAAGAAAACAACTAAGAACAATTTGAAGGTTAAGATGAACACGAAGAACAACTTGAAGATCAAGATGAACACCAAGAAAAAATTTTTGAAAATATATATTTCTTTAATTAGATAAAAACCAATAACCTCTTAATTTATAAAAAAAAAAAGCAAAAATAATAACAAAAATAAAAATAAATAAATAAGTAAAAGAAAATATTTACAATAACCAATAATAAGGCACACGTTTGCAATTCCCCAGCAACGGCGCCATTTTGATGAGAGAACTTTTGCGTGGTCTAGAAATTTGCGGATAAATCCTCGTTGCAAGTATAGTTTCTAAACCTTCAAAAGTCCTTTCATACAAATGTTTTGGTTGTCACAAGTAACAAACCCCTTTGAAATTGATAACCGAGTATTCAAACCTCGGGTCGTCTTCTCAAGGAATTGCAGGGAAGTATGTTCTTATTATTGGTTATGAGTTTTGTAAATTGGGGGTTTTGGAGCTTGGGCAATGAGAACAGATATATTTAAATGACAAATAAAATAAATAAATAACTGTAAAATAAACTTTTGGCAAGGTATAAGAAATTGGAAGTCCAGTCTAGTTATCCTTATCAATGATGATGAAAACTGAATCTTAATTCCACTTAGTTAACCTTTGCTATAACAAGGGAACGTCAAGCGACTAATTAGTTAGATCTTTGAATCCTAGTTAATTCCTAAGAAAAGATTGGGATTATTGAAGATCAATTCAATTAGCAAGGATAACAATTATCAATTATGCTATTGAGTTGGATAATTCCTGAGTTACTGATTTCTTAACCAAGACCAAAAGGGAAAATATCTAAATTAAATTAAAAGCATTCATATAAAATAAAGCAAAACAAAATTAAGTCTGAAAATACCTCGAATTGCATTCACAAAAGAACTTAAATCTGACATACAAATTAAATTGGAGAAATAAATAAAAAGAACATTGAACCTGGAATTGAGAGTCACTCCTAAAACTAAGAGATGTCCTAAATCCTAAGAGAGAGAGGGGAGAACCTCTCTCAAAACTAATCTAAATCATGAGAAGTGAATTATGAGAGCCTTTCTATGAATGGATGCAATCCCCCACTTTATAGCCTCTAATCTGTGTTCTCTGGGCCGCGAACTGGGTCGATAACAGTCCAGAAATCGCTGGAGAAGAATTCAAACACGCTGATTTCCGTCACTGCGATGCGGCCGCATGAAGCACGCAATCGCGTCACCTAGCGTCAGAGAAACTATGGCATATTATATATCAAATCGAAGCCCCGGACGTTAGCTTTCCAACGCAACTGGAACCGCATCATTTGGACTTCTGTAGCTAAAGTTATAGCCTTTTGAGTGCAAAGAGGTCAGGCTAGACAGCTTAGCAATTTCTCCAACTTCTTGTATTCTTTCCACTTTTGCATGCTTTCTTTCCATCCTCTGAGCCATTCTTGCCCTGTAATCCCTGAAATCACTCAACATACATATCAAGGTATCTAATGGTAATAAGAGAGGATTAATATTAGCAATTATAAGTCCAAAGAAGCATGTTTTCAATCAAAGCACATAATTAGGAAGGCAAATGTAAAACCATGGAAATAGTATGAATAAGTGGGTAAAGAGTAGATAAAAACCACTCAATTAAGCACAAGATAAACCATAAAATAGTGGTTTATCAGTTAGACGACTAGCAAATCTTGGAGAAACATGATTAAAGGAGGGTTGAGTAATTAAACCCTACACACTGAGCGATTATAGTGTAAACACATCCGGTGAGGGTTTCAATTGCTCAATTCTATGTTCCCATTGCTTATCTTATGTCTTCTTGCATGTTGTTGAAATGAATTTTAGAAATTTCAAATCAAATCTTTGGATATTGATCACATTGTTATCTTTGCTTTGTCTTGGCCCTAAGTTTTTACTTTGGATTAATTGAGATTCTTTTGTTTACTTTTGCCAAACTCAATAGGAATCATAGTATAGATATAGATAGATAGTATTTAGTATATTTGCATACATATAAGTAGTTGCATTGAATAAATCATTTACCCCTTCATTCATCTCCTTTGGTTGGTTTAGCATGAGGACATGCTTGGTTTAAGTGTGGGAAAATTGATGAGTCTATATTTTACGATATATTTTGGTTTGATTTGAGTGGACTTCATCACATAAACCCACATTTATTCATCTAAATAGCATGCTTTTGAGATTTCTCTCTAAATTGTGCTTGAAAGTGAAAACATGCTCTTTTGTGCTTAATTTAGTCAATTTTATTCACTTTAATCCCATTTGGTGCCTTGATGTATTTGTTAAGTGATTTTTAGGTTTCCAAGGCAAGTATGGGTTGAAGAAGTGAGGAAAAGAGCATGCAAAAGGGAAGAATTCAAGAAATGAAGGATTTGGAAAGCTGCCAGCCCTGACCTCTCTGTACTAAATTGGTCATAACTTGAGCTACAGAGGTCCAAATAAGGCGGTTCTAGTGTTATTAGAAAGCTAACGTCCGAGACTTCAAAATGATATGCAATTTGCTATAGTGGACATAAGTCTAAGTGTGCATACGCACAGGTACTTGTGCGTACGCACAAGTCGGGATTCAGCATGTGTGCAGACACACATGTCTGTGCATCCGCACAGGTCCCTGCACGTGACCTCATTAATTGCAAGTTACTGGCAGCGATTTCTGGGCCCTCAAAACCCAATCCAACTCATTTTTTGAAGCTATTTAAGGACAAATTGAAGAAGGATGAAAGGGGGCAATTAGGTTTAGTTTTTATTATGTTTTCTCTTAGTTTCTAGTGAGAGAAGCTCCCCCCTCTCTCTAGAATTAGGGTTTTATTTGTTAATTTCCTTTTAATTTCAGCTTTTAATTCTTATTCTAGTGTAGTTTCTTTTATGTTTCCATGTTCTTCTATGTTGTTCTTCTTCATTTCTCTTGTTATTTCTTTTATTTTGTCATTTTTATGCTTATGGATACTCTTTGTTACTTTAATTTTAATTAATGCAAATTTATGTTTCCATGTCATTTATTGCTTTCTCTAGTTGTTATTGTCACTTTCTTGCTTTGGTAGTTTTAGAATTTATTTTATTGCAATTTAATATTATTTTATTCTCATGCACACCAAGTGTTTGATAAAATGCTTGGCTTAGTTTTCACTTAGTTTTTCTCCACTCTTGGCTTGAAATTGTTGACTTTAGTGATCTTTGAGTCATTGATGTCCATTCTTGTTTGATATATTAGAGTAGTTAGTTGATTTGGTTTCCCTTGACTCTATGTGACCCCTTAGTGTTGACATAGGACTTAGGGATTGAAATTAACTATGCCTATTTGACTTATCTTCGATGTAAGGTTGACTAAGTAGCATTAACTCTTCAAAATCATCATGTGTTTGGGGTCAATGTCTAGGATAGGTAGCCTTAGCTCTCAATTACTTGCAAAAATGTTTTCTTGCATTTGAAGTTTCCTTTCCTTACATTTAATTGCTTTGACTTTTATTGCTTTGATGTTTAATTTCTTGCATGTTTAGTTTTCACACTCTTGGTTGAGAAATTGGATGTTTGAATGGAATTGAGTTGTGGATGTCCATTCTACATTGTGTTGGAATAGTTAATTGGTTTGGTTTTCATTGACGCTAGTCTTTCACTAAATAATTAGTGAGTTGACTAGGACTTATGGATTGAGATCAATTATGCTTTTGACTAATTCTCAAGGAGGATTGACTAGTTTGGGTTGATTCCACACAATTGCCATGTTTGTGGTTCACAACTAGGATAGGAAACCTAGATTATCCACTTCTTGGCAATAGTCCTTTTAGCTTTCAATTTCCATTTTTCATTGCCTTTACTTGCTTTCATTTAATTTCTTACATGCTAAGTTACTTCCTTGCTATTTACATTCCCTTGCTCTCTCTTGCTTTCATTCACAAATCCCCATGCTCTTACTCTCTCATAGCCAATAATTGTACACTTAATTGCAACTCCTTGGGAGAACGACCCGGGAGCTAAATACTCTCGGTTTATTTTGTATTGACTTTATTATTTGATGTTGAGAGTTCATTATTAGTTTGGACTATGCTACCAATGAATTGATTCTTGTCTTTGATTGATTCCAAACCATACAATAATTCTCATTATCAAATATGGCGCCGTTGCCAGGGAGTTACAATGGTATTGGTTTTGGCTATTGTATATATGTTAATATGTAAATAGCTTGCTTTTCAATTATCTTTTGTTTTTGTCAATTGTTAGGATTGGGATCCCGGAGGACATTGGAGATTCAAGCATTTGGTGGGAAAGTCAAGCACAAGCCACCATAGCAAGGGCTCTCCCAATTGTCTAACTTAAAGATATTAAATAAAAGTGCTTGGTAACATTGTTCTAACTCTTCTCTTTTGTACATATTTTGACTTGTTTGCTTTTTGTTATGTTTGGTTAGCTTAGAATTATTTTAATTTTGAGTTAGTTATGTTAATTATGGTTTGGATCCTGAATTTATGGTTTCTTGCATGTTTTAGTGTTGAGTTTTGATTGAGCTAAGGCTTGGTGCCTTAGATTTTAAAGAAAAATTTTTGGGAAAAACAGGGCATGTGCGTGCGCACACCCTTGTGCGCACGCACACCACAACAATTTTTCACTTCCTGTGAGTATGCACCCACCTGTGCGTACGCACACAAGCCTTTATGCCCACTGTTCGCAGCACCAGCACGCTTTGTGCACGCGCATTCCTCTGCTTTCTGCGACCTGTACGTGTGTACCTATTTGTGCGTACACACACATGCCCTTTTTTGCACTCTCTGTGCGGCCGCATGATGACAAGTCATCTTAGCCTAGTTTTACTAATCTTTTTCTTTGTTTTTATTAGAATTTATGCACTTTCTTACATTGTAAGTAAGTAATTTGGAGTGGAATTGCATGGTTTCTTAGAATCAATCAACCACCCTTTAATTGATACAAAATCATGAGGTTTAAGCTAAATTTAATTGATAATTAATTGATTTATAAACCTTGTGAATTTTGTGATACTTTGATTGGTTGATTTGATCACTTGTAGGTGAAGAAAGAAGAAAATAAGAAAAGCGTGGCTTAGGGAGCGTGTCCAAAGGAAGCAAAAAGCGTGCCCAAGGGAGGAAAAAGCATAGCAAAAATCAAAGAAGAGTGAAGGCAAAGTTGAGAAAGCAAACTGAGCTTCACAAGGAAAAATGGGAAAGAGCAAAGCACCAAGCTCAGTTCAATTAGTCAACTGAGCACCATAGAAAGCAAGGAAACAACTTGAAGCTCAGTTCACTAAGTGAGCTTTATCGGAGACTTCTCAAAATTAATTCAAGATGAAATTCCAAGGGAGGAAGCCACCAAGTTTCGAACCAATGACCCAAGGGAAGCAAGGAACGCTCCTTGCAAGGAAAATCAAGAAGAATTAGCTAAAATGCTTCTTCCAAGGTTCGAACATGGAACCACACACTACCAAGCTTGCAAGGAAAATAACACAAGATGCTTGGGCTAAGTTTCAAACCTGGGAACTCTTTGGAACATAAGGGAGGAGCGCTACTTAGCTTGCAAGAAAATGAGCCAAGATGCACTCCAAGAGGATCGAACCAAGGAGCTCCATGGAAAGCAAGGAAGGAGCGTCCACTCCTCCAAGAAAAATAAGCTTTCATTTGCTTCCATCAAGAGTTGAACCTGGGAGCTTGAAGACAAAAACAAGGTGCCACAATGGGAGCTCAGTTGCTTTTTCCAACTAAGCGATACTTCCCCCATCTCCCCATATTTTGGCACGCCCAAAAGCACCAAGGAGCAAGCATGATGCGCACCTTGACACACACCAAGGGGCTGTGACAAGCAGGAGGCTCTGTGCAACTCATGAAAACTGCAGAGGAAGCCCAAAATCTCATTGACATGGTAGCTAACAACTAGTATTTCTTTGCTCATCAAAGGCAACGTCACCCATCACAAAGGAAAGGAGTGATGGAGCTGGAAGGAGTGGATTCAATCTTAGCTCAAAACAAAATGATGCAGCAACAAATTCAACAACAATTTGAGCAAATGGCCAATAGGATTGACAATCTCCAAGTTGCAGCAGTCAACACAAGCCAACCATCAACTACATGGGGGACAAATGAAGAAACTCAAGAGGACCAACAGCAGGATCAAGTCCAATATATGCACAACCAAAATTTTGGGCCAAATGAAGTCTATGGTGATACTTACAACCCCTCATGGAAGAACCACCCCAACCTCAGATGGGGAGACAATCACAATCAAACTCAACAACCATGGCAAAGAAACTCAAGCCAAAACAGTTGGAAAAACATAAACCAAAACAACCAGCAAAACAATAACCAAAACACATACAGAAAACCACAGAACACTTACCCCAATCCCAACCATCATCCATCCAATAACTAAGCCACCAATCAAAACACATACCCTCAACCCTCAACACCCCACAATCAACCAACCTCAAAAGACTCTCAGAGGATTACCAACTTGGAGATCTTAATGGATAAAATGATGAAGCACCAAGAAATGACAACAAAGAATCAGTAGGCTTCCATGAAGAATATGGAGAGACAGATTGGACAGCTTTCCAAGCAACTCACCATTGAGAGACCTTTGAACTTACTCCCAAGTGACACCATTCCTAATCCAAAGGAGGAATGTAAAGCTATACAACTAAGGAGTGGAAAAATCGTGGTGAAGAAGGAAGAAGCAACCAAGAAGTCAAAGGAAAATGACAAGAAACAAGGGGAAAAAGAGGAAGCTAATGATGAGGAGGTAACAGCAAGCAAGAAAACTTCATGGCAGGCTCAAGAAAGGGAAGAACAGCCAAAAATTTCAAGAAAAGGGAAGGAAACAATTGAAGAGCCAATTAAGGACCACAGGCAGGAGGCTAACTTCACACCTCCACTACCATATCCTCAAAGGTTCAACAAGGAGACTAAGGACCAACACTTCCCTAAATTTCTTGAAATCTTCAAGAAATTGGAGATAAACATTCTACTAGCTGAGGCACTAGAGCAAATGCCCCTGTATGCCAAATTTTTGAAGGAGCTTATTAACAAGAAGAGAAGTTGGCAAGAAAAGGAGACTATCATGCTTACTGAAGAATGCAGTGCTGTGATCCAGAGGGGTATCCCACCAAAGCTCAAAGACCCTGGAAGTTTTATGGTCTCATGCACTATAGGCAAGATAACATTGGAAAATGCCCTATGTGATTTAGGTGCCAGCATCAACTTGATGCCTCTATCAATGATGAGAAAGCTTGCTATAGAAGAAATCAAACCCACTAGGATGTCACTAGTAATGGCCGACAGATCAATCAAGACACCCAATGGAGTTGTGGAAAATCTACTAGTGAAGGTTGGAAAGTTTATCTTCCCTGTGGACTTTGTAATCTTAGACACAGAAGGGGAAGGAAACAACTCAATCATCTTGGGAAGACCATTTCTAGCTACAACAAGAACCACTATTGATGTGGAGAAGGGAGAAATGACCTTCAGGGTGCATAATGAACAAATGGTAATCAATTTCTTCAAATCAATGCAACACTCCTCTGAGCAAGAAAATTACATGAATGTGGATGTGATAGAAAGCTTGGTAGAAGAAGTGTTTGAGGATAATTATCGAGAGCATCAGGAAGAACAAGGAAAGGAGGTGGTAGAAATATCCATTGAAGACAAGAAAAATGATAAGCCAAAACAAGAGTTGAAGCCTCTCCCTTCTCACCTCAAATATGTGTTTCTTGGGGAAGCAGGAGCCTTACCAGTAATCATAAACTCCTCATTGAACATGGAAGAGGAAGCAAGGTTGATTGAAGTATTAAAAGCTCACAAAACAGCCTTGGGGTGGACAATTGAGGACATCAAAGGCATCAGCCCTGCCATTTGTATGCATAAAATTCTATTGGAGGAAGAGTCAAAACCTGTGGTTTAACCTCAGAGAAGACTCAACCCAACCATTAAAGAAGTGGTTCAAAAAGAAGTGATGAAGCTATGGAATGCTGGGATAATCTTCCTAATCTCAGACAGCTCGTGGGTGAGCCCGGTTTATGTTGTACCAAAAAAAAGGAGGAATGACAGTCATCACCAATGAGAAGAATGAGTTGATCCCCACTAGGACAGTGACTGGATGGAGAATGTGCATAGACTACAGGAGACTAAATGATGCTACAAGAAAAGATCACTTCCCTCTACCCTTCATTGATCAAATGTTGGAAAGATTAGCATGCCATGCTTATTGCTGCTTCTTGGATGGGTACTCTGGGTATAATCAAATAGTGGTGGATCCCAAGAATCAAGAGAAGACTTCCTTCACATGCCCATTTGGAGTTTTTGCCTACAGGAGAATGCTATTTGGGCTATGCAAATCCCCAGCCACTTTTCAAAGGTGTATGCTTTCCATATTTTCTGATATGGCGGAAAAATTTTTAGAAGTCTTCATGGATGATTTTTCTGTCTTTGGGAATTCATTTAACACTTACTTGCATAACTTAACTCTTGTTTTGAAAAGGTGCCAAGAAACTAATTTGGTATTGAATTGGGAAAAGTGCCATTTCATGGTTCCAGAAGGAATAGTTCTTGGACATAAAGTGTCATGTAAGGGTATAGAAGTTGATAGAGCTAAAATAGAAACTATTAAAAAACTCCCTATACCTGTTAATGTGAAAGCAGTAAGGAGTTTTCTTGGACATGCTGGTTTTTACAGAAGGTTCATCAAAGATTTTTCAAAAATAGCAAAACCATATCTACTAATGTTTGATACTCCCTTTATCTTTGATGATAACTGTAAACATGCCTTTGAAACTCTAAAGAGAAAACTCGTTACAGCACCAATTATCACACTCCCTGATTGGAACCTACCTTTTGAACTCATGTGTGATGCAAGTAATCTTGCTATTGGTGCTGTACTGAAGCAAAAGAAAGACAAGTTGCACCATGTCATATACTATGCTAGCAAGGTGTTAAACGAAGCACAGAAAAATTATACCACCACTGAGAAAGAACTTTTAGCAATTGTATATGCATTTGAAAAGTTTAGGCAATACTTAATTGGCTCAAAAGTTATAGTTTATACTGACCATGCTGCTCTCAAGTATTTAATGTCTAAATAAGATTCAAAGCCAAGACTTATTAGCTGGGTGTTGTTGCTACAAGAGTTTGATATTGAAGTGAGAGATAGAAAGGGAAGTGAAAATCAAGTAGCAGATCACTTATCAAGAGTGCCACAAGAAGCCAAGCAAGATGAACCACAGCAAGTAAATGAGAATTTCCCTGATGAGCACCTCTTTCAAGTTCAACAAACGCCTTGGTTTGCTGACATCACAAATTACAAAGTAGGAAGGAAAACCCCTCAAGAATTATCTAAGCAACAAGTGAAGAAGCTACGCAATGAAGCAAGGAAGTTCTTGTGGGATGAACCCTTTCTATTCAAGAGATGCTCTGATGGAATGATTAGGAGATGTGTCCCTGAAAATAAAATGAAGGACATATTGTGGCATTGTCATGGTTCAGCATACGGTGGACACTTTGGACCAGAGAGAACGGCTGCAAAGGTACTGCAAAGTGGTTTTTATTGGCCAACCATCTTTAAAGATGCTAGAGAGTTTGTTCATCAATGCAATGAATGCCAAAGAGCTGGAGGATTGACAAAAAAGAATGAGATGCCTCAAAATTTCATCCTAGAAGTAGAACTATTTGACTTATGGGGCATTGATTTCATGGGACCCTTCCCTCCTTCCTATTCCTTCAGATACATCTTGGTAGTAGTGGAGTATGTCTCAAAGTGGGTGGAAGCTATAGCCACAACCACCTGTGATGCACAGATTGTCCTTCAATTCCTTAAAAAGCACATTTTCACTAAATATGGAGTGCCCAAGGGGCTTATTAGCGATGGTGGTGGTCATTTTTGCAACAAACAGATGGAGAAACTCCTCCACAAATATGGAGTAATCCATAAAGTGGCCACACCATACCATCCTCAAACTAATGGCCAGGCTGAATTGGCAAATAGGGAGTTGAAGAAGATCTTGGAAAAAACAGTGGGAAGCACAAGAAAAGATTGGGCTAGGAAGCTAGAAGATGCACTCTAGGCATACAGAACAGCTTTCAAAACTTCGATTGGAAAGTCCTCCTTTCAGCTATTGTATGGAAAATCATGCCATCTCCCTGTAGAGCTTGAACACAGAGCTTTCTAGGCAACTAAACTCCTCAATCTCGATTCTCAGGCAGCAGGGGAGAAAAGGTTGCTACAATTAAATGAGTTGGATGAATTTAGGCTAGAAGCCTATGAAAATGCTAAGACATACAAGGAAAGAGGCAAAAGGTGGCATGACAGGAAGATCTCAAAGAAAGAATTCAAACTAGGACAGCAAGTAATTCTGTATAATTCACGGCTCAAGATTTTTCTTGGCAAGCTCAAGTCCAAATGGACTGGCCCATATTTAGTAATAAAAGTTTTTTCTTATGGAAGTCTTGAGTTGCTAGATGAAGCTACACAGAGTCATTTCACAGCAAACGGACACAGAGCAAAGCCTTACTTAGGAGGGAAATGGGACAAGGAAAAAGAGGTTCAGAACCTGAGCTAAACAAGAATGGAGGATGTCAAGCTATTGACAATAAAGAAGCGCTTGTTGGGAGGCAACCCAACCTGAGGTAGTTTTCTTTTCATAATTTTTTTTAATAAAAAGGTTAATTAGCTTTATCTATATTGCAAGAAGTTAAGTTTGGTGTTGCACACCAAAACAATAAAAGGGAGAATGAAGTATTCTAAGTTTGGTGTTCCACCAAAGTCTCATTATGAAATGCATTCTCACTTTCTGCCTAGTGCTAGCTTCAAACAATTAGATAAAACTAGTTAACTATTTGCTATTTCATAGTATTTAGTTTTATTACCTTGAGCACGGAAAAAGGGTTCCACATATGGTTAGTTTGCTGCATGAAAAATGTTGGCAAGGAACTAAGTTTGGTGTTCACACACCAAAGTAAGTTCAAGAGCCACAAATAAGCTTTGTGTATTAATCAGTTGCCTAAAGGGCTTGAAAAACAAGCAACTTTTAAGAATCATGCAGGGAAACAGCAAACAATTGAGGACAAGCTGCAGTGTAACTCAAAAGAGACATAACAGAAGGAAGAATGAAAAAGCTGCAACCCAACAGGTTCTACTTATTCTTAATCCTTGTGGTTATGAATTGTTTCAATTCAGAGATTCCTTATGCCCTGCTAGAATAATCATTTAGTTGCAAGTAAAAATACATGCTAACGGAAGCTATCTGAAATTTCTCTTTAGCCTAAAAATTATCTGCATAATAAATGTCATCACTCATCAGCTTGAGTATTTTGCTTTGTTCCCCTTGCTGTTTGAATAAAAGAGAGATGTTTTAATTAGAAAAGTAATTGTTCAATGTTGCAAAAGTTAGAATGGAAGTTAGTGGTGGTATGTGTTTGATTCAATTGTTAGCTCATAGAATAATTGCTGCATAATGACATGTTATTTGAGGCCTAAGCTAGTTTGCTACTATGATCCTTAAATTAATAAAAATCCCTTGAAAATGAATCATAACAAAAAGAAAAAGAAATAGAAAAAGCCAAAGAAAATGGCAAAGAAACAAACAATAAGGCTAGACACCAATAGCTTGGACCCTAGGACACATGCCTGTGGTGTTTTTTATACTAGGATATGCTTGGACAAGTAAGTTCTAAGGAGTATTTCAAAACTTGGCCACTTAGATCAACTGATTTGGGATTGCCAACTGAAAGTCCACAATAAAGAGCAACCTAGATACAAAACACTTAGTTACCCAAAGAGATGCTGGGCATCAATGATCCTAGGAGGAAAAAGGTGAGCCATGTATCTGTGGTGAAGAAATGTTGAGTGAAATTAAGCCAAAGGCCACTGCAACATTTGCCACCAAGCCTTCAATAAGTAATAAGCTCTCTAATGCAAAAGAAAGAAAGAAAAAGCTAACAAGGGAAGTAAGCAAAAAGCAAGGCAGTGTAGCAGCAACCTTAGTGAATCCTTAAGGAAACATTGTTTGTTTTGACAGCAAGTAATAAATGAGCCACTTTTGATCTGCATGAAACCCCATGAACCAAGTTCAACTATTTGCTTAATAAGGACATGTTGATGCCAGGGCATCTTGGCCAGTTTCACTGACCTTTTCTTTACTGTTTTTAGGTTAGTTTCATGCATTTCTTTAGGAAATAAGCTAGTTTTGGGTAAATATTCACTTATGCCTTTACTCAAGCAGACATTGTGCATTTTACATGATTTCATGAGGATTTTGCATAAGTTTAGTGACAAATATTATGTTGCATTACTCATGACTTGGACTGGAGCTTTGATGCACCACATTGTCACTAACGTTGAAGCAACCACACAACCCCCAAGAGTCATGTTAACCTCCACGTTAACTTGGTTAACGTGGAAGCTAACGATGAGAAATGAAAGATGAGCCAACGTTAGTGACACTCAACATTGTCACTAATGTTGGGATGGCTAAAAGATGGCCACGTTAGAAGCCACGTTAACCTAGTGAACGTGGGTTTTAACGTGAAACAAGAAGGGGCACACTGGAACGTTAGTGACAGTGTTGAGGGTCACTAACGTTCTCGAAGGTTGGCAAGGACCACATTAGAAGCCACGTTAACCTAGTTAACGTGGGTTTTAACGTGAAACAAGAAGGGGCACACTGGAACGTTAGTGACAATGTTGAGTGTCACTAACGTTCTCGAAGGACTAACAAGGCAACGTTAAAAGCCACGTTAACCTAGTTAACGTGGGTTTTAACGTAAGGCAAAGGGGTGCATTGGAACGTTAGTAACAATGTTAAGTGTCACTAACGTTCTCGAACTTATATTCTCGCTAAATATTAACACCCCTAACGTCCTGAGCTGAAGTCTCTACCCACTTAGCACTTTCTCTCTGCAAGTAAAGCCAAGCCCAAATGAAGAAAAGAACTGCTTCAAACTCAAGATCCAAAGGCCCAAGACTTGAAGAGTAAACTAGAAGCTGAGAAGAGTAGTATATATAGGAGTAACTTTGAATTGTAAAGGAGTTCTGGAGGCTGAAGAATTACTCTCTGTATTCACTTTCTTTGCAATTTCTAGTTTTATGATGTATTCTCCATCTTTGTTTTCATTTTCAAGAGCTATGAACAACTAAACCCCTTTCATTGGATTAGGGAGCTCTGTTGTAATTTGATGGATCAATACTAATTTTCATGTTCTTCTTCTATCTTTCCTCTTGATTTTACTTGAAAGCTTTCGATCTTCATCCAATTGAGTAGTTATCTTGGAAGAGAAGCTATTCAAACTTGGATCTCTTTTGAACCTTGGAAGAGGAATAAAGAGATCAAGCTAGAAATGCTTTCTCATGCTGGACCAAATTGGGTTTGGATGGGTATGTGACTATAACCCTCTCAATACTTGGTTTGGAAAATGCATGTGGTATAATCAGTGACCATACTTCATCTCTTCTCATGAGCAATTGACCAAGGAATTGGCTATTGATCAAGATTTGAGAGATTGAATTGCAAGGAATTGCAATTCAATCACTTAAGATTGCCAAGGAGACCAATGAGTGCATTGATTGAGGAAGAGATGAAAATGAACTTGATCCGGAGAATTGCAACATCTCCTAAGCCCAATGAATTCCCCATCTCAAATCTTACCCATTCTCTTTAATTTCTGTGATTTACTTTTATGAGCAAATCCCCCATTCCCATTTACAATTCTGCAATTTATTTTCAGCCATAACGCCTATAGATTGCTCTTATTTCCCTTCTCACTCAGAGACAAGGCAGCCAAGTGGCTGGAATCCTTCCCAAGGGAGAGCTTGACAACTTGGGAGGATGTGGTGAACAAATTCCTAGCAAGGTTCTACCCTCCTCAACGAATTAATAGGCTGAGAGCTGAGGTTCAAACCTTCAGGCAACAGGATGGTGAGACTCTGTATGAAGCATGGGAGAGGTTCAAAGACTTAACAAGGAGGTGTCCACCTGACATGTTCAACGAATGGGTCCAGCTGCACATTTTCTATGAAGGGCTCTCTTATGAGTCAAAGAAGGCAGTAGATCATTCATCTGGAGGGTCTTTGAACAAGAAGAAGACCATTGAGGAAGCTATAGATGTTATTGAAACAGTAGCAAAAAATGACTACTTCTATACTTCCGAAAGAGGGAACACAAGAGGAGTGATGGAGCTAAACAATGTAGATGCTCTGTTGGCCCAAAACAAGCTCATTACTCAGCAGCTGGCTGACCTCACCAAGAAGATGGAGATGAACCAAGTAGCAGCAATCTCCACTTCATCAACAACACGAGAAGGAGTAAACCAAGAAGCAGAAGGGAGTCAGGAACAAGCCAACTACATTGGGAATTCACCAAGGAAAATCTATGATCCATACTCCAAGACTTACAACCCTGGATGGAGAAATCACCCGAACTTTGGGTGGGGAAGTGAGCAAGATCTAAACCAAGACCAGAGACGTTACAATTCCAACAACAATGCAGCTCACCAACAATTCACCCAGAGGACATCTCAATACCCCCACAACAACAACTCTCCACACACTTATCAAAACCAAAACAGCACATCAGCTCCGAACCACTCATCAATTGATGACAGGCTCTCTAAGATTGAAGCCTTACTTGAAGGAATAAGCCAAGAGATTCAAAAAAATAAGGTGTTCAAAGAGGAGGTGCGAGCCAATATTAAGAACCAGGGAGAAACCATTAGGAAGATGGAATTCCAGGTGGGATATTTAGCTGAGAAGATTCCCAAACCTACTGATAGCTTCCCAAGTGACACTGAGAAAAACCCCAAGGGAGAAGCAAAGAAAGTAAGATGGGAAGATTGCAAAATGGTCACTACAAGCGATCAAGAGATTGAAGACGAGCAAGGAAAAATGTGCAAACAACCTGAAGACAACTCAACAAAGGAGGATGATAGAGATCACAAAGAACCAAAAATCTCACAACAAGAGCTGCTGAAGCTCTATGCACCATTCCCTCAACTGCTCAATGGTCCTGTGGGAAAAAGAATATACTCAAGGTTCCTAAACTTGTTTGCATCTCTGCATGTGAACATACCATTCATCAAGGCAATTCAACAAATGCCTGCATTCATCAAATATATGAAGGAACTTCTTCCCAGGAAAAGCTCACTCAAGGGAGGGCAGACTATAGTGATGAACAAGGAATGTTGTGCCCTTATTCAACCTGAGTTACCTACAAAAAGAAGAGACCCAGGAAGTTTTCATGTCCCTTGTGCCATATGTGAAACTATGTTCGACAGAGCACTATGTGATCTAGGGGCCAGCATCAACTTACTGCCCTTATCCCTGGTGAAGAGGCTGCAGATCAATGAGATAATGCCTACAGATGTCATTATCAGACTGGCTGACAAAACTCAAAAGCAAGCAATAGGAGTGGTGAAAAATGTGTTGCTAAAGGTTGGGAAGTACTTTCTCCCAACAGACTTTATCATTCTGGACATGGAAGAAAGTCACACTCACCCAATCATATTGGGAAGACCATTTCTAGCTACGGCCAAAGCACTTATCGATGTAGAGAAAGGGGAGCTAATATTGAGAATCCATGATGAACGACTCAGCTTCAATGTTTTCAAACTCTCACAAGAAATAGATCAAGAGGACAAGGAACTAAGCACAAATGACAATGAGACACTGAAGGACGAAACAAGCACTGGAGCACAGCCAGTTCACTCTGAGACCCCATTAACTGACAAACAAGGAAAACAGCAATTGCCACAGCTCAAGGAGAAGTTGGAGGAACCAAAACCTCTAGAGGCAGGTGAAGATAGCATCACAACTCCTTGGAGAAAAGAGGTCACCAAGGGGAAGGCAACCTCAAAAGAAATAAAAAAGAAGGTACCAAGGAGATGGAGGAACAAGAAGATCCCTACGGAAGATTTCTCTCCAGGGGATAGAGTTGTCTCAGCTTACTTCCCAGATATTCCCCCTAATCTCCCTACTGTACCATCTCAATTACCCAAGGTCTTCACTATCAACAGAGTTCTTTCTCTGGAACATATGGAGATCATTGATTCAACCAATGGATACAAGTCCACAGCAAGAGGGGAGGACTTTAAGCACTACCAACCACCATGATGAAGGAAAAACGTCAAGCTAGTGACGCTAAAGAAGCGCTTCATGGGAGGCAACCCATGTTTTATATGCTTTTAGATGATAATGAATAAGTCAATCTTTATGAGCTTCAATCCAAACTTAACAAACAATTGGTGAAAATCCTCTTATGCAGAATATAGTGAGGAACAAGTTTGGTGTTCAAAGCAAACCAAGTTGCATGCTAGTCTTGGAAGCTTTGAACACAAAACCTTCATCACAGTGCCTCAAACTAAGTTTGGTGTCACCCCATGGTGCCACCAAAATGCATATAAGGAACCACCAATAGTTAGTTAGCTAGTTGAAATTCATAAACAAACAATCAAATCCTTTCTTTCAATTTATTCTAGCCGTAGAGTTTTAATTTTCTTATATATTAATTCCCTTATTTCAAATCTTTATAGGAAAAGAAAAGAAGCATGAAAAGGGATTGATTGGACAATTAAATGGGGGAGATTTCGCCACTTAATGAAGAGCACTACACACATGTCTCAAGAGGGAACGCATGGGGAAACGCTGCCATGCAAAATTGGAGAAAGAAGAACCTTGGAGACCGAACCAATCACTCTCATTAAAGTGATGATCCTTGTCTTCCCTTCATAAATAGCCCCATCCGTTCATCTAGTAAACATTCATGCAATCTACACCCTTCATCCACTCATGATTTTCTTATATAAGTGAACCGTAGTGCATGCTCACTCCTCACATTCAAATCCCCACTCTCCACACTTCAATTGGCACACTAAACCCTTCATCACAATTTGCTTTAACCAACCATCTCTTCATCTATCCGAAGCCTCAAACCCCCTCAAACAACAATTCAAGTCATGGCATCATCAAGCTCAAAGAGGCAAAAGAGGAAGGGGCCTGTGGAGAGTGCTCCTTTTGATGACAAGAGATTCAAGACTGCCTTTCATGAGCATGAATTTGAGCGGATAAGTGCCAGAAGGATATTGCCAGAATTAATCTTCAAAATCAATGCCAATGAATCACCACAGATTTGGAGAAAAATCGAATTGAGGGGGTGGCAATTGCTCACCAGTCTAGAGGGGAAGATCAATGGAAACCTCATCAAAGAATTCTATGTAAATGCAGTTAGAGAGGATAAGACCCAAGCCCCAACCTTCAAAAGTTATGTGAGAGGAAGGGAGGTGGACTTCAGCCCAAGTGCCATCACAAGAGCTCTTCAATTGAAATCACCTCATTTTGATGAGGAGAGTTATCAGGCAAGGATAAATAGAAACCCCGATAAGGATGAGCTCTCAGATATAGCATCAAATATCTGTGTCATAGCCGCTGACTGGGAGAGGTACTCAGATGGGAGACCAAAATTCATAAAAAGGGGAGACCTTCACCCTGAAGCCAAAGGGTGGTTTGAGCTTGTAAGGAGGTCCATCCTACCAGCCACTAACAATTCGGAAGTTAACATCAATCGAGCCACTAGGGTACAATGCTTAGTACAAGGTGGAGAAATCAAGGTGCATGAGCTCATTGCCGAAGGGATTCAAGAGTCAGCTGAGAAAGCTGACTCAGGAGCCAGACTTTGGTACCCCAGCACCATTTTCCGCTTGTGCAACAAGGCCAAGGTAGTATTTGAGGACAGCAGCCCAGATTGGGTAAACCTAGGGAGGCCAGTCACACTCGAGCGAATGGTCTATACCACACCGGCTCAGCAACTAAGAAGGCCACATATAGGAAGGCAAAGGACCCAGGAAGAAGCTCATCAAGAGGAACACCATCAGGAAGAACATCAACAAGAAGAGTATCATGACCCAACCAACTTGAATATGACTCACCTTCTGAGAGCCATTGAGGATTTAGGACAGAGACATATGGAAGGACAAGAGCAATTACTGAACCGGCTGAACCAACAGGAAGCATGGCAAAAACAACAAATGGAGCAGCAGCAGGAACACTACTCTCAGCTCACTCAAGCCATCAACCAAGTGAATGAAAGACAAGAGCTTGAAAGGGAAGCAATTGGAAGAGCGAAAAGAGGGGAAGATAGGCTAAATGAAAACTTTCAATGAATTCAGTGTACTCAATGAAGGAAGGCAACTACATAGGGAGGAGTTCTATGTAAACACTCAAGCCGAGTTGAACTACATGACCAGTAATATGCATCATCTACACTATGCCATCCCTGCATATGATGAAGTTCAAAAAGAATTTGTAGAACAAGAAGAGAGAAAAGTGAAACAACAAAAGGAGGCACTCAAGAAGAAGATGGAAGATAGTGGTTTCTGGAGAAAGCTGCTTGGAAAAGGCAAAGGAAGTGGAAGTACAAGTACTCAAGAGAGACACAATGAGGATAAACAAGGATGGGAGCATGGACATCCACATGAATGAAAGGTGGTGGAGTTCTTTTTAGTCCATCTTTTCTATGCTTTAAATAAGGAAGATCTTGTATGAAATAGAACATGCTTCCATGTTATGTTCAAATTTTTTTAATTCTGTCTTTTAAGTTTTTCCTTCTGAAGAGGTCCATGATTTCTGGTTTAAATGTCACTGCACCATCACTTAACCTACTTGTAAGCTTATCCCTTTAAATCAAATGAAGAAGAGAATGATTGTTTTCAAAAGACCAGGGTAGAGTTCATATTGTGGAAGTGCATTCATGAATCCTTGGGGTAGTCATAAGTTAGCTAAGTTAGTTCAACCACAAGGTTAGGAGGACAACTATCTATCCTGAATACTTTGCTTTGGATACACTCATGAGACTAAGTTAATAACAAGATCCTAAGAAGAGAAAAGGGAAAGAACAATGGAAGTGAAAAACAAAAGAAAAAGAGTAAGCAATAAGGCTAGGCATCAATGGTTTTAAGCTTGAGGCAAGTGTCTGTGGTGCCCCTGTGTGAGGGATCTACTTGGATGAATAAGCTCTTAGGGGTGCTTTATCACTTGGTAACTTGGGTTAACTAACCCGGGATTATTAACTGAAAATCCACTATCAAGAGTAACCCTCACTACAGAGCATTTAGTAACCCAAAGAGGTGCTGGACACCAAGGTCTCAAGAAAAGAAAACAAATAAACTATGTGCCTGTGGTGTGTATGTATGGGGGAGAGACTTGAGGGAGTAAGTCCTTAGGGGTGCTTCAACACCTAGCACCTTGGACCAACTGGTTCGGGAGTGTTGGCTGAAAGCTTATCTTAAAGAGTTGCCCCCTTACAGAGCACTTAGCCTAAATAACACAAGGAGGTAACTTGCAAGGATTAATGAGAAAAGTGATTGCCAATAACACTCTCAAAGAAAGCCATCAATGCCCAAGTTAACGTGAACTCTAACGTGGAGAAGAGAAGTTGAGCCAACATTTGTGACACTCAACATTGTCACTAACGTTGGCAATCACTCATAAGTGGCAACGTTAGAAGCCACGTTAACCTAGTTAACGTGGCCTCTAACGTTAAGGGGGAGGGAGAGAAGCCAACGTTAGTGACACTCAACATTGTCACTAACGTTGGCCTATGGTGCTAAGTACCACGTTAACTCTCACATTAACTTGGTTAACTTGGGAATTAACGTAGAGGATGAAGAGTTGTCGACAACGTTAGTGACACTCAACATTGTCACTAACGTTGAAGCAACCACACAACCCCCAAGAGTCACGTTAACCTCCACGTTAACTTGGTTAACGTGGAAGCTAACGATGAGAAATGAAAGATGAGCCAACGTTAGTGACACTCAACATTGTCACTAACGTTGGGATGGCTAAAGGATGGCCACGTTAGAAGCCACATTAACCTAGTTAACGTGGACTCTAACGTGAGACCCAGGGGCACATTGGAACGTTAGTGACAATGTTGAGTGTCACTAACGTTCTCGAAGGTTCGCAAGGACCACGTTAGAAGCCACGTTAACCTAGTTAACGTGGGCTTTAACGTGAAACAAGAAGGGGCACACTGGAACGTTAGTGACAATGTTGAGTATCACTAACGTTCTCGAAGGACTAACAAGGCAACATTAAAAGCCACGTTAACCTAGTTAACATGGGTTTTAACGTAAGGCAAAGGGGTATATTGGAACGTTAGTAACAATGTTAAGTGTCACTAACGTTCTCGAACTTATATTCTCACTAAATATTAACACCCCTAACGTCCTGAGCTAAAGTCTCTGCCCACTTAGCACTTTCTCTCTGGAAGTAAAGCCAAGCCCAAATGAAGAAAAGAACTGCTTCAAACTCAAGATCCAAAGGCCCAAGACTTGAAGAGTAAACTAGAAGCTGAGAAGAGTAGTATATATAGGAGTAACTTTGAATTGTAAAGGAGTTCTGGAGGCTGAAGAATTACTCTCTGTATTTACTTTCTTTGCAATTTCTAGTTTTATGATGTATTCTCCATCTTTGTTTTCATTTTCAAGAGCTATGAACAACTAAACCCCTTTCATTGGGTTAGGGAGCTCTGTTGTAATTTGATGGATCAATACTAATTTTCATGTTCTTCTTCTATCTTTCCTCTTGATTTTACTTGAAAGCTTTCGATCTTTATCCAATTGAGTAGTTACCTTGGAAGAGAAGCTATTCAAACTTGGATCTCTTTTGAACCTTGGAAGAGGAATGAAGAGATCAAGCTAGAAATGCTTTCTCATGCTGGACCAAATTGGGTTTGGATGGGTATGTGACTATAACCCTCTCAATACTTGGTTTGGGAAATGCATGTGGTATAATCAGTGACCATACTTCATCTCTTCTCATGAGCAATTGACCAAGGAATTGGCTATTGATCAAGATTTGAGAGATTGAATTGCAGGGAATTGCAATTCAATCACTTAAGATTGCCAAGGAGATCAATGAGTGCATTGATTAAGGAAGATATGAAAATGAACTTGATCCAGAGAATTGCAACATCTCCTAAGCCCAATGAATTCCCTATCTCTAATCTTACCCATTCTCTTTAATTTCTGCGATTTACTTTTATGAGCAAATCCCCCATTCCCATTTAAAATTCTGCAATTTATTTTCAGTCATTTACTTCCAGTTCTTTAATTCTAGCATTTACTTTTCTGTTATTTACATTCTCACCATTTTATTTTCTGCAACTCTCAACCCAAATTCTGGATTCGCTCAACTAGAACATTCTTCTAATTAAAGTTTCTTGATCAATCAATCCCTGTGGGATTCGACCTCACTCTAGTGTGAGTTTTTACTTGACGACAACTTCCCTGCATCACATGTATACTTCTCTCTTCTATTCTATCTTCTCTCATGTTTCATGCTTGCTTGGGGACAAGCAAGTTTTAAGTTTGGTGTTGTGATGACAAGTCATCTTAGCCTAGTTTTACTAGTCTTTTTCTTTGTTTTTATTAGAATTTATTCACTTTCTTGCATTGTAAGTAAGTAATTTGGAGTGGAATTGCATGGTTTTGTAGAATCAATCAACCACCCTTTAATTGATACAAAATCATGAGGTTTAAGCTAAATTTAATTGATAATTAATTGATTTATAAACCTTGTGAATTTTGTGATACTTTGATTGGTTGATTTGATCACTTGTAGAAAATAAGAAAGAAGAAAATAAGAGAAGCATGGCTTAGGGAGCGTGTCCAAAGGAAGCAAAAAGCGTGCCCAAGGGAGGAAAAAGCGTAGCAAAAATCAAAGAAGAGTGAAGGCTAAGTTGAGAAAGCAAACTGAGCTTCACAAGGAAAAATGGGAAAGAGCAAAGCACCAAGCTCAGTTTAATTAGTCAACTGAGCACTATAGAAAGCAAGGAAACAACTTGAAGCTCAGTTCACTAAGTGAGCTTTATCGGGGACTTCTCAAAATTAATTCAAGATGAAATTCCAAGGGAGGGAACCACCAAGTTTCGAACCAATGACCCAAGGGAAGCAAGGAACGCTCCTTGCAAGGAAAATCAAGAAGAATTAGCTAAAATGCTTCTTCCAAGGTTCGAACATGGAACCACACACTACCAAGCTTGCAAGGAAAATAACACAAGATGCTTGGGCCAAGTTTCGAACCTGGGAACTCTTTGGAACATAAGGGAGGAGCGCTACTTAGCTTGCAAGAAAATTAGCCAAGATGCACTCCAAGAGGTTCGAACCAGGAAACTCCATGAAAAGCAAGGGAGGAACGTCCAACTCTTCCAAGAAAAATAGCCTCCACTTGCTTCCACCAGGATTCGAACTTGGGAGACTGAGGTCTCAAGAAAAGTGCTACACATGGGGAGCTCAGTTGGTTTTCTCAACTGAGCACTACATCCCCCCATTCCTCCACATTTTGGCGCACACTTTGACACACCAAGGGGGCTATGATGTGCACAAATGACACGGCCATGACTAGAGCTCAGTTCAAAATTCCAACTGAGCTCTAATGTCAAGCAACACGGCAGGGCTGGGACGCGCACACCAAATTGGACACGGACAGCAACACTTGGGGGCTCAGTTTGGTTTTCTAACTGAGCCATCCTTGGGAGGTGCATTTGGGCCAAAAATTCACTAAAAATCCAATTTAATTCATTTCTTCACCAAATTTTAAAGCCCACTCAAATTCTTAGATCTAAATTAGGAAGTGCATAAATAGGTGTTAGTTTGATTTAGAAAAAAAACTTTAACCTCTAGCATTTTATTCACTTTCACTTTTGGCTTTCTTTTGGATTTCCATTTTTGTAATTTGGAGATTTTACTTTGAATTTGGATCTCAGAGAATTGGGAAGGAGAATTGATCTCTCTTCTTCCTTGTTCTTGCTTGAGCATTCTTTACTTCTTGTCTTGAATCTTGGGTGGAGAATTGAAGAACTTCTGTTTCAATCTCACCTTGATCTTGTTTACTTTCTGCATAATTCTAGAACTTAAATTTCAATTCTGTTTATTACTTCCATACTTCTATTTCTTCTGCAATTTACTTTTCTATTTTCATTTTGCAATTGTTCTTGTGGGATCAAGGAAGGATTTGAGATCTAGACTTGTTTTCTAGTCTCTTCCACTCCCGAGATCTTCAACATTCTTTAAATTACTGCAAATTAAGCATCAGTCATTTTCTGTTTTCATTCTTCAAACACTTTTGCTTTTCTGTTTGAGATCTATTGCAATTTAATTCATCTTTAGTTCTTCTGCTTGTTGCAAATTACTTTGGGTTGTTTAAATTCTGCACTCCCAGCTCCCAATTTCCTTTTATAATTCAAGCAATTTACATTTCTTGCACTTTAAGATTCAATCATTTACATTTCTTGCAATCTAAGTTTCTGCAATTTACATTACTTGTACTTTAAGATTCAGCACTTTTACTCCTTGTTCTCTTTAATTTACTGCAATTCTTCCCTCTCCCTTTACAATTTATGCAATTTAGTTTCTGCCAAATACAAACCACTCAACCAATACTTGATTCGCTTGAAAAAATCAACCACTAAACTAAAATTGCTCAATCCTTCAATCCCTGTGGGATCGACCTCACTCATGTGAGTTATTATTACTTGATGCGACCCGGTACACTTGCCGGTGAGTTTGTGTTGGATCGTTTTCCACACATCACCGCACAGGCTTATGCGTCTGCACGTCAACTTGCAACCACCTTGGTGGGAGCGTTGGCGCAGCCTGTGCATGGGAACCCCTGCCCCTTATGCTCTGTGCGCGCGCACGGACCCGTGTGCGCGCGCACACGTGATCCTTTCCATGTCCTTAAAAAAAGGCCTTCTATGCGAGCGGACAGCCCCGTGCACACGCACACGTCTTGATTCCTCTTCTGCCAGGAGCACTCGCATAGAGTGTGCGCTCACACACCTTCCCTTTTCCGCCTAGTGTGCGTACGCACGTATCTGTGCGCACGCACACCCCTGTTTTCTCACCACTACACTTCTTCTTCCATTCTCTCTACTTCTTCTCTTCTTCTTCCTTTCACTCCCTTCTTCTCTCCCTTTTACCTTCTACTCTACTTGCTCTACTTTGTTTTGTTTGCATTTCATTTTTTATTTTGGTAATTGTATTAGTTTGTGTTTAATTATTTGTTGATTCAATAAGTTGCAAGTGTTTGATTTATGTTGATTGGGTTGCTTCTTGATTGAATTTCATCAATCCACTTGTACTTTACCTTCAATTACTATCACCTAATTAGATTTGCACATTTACATTTTTGTTACATATTAGGTGAAACTTTTATAAGTGCATACGAAATTTAGTGAATTGAATTGAATTGCTTGTTCACCGTGATTTTTAAGTCAATATAATCACATCACAAGGTCCTTGTTTCTTGTTAATGCCTTGCATTTGTTTGAGTTAACTTGGCTTGATTCTATCAAGACTTGTCACTTTTTGTAACAAACACCTTAACCATGTGATTATTTGATTTTTCCTAAGGATGAATAAGTAATTTTCTTTTTATGATTGCATTAGTTATTGTTTATTGTGCTATTTTATATCAATCTTGAGCTTTCACTTGCACAATTTTAATATCCAATATGTCCTACATTCAATTCACTCTTGTTACAATTGCCTAAGCTTGCTTGTGTTTAATGGATGCTCATTTATTGCTTGCATCTTAGGCCATTTAATTGAGGAACTCATGCCTACTTTTTCATTGTGTAGATGCCACGTTAGCCGGCCGTTGATGAGACATGAAGGCAAGGATCCGAGAAAGGAGAAGGACACCGAGGAGGGATATGCCGAGCATACAGTGGAATTGGAAATTTCCACACAACCCAAGCCTCCCATCCGCCAAACGAAGATGGAGGATCTCTTGAGAGACACCCCACAGATCGTGTTTGTGCACGGAAGACCGTGTAACGCTGAAGTATGGGAGAGAATTCGTCAATTTGGGGCGTAAACTTTCTTTTCCGAATACTTTGAACTTTTTTTGCTTTCTTTTATTATGTTTCTTGTAGATATTTAGATATCTTTTGATTGTTACATTGCAATTTTCTTCTAGTATATATATCTTAGCTTATCCATAGTTTGTTTCTAGTTATTGCATGTTGCATTTCTTACATCTTTTCTTTAGTATATATATAGAAGTTGTGATCGGATGATGTGAATAGTATAATGCCTAGGGAATTTTGTCCTAATTGTTCATGTTAATTTTTGCTTGTTGAAAATTACGAATAGAACTAGGAAAGATTTTGAAATTGCATCCATCACAACATACATACATACAGACATACATACATACATACATACATACATACATACATACATACATACATACATACATACATACATACATACATACATATAGTAAATAAGTTTTGGTAAAACAACAAAGAATTTTCAAGAAATCTCTTTTTGGGCATTCCATTGATTAGATTTTAAAATTAATTTTTGAACTTGCTTGAAGTATCTTTTTATGGAACATAGAAAAGAGCTTGAACAAATACCAAGTGAGATTTGAGCTTAAATTGTGTGGTTGCATATTTTCAATCACAAATTTTGTTCTTATATGTTATAAACTCATTTTATGATTGTGATCTTAGATTTGTTTTAGTCTATATGTCCTATATTTTTTGTTTTGGATTGCATTTAGTATGATTGAGGCCATCTTTGTATAGCTCACTAACCCATATGGCCAACCCTTGCATCTATCTTTGTAAACCACTTTTTAAGCCTTTAATTCCCCTTTGTTCTCATTGTAAGCACATCATTCATCCTAAGTGAAAAACCATTGTGTCCATTGATTGTATCTTTGATTAGCTTGGGTTTGAGTGTGTGTGTGTTATTCAAGTGTGGGGGGATTTGTGGGAAACAATGGTAGAAAGTTATTTTGGATGTTCATTGAGAAAATTTGGAAAAATGGGTAAACACTCATGTATTCATTACTTGAAACATATGCATCTCTCTTTGTTGATAAAAAAAGAAAATTTGGTGTATATACCTTTTGGAAAAAAAAAGAAAAAAAAAGAAAAAAAGAGAAATGATAATAAGAATACAAATAAGGGATGCATATGTAGTTGAATTGGAAAGAAAAAAAATGCATGAGTGAATGTGAGAAATGGATAAATGGGTAGTTAGGTTGCTTTGTTATGCATATAGGATGATATAGAATTATGTGGGATACTTGAGCTAATCAAAGATCCAATCTATAAGTCCACTTAACCATATTAATCCTACCCTTACCCTAGCCCCATTACAACCCTCAAAAGTCCTCATGATATTTGCATTCATTCATCAAATATTAGTTGATTGTTAGACGACTTGCAAATCTTGGAGAAACATGATTAAAGGAGGGTTGAGTGATTAAACCCTACACACTGAGCGATTAGAGTGTAAACTATCTGGTGAGGGTTTCAATTGCTCAATTCTATGTTCCCATTGTTTATCTTAAGTCTTCTTGCAAGTTGTTGAAATGAATTTTAGAAATTTCAAATCAAATCTTTGGACATTGATCACATTGTTATCTTTGCTTTGTCTTGGCCTTAAGTTTTACTTTGGATTGATTGAGATTCTTTTGTTTATTTTTGCCAAACTCAATAGAAATCATAGTATAGATATAGATAGATAGCATTTAGTATAGTTGCATACATATAAGTAGTTATATTGAATAAATCATTTACCCCTTCATTCATCTCCTTTGGTTGGTTTAGCATGAGAACATGCTTGGTTTAAGTGTGGGAGAATTGATGAGTCCATATTTCATGATATATTTTGATTTGATTTCAGTGGACTTCATCACATAAACCCACATTTATTCATCTAAATAGCATGCTTTTGAGATTTCTCTCTAAATTGTGCTTGAAAGTGAAAACAAGCTCTTTTGTGCTTAATTTAGTCAATTTTATTCACTTTAATCCCATTTGGTGCCTTGATGTATTTGTTAAGTGATTTTTAGGTTTCCAAGGCAAGTATGGGTTGAAGAAGTGAGTAAAAGAGAATGCAAAAGGGAAGAATTCAAGAAATGAAGGATTTGGAAAGTTGCCAGCCTTGACCTCTCTGTACTAAATTGGTCATAACTTGAACTACAGAGGTTCAAATGAGGCGGTTCTAGTGGCATTAGAAAGCTAACATCCGGGGCTTGAAAATAATATACAATTTGCTATGGTGGACATAAGTCTAAGTGTGCGTACGCACAGGTACTTGTGCGTATGCACAAGTCGGGATTCAGCATGTGTGCAGACACACACGTCTGTGCGTCCGCACAGGTCCCTGCATGTGACCTCATTAATTGCAAGTCGCTGGCAGCGATTTTTGGGCCCCCAAAACCTAATCCAACTAATTTTTTGAAGCTATTTAAGGCCAAATTGAAGAAGGATGACGGGGGCAATTAGGTTTAGTTTTAATTATGTTTTCTCTTATTTTCTAGAGAGAGAAGCTCCCCCCTCTCTCTAGAATTAGGGTTTTATTAGTTAATTTCCTTTTAATTTCAGCTTTTAATTCTTATTCTAGTATAGTTTCTTTTATGTTTCCATGTTCTTCTATCTTGTTCTTCTTCATTTCTCTTGTTATTTCCTTTATTTTGTCATTTTTATGCTTATGGATACTCTTTGTTACTTTAATTTTAATTAATGCAAATTTATGTTTCCATGTCATTTATTGCTTTCTCTAGTTGTTATTGTCACTTTCTTGCTTTGGTAGTTTTAGAATTTATTTTATTGCAATTTAATATTATTTTATTCTCATGCACACCAAGTGTTTGATAAAATGCTTGGCTTAGTTTTCACTTAGTTTTTCTCCACTCTTGGCTTAAAATTGTTAACTTTGGTAATCTTTGAGTCATTGATGTCCATTCTTGTTTGGTATATTAGAGTAGTTAGTTGATTTGGTTTTGCTTGACTCTATGTGACCCCTTAGTGTTGACATAGGACTTAGGGATTGAAATTAACTATGCCTATTTGACTTATCTTCGATGTAAGGTTGACTAAGTAGGATTAACTCTTCATAATCATCATGTGTTTGTGGTCAATATCTAGGATAGGTAGCCTTAGCTCTTAATTACTTGCCAAGATGTTTTCTTGCATTTGAAGTTTCCTTTCCTTACATTTAATTGCTTTGACTTTTATTGCTTTGATGTTTAATTTCTTGCATGTTTAGTTTTCACACTCTTGGTTGAGAAATTGGATGTTTGAGTGGAATTGAGTTGTGGATGTCCATTCCGCATTGTGTGGGAATAGTTAATTGGTTTGGTTTCCATTGACGCTAGTCTTTCACTAAGTAATTAGTGAGTTGACTAGGACTTATAGATTGAGATCAATTATGCTTTTGACTAATTCTCAAGGAGGATCCACTAGTTTGGATTGATTCAACACAATTGCCATGTTTGTGGTCCACAACTAGGATAGGAAACCTAGATTACCCACTTCTTGCCAAGAGTCATTTTTAGCTTTCAATTTCCATTTTTCATTGCCTTTACTTGCTTTCATTTAATTTCTTACATGCTAAGTTACTTCCTTGCTATTTACATTCCCTTGCTCTCTCTTGCTTTCATTCACAAATCCCCATGCTCTTACTCTCTCTCATAGCCAATAATTGTACACTTAATTGCAACTCCTAGGTAGAACGGTCCGGGAGCTAAATACTCTCGATTTATTTTGTATTGACTTTATTATTTGATGTTGAGAGTTCATTGTTGGTTTGGACTATGCTACCAATGAATTGATTCTTGTCTTTGATTGATTCTAAACCATACAATAATTCTCATTATCAACGGCTCATCAAACAAAATCGGGAGTGGCGCAGGCATAATTATAGAGAGTGATCAGGGAACCCAAATCGAGCTATCGTTAAAGTTTGAGTTCCCTGCCTCAAATAACCAAGCTGAATACGAGGCACTACTAGATGGTCTGAAGTTGGCTACGGAGGTGGGAGTTCAAAAAGTTACTATCTTCAGTGTCTCACAGGTAATCATCTCGCAGATAGAAGGGAGCTATCAAACTGAGGATCCCACCATGAAGAAATGCCTGGACAAAACCAGAGAACAGCTCGGACAATTTGAGGGATATGAGGTCCGACATATACCCCGGGAACAAAATGCCCGAGCTGATGCACTTTCAAAACTAGCCAACACCAAACCAGGGGGCAATAATAGAAGTCTCATCCATGAAACACTACAAAGTCCATCGATCTTGGAGGAAGAGAAGATCCTAGCCATATCAGGATAGGATCAAGGATGGATGACTCCTATAATCAACTACCTCAAGTCTGAAATGTTCTCCACAGACAAAAAAGAGGCGAAAAGGCTAGTACGAGAAGCGCAATACTACACCATAGTGGACGACCTCCTATATAGGAGAGGGATCTCAACACCCCTCCTTAAATGTGTCCCGACCTCCGCTACAAGGGACGTCCTAGAGGAAGTCCATGAAGACATGTGTGGCAACCACCTTGGGACAAGAGCTCTTGCCAAAAGGGTACTCCGAGCTGGTTTTTACTGGCCGACCTTGCAAAAAGGAGCAACAGAGTTTGTCAAGAGATGCCCACCATGCCAGAAGCATGTCAACTTCCACATAGCTCCACCCGAAGAGCTCATCTGTGTTACTTCACCCTGGCCATTTGCAAAATAGGGGCTCGACCTCCTCGAACCCTTCCCCTTAGGGATCAGGGCAAGTTAAGTTCCTCATTGTAGGCATAGACTACTTCACAAAATGGATTAAAACAGAGCCATTGGCCACTGCCACCGCCCAAAGAAGTTGGAAATTTCTATATAGAAACATTATGGCAAGGTTTGAGGTTCCTCACTCCATTACCACAGATAATGGCACCTAATTTACCGACACTGGTTTAAGGAACTTGGTAGCTGACTGATAAACCCATATTTTATGATATATTTTGTGCTTAATTTAAATGATTTATTCAATCCTTCACCCACTTATTCATATTAATTGCATGGTTTTACTTCGCCTTCCTTATTATGTGATGTATGTGAAAAACATGTTTCCTATGCTTTAAAAAAATTATTTCAATTACCCTTTACTTCCATTCGATGCCGTGATTCATGTGTTGAGTAGTTTCAGATCTTCTAAGGCAGGAATGACTTAAAGGATGGAAAGGAAACATAAAAAAATAGAAGGAAAGCATAAAACGGAGTTTTTGAAGAAACTGGCAGTGACGCGATCGCATGGACGACGCGGCCGCATGCCAGCACGAAATGGCAGTGACGCGACCGCGTGATTGACGCGACCGCGCGCCATGAGCGAAACGCATATGACGCGGACGCATGACTGAAGCGACCGCGTGACAAGAAAAACTCCAAATGATGCGACGCGTGACCCACGCGGATGCGTGACAGAGGCCACGCACCAGAAATTACAGAAAACGCTCCCAGCGATTTCTAAAGCCCTTTTTGCCCCAAATCCAAGTCCAAAAGGCACAGATCAGAGGTTATGAAGTGGGAGAACGCATCCATTCCAGGGAGAGTCTCCAATTAGTTACTATTCATGATTTAGATGTAGTTTTGAGGGAGAGGTTCTCTCTTCTCTCTTTTAGGATTTAGATTTAGGATTTTATTCGCTTTCAGGATCATCTCTTTCTATCAGGTTCAACATTCTTTTTTTATTTATCTTTTCAATTTAATTTATGAATTCTTCTATGTTACAGATTACTCTTTTGAATTAATGTTATTTGAGGTATTTCAGTTTACAATTGTTTCTTTTATTTATATTACTGTTGCTTCCAATCTGAAGATATTTTTATTCCAGTAGATTTACTTTTTCCTCTTTTGGTCTTGGTTAAGAAATCAGTAACTCAGGAGTTATCAAACTCAAACATGATTGATAATCGTTATCTTTGCTAATTGAATTGAACTTCAATAATCCCAATATTTCCTTAGGGATTAACTAGGATTTGAGGATCTAACTAATTAGTCACTTGACTTTCCCTTGCTCTAGCAAAGGTCAACTAAGTGGAATTAAGGTTCAATTTTCATCATCATTGATAAGGATAACTAGGATAGGACTTTTAATTTCTCATACCTTGCCAAAATTTTATTTTACAGTCATTTACTTATTTTAATTGCAATTTAAATTACTTGTTCCTCATCTTCAAAACCCCGATTTACAATCTCCATAACCGATAATAAGAACATACTTCCCTGCAGTTCCTTGAGAAGACGACCCGAGGTTTGAATACTTCGGTTATCAATTTTTAAGGGGTTTGTTACTTGTGACAACCAAACGTTTGTAGGAAGGGATTTCTGTTGGTTTAGAAACTATATTTACAACGCAACTATTTTTATAAAATTCTTTACTGGCAAAAATCCTAAAGTCAAAATGGCGCTGTTGCCGGGGATTTACAATTGTGTGCCTTATTATTGGTTATTGTAAATATTTTTCTTTAACTTGTTTATTTGTCTTTATTTTTCTCTTTTTATTTCCATTAGCTACTATGAATTCTCACCCCTCTCGCTTTGAGTTTAGTTCTAATATTGTTGAAAGAAGTGAAAGTTATAACAGGAACATGCATCAAGGTCAGAGCAATCAAAGATGGATGGAGCCAAGAGGATCTGATCAACCCTTTAGGCAACAACACCCTCCAAGATATCATGGACAAAGACCATTCTACAATGCATACCAAGCCAATAGATATGGTGGACAAACTTGTAACTACCAACAAGCCCAACCCCATGCCTACAGACCATCCTCTCAACATAACTTTGAACCACCACACTCACAAGCTCCTTTTCACCATTCGCCACCATATGATCCTCATTTACCCCGATTCCAATCCAATTACTCCCAAACACCACCACTTCCCAATGTACCCCGTCCAAATCCATCACCCTGAGAATTAGAGGTTCGCCTCAAGGAAACAGTAGATCAACCTCAAACAACCTTTCATCAACTGGAGCAAGCAATAAGTCAATTATCTTCTAGACGTTCGAACATTCAAGGACCTCCCACAACTCCGTGGGACAATCTAATGAAGAGCGTAGCATGAAGGAGATACTAGAAACTCCAGTGGACAGAACCGAGCATGACTTCGTACTGGAACAAGTAGAGGAAGCTGTCATTGTAAACGAAGAAGAGTTGGTTGAAGACTTAGTAGACACTGAGCCTCCATGGGAATCCAGAGTTGTGGAGAATTCTGTCAAGGACGTTACAACTGATGCTGAGGAGGATAGTGCACAACTCCCTAAGCAAGACTTTTATGAAGAACTAGACGGAATAATCCAAGAAGCAAGTCTCCTTGATGATGATAGTCACAAGTCAAGTTCTCCTAGTAATGAACTTGTATCTGCAAGTGAATTCTCTGAGATCGAAGAATCTTCCTCAAGTGAATATGAGGATGATGCGGAGGTATATTTCTCCCAACCTCCCATTTATGACTTAAGTGACGAGGAAGACATGGAAAGCTTTGATCAGGACATGGATGCATTTGAAGAAGTCTGCAAGGAAGTGAAGAAATTCACCGAAGAGCACAAGGGAGTAGAACTTACAGAACCACTGGAAACACCTATCCCAAGGCCATTACCACCCAATACAAGCTTCAAGTGGGTACAATCCTTAACCTTTATCTTTACTTTTCCACTTGAATATGGTTTGCTTGAAACAGATGGCCAGCTTAGAGCTCTCTGTGGTTTTAAGAGTAAGAGGGAAATGGCTCGTACTCAGAGCTGGTGCACAAGGTTCAATAAGGTTCCACGCTTCAATTCGAAGTGCACGGATTGGCATCATGATCAATCGAATGGATCTTGGAAAATGTTTGGTCATCTTGGTGAGAATCTACTTTTTAAACCGCCCGGATGGAAAAATATAGATCAAGACGGAAGCGGATTTAAAAGCAAAGCTTGGGATCCTGGAATCTATTCTGACATTCGCCACCCTAGGAGCCTGAGAATCTGTTTGAAGCTGCTCAGAAGCTTCACATGCCTAGTTTGGGATCTCGGAGGCTATTGGCATTCCAAGCATTGGTGGAGATTTCTGGACGAATTTAAGCGCAAGCTGCCATAACAGGAAGCTCATCCAATGTCCAACTTAAGGACTTTAACTAAAAGTGCTAGGTGGGAGACAACCCACCATGGTATAGTCGTTTCTTTTTCAGTTTTATTTCGTGTTATTTATTTTTATTTCCTTTTCAATTGAACCTGAATGTTATTCACTCATATTGCATACTGCATAATTGCATACCTGCATAAAAAAAAAGAAAAAAAAGAAGATGTGTGACGCGACCGCATCGTTCACGCGATCGCGTCAGTTGCGTAAAACAACCCCCCACGCATCTGCGTCACCCACGCGGCCGCGTGATCTGGAGATCGGCGTAAATCCCCAACGTCTAGAGAGTTAGGCTGGAATCATGCGGCCATTGTGCGATTCGCACAAAACGACCCACGCGGTCGCATCCCTGACACGATCGCGTCACATGCACAACACCAATCCCACACGATCGCGTGAGCGACGCGATCGTATCGCATGGATTACACAACACCCCAAAAGGAGACAGAAAGTTGCGCTGAAACGACGCTGGAATCGTGCGTTTAGCACAATTTCCAGCGACGCGATCGCATGCCCCAAGCGATTGCGTCATTCACTCTTTTAGCCATTCCATGCGATCGCGCCACCCACGCGATCGCGTCGACCCCCATTTCACCCCAGCCACGCGATCGCGTGCCCCACACGATCGTGTGGATTCAAATTAATAACCTCCAACCATGCGAAACCCTACCCATTCGCGCCCCCCAGCCCCCTCTCCTTCTTCTCTTCTCTCCACAACCACCACCCACAACTCCCGCCACCCTCAACCGTCGCATCTGCCGCCACCACCGCCATCCCCCAGCCACCTCTCTGCCCCACTCTTTTTTCCTACGCCTTCCAGGTTCCGTCAAACGCCACCCTTCTATCATCCGTAGTTAATTCCATATTTTTCTGATTTTGTTCATCATTAGGCTAGTAGATATGCATGTTGTAGTGGATTTTAGGTTGTTAGGTAGCTTAGGATGTGGTTAGTGGATTTAGGTCTGTTTAATTACGTTGTTCATGTTTCTTGTTTTCTAATTTTCGCAATTCTGCTATTGCTATGTTGTTAATATTGTTCATATGCTGTAATTTCTTGTTCATGCTGCTTTTTACACTGCTTTTCCATGTTCTTATTCCCTTTATGTAATTGCAGCTATATTTTAATTCATATGAGCCATTCTGGTTGCTATTTATTTTCCGGGAACATCCAATTTTAGCCGGGATGCTGCCCAAATTTTTGTAAATTGTTTTGATTTTCATTCCTGTTTTGGTTTTTGGCAAACTTGCACTCTGCTTTACTCAGCTTTTACCAAACCAATTCATGAATGATAGGGCAAGCTTCCTTATTCTTTTTCATTTCCTGGTTTATAAATTGCATCTTGGATGATTCAATTCCACTCTTTGCTATATTCATTTGATTCATCCTTAACTTCCTTGTTTGAACTTGAGTTATCTGTTGCTTTAATTTATGAATTCTCGTTATTTAGGAAATGCTCTTCATGCCACTTACTCTAATCCACTTTTTACTAACTCCCCAATTTTAACTTCCTAAACTCTTTTTCAATTCTAACCAAACCTAACCTTCCAAAACATCTCTTCTGGTTTTTCACTTTCTTTTAACATTCTAACCAAAGCATGATGATACTTTTTCTATTTAACTTGAATGGAAGTACATTTTGGATTGTGACATTTTTCTTCTCAGTATTCTAACTCTTATACAATCCTTAATGCAAATTTACTCAACTCAATTTCCTCTTCTATTGCTCCTTTGCCACTTTGTGTTTCTTTTTATTATTTGCCTATTTGTTTTCCTGTTTTTTTTATATATCCTGGTTTTCTATTTTTCAGGATGTCTGACACCCCAAAGAAAAGGAAAAGAAAATGCAACAACTGGAAAACAGAAAAGAGGAGAAGCCTCCATGTCCATACTGGACCTCAAGCATGATGACTCCTGGCGGGAGAAACACTTTACCCCGCAGGAGAAAGCTGACCAACTACTCCCTGCTACTGATCCCATTAAATTTGCAAACCGATACTACGAGCTGAAGTATCCGGTGTTTGCAAACTCCAGGAACCTGTACCTGGAAAGGACTATGAAGATCCCAGAAGAACTCCAGCAATACACCTCTGATCAGATCAAACAAAGAGGCTGGTTCTTCTTGGAGAGAAACCTGATTGAGGTTAATGCATCATGGGTAAGGGAATTCTACTGCAATTACTTCAAAACTTCCCTAGATGTCGTGAACCTAAGAGGGAAGCAGATTCTGGTTACTGAAGAGGCTATAGAGGATGTTCTAAAGCTTCTGCCTAAATCCAATCAGCCAGATGGATATCAAAAGGCTGAGGAGGACATGCGCTTCATGAAATTTGACTGGGATGCAGTCAAGGCAAGGATAGCCCTTGATCCGACCGTTCCATGGATCATGGGTCAGAACACCACCATGTCAAAGGGAATCAAGCGGATTTACTTAAATGATGAGGCTCGGCTATGGCATCAGATACTTAGCAACTTTATTATGCCAAGTACTCACGAGAAGGAGCTACCTACCGCTATGATTACCCTCCTATGGTGTGTGATGGAGGGTAAGGACCTGTACCTGCCACCTTTTATCCGGTACTACATGGCTAGGGTCCACGTCCGAGGCACTCCCCCCTTTCCTTATTTGATTACACAGCTAGGCCGTCGAGCTGACGTGCCTTGGGAGGATGCTAATGAGAAGCCACCAGCTGCAGAATTCAAGAAGATTATCCCTCACAGTAGGAACTTTCTGGCTTTGGGCTACAGACCTCCATTCCTCACTGCTACTACTGAGACAACCACACCATCTGCCGGCCCCTCTTCCTCTACAGCTACCCCAGCTACCCCTGCTACCACCATTGCACCTCCTGCCTCAGAGCCGGTTTATCACCTAGTGCACCGCCTGTTTCGACAGCTAGACCAGATGGAGCGCCACAACCGGCGTCGATATGAGAGAGCTGAGCGTCGCAGCAAGTGACGCTATGAGCACCTAAAGCTGATGATACGATCTGGCGATATCCCCACCGAGCCTGACACACCATCAGAGCCATCTGAGGAGGAGGCGGATGACCACGAGGCAGAGACCCATCCACAGAGCGAGGCTGCGCAGGCAGGCACAGAGCAGGCTGCTTCACAGCAGGAGACTCTGCATCAGATCCAGGCTGCAGACCCAGAGGTCCCTATTCAGTCAGCACCTCCTCTACAGCAGGTAGATCCTCAGACCGCCACCACAGAGACTCCAGCTACCCATCCTTCCAGTGATGACACTCCTTCACACCCTGCTTGAGTGAGCATCAGGGATGATGCTTCATTTTAAGTGTGGGGAGGTCGCCATCTCTGGCATATTTTGGTGAACCACTACAGACCCTTTTTATTTTATTTTGCTCTTTTTCTGTATTTTGATCTTTATTTTTATTTCTCAGTACTTATACATTGCTATTTTCATGTATTTTTACTCTATTTCTGCATGTTGCACTTTAGTTCATATTTTAGCCATGTAGTTTAGTTGTAATTCTAACTTATTAGTTATAGAAATTGTGGATTGATTAGTATAGTTTACCCTTTTTAGCATAAGATAACTTGGCTTAGATTGAAAAGAAAAAGGAAGTAAACTAGAGACTTTAACAGAATCAAAACAACCCACACCTTGTCTATATAGCATTACATGTTAGTTAGTTAACAACATTTCATCAAGGAGGAACACAAACTTTAAAGCCACTCAAAATAAATTTTACATTGAGAATAATGGGAACTCTTAATTTTTACTTGCTTGACATATATAACTGATATATGATGTTTGAGTTAGAGAACACACAGCCTGTGAGTTTTGAGCTTAATTGTATGGTTACATTTAAACCATAATATTTTATCTCTGTGTGTTCCACCCTTCTTATTTATTCTGGTGTTCTTTACTTTGTTTTAATCTATATGTCCGATTATAAAATATAGATACATATCAAGAAAGTGATTGAGGCCATTGTTTGATTTTAGCTCACTATTGATAGGATATTTTTGTGGAAGAAACGAATTTCTCCAAAACACCCAAAACTAACCGGCAAGTGCACCAGGTCGCATCAAGTAATAAAAGCTCACGGGAGTGAGGTCGATCCCACAGGGATTGAAGGATTGAGCAATTTTAGTTTAGTGGTTGATTTAGTCAAGTGAATCAAGATTTGGTTGAGTGATTTGTGATTTGCAGAATTTAGATTACATGGAAAGTAAAGGGAATGGGTAAATTGCATTGAATTTAAAGAGAACTGAAATTTAAAGTGCTGAATCTTAAAGAACAAGAAATTAAATGGCAGAAACTTAGAACGCAAGAAATGTAAATTGCAGAATGTTAAAGTGCAAGAAATGTAAATGGCTTGAATTGTAAAGGGAATTGGGAATTGGATTTGCAGAAATTAAACAAGGAAAAGTAAAATTTCAACGAGCAGAGAAGTAAAGGATGACTAGAATTGAACCGGATCTTAAAACAGAAATGCAAATGAGCTTGAAAGCAGTAAACAGAGAATGGGAAATGGGAAATCCGGATCTCAGGACCCAAGAGACTAGAAAACCAAGTCTAGATCTCAATGCCTTCCTAGATCCAACAAGAGCAATTGCAAAGAAATTAAAGAAATGTAAAGTGCAGAAAGAGTAGAAACAGAAGCAATTAATAGAAATGGAAATTTAATTGTGTAGTAAAGAAACAGAGAGATCTCAGGATGAGATTGAAACAGATTTCCTTCAATTCTCCAACCCCAGATCCAAGACAATTGTAATTGAAATTAAAAGCAAGAAAACTAAGAGGAAGGGAATTCAATTCTCCTTCCCCGAGACTTAGAAATTAAAATTCACTCAACACCCAAAAGCTCTCCGAAAACTCTATGAAAACTCAAAAGGGAAAGCTCTCTGAAAAACTTAAATCCTATGCTATTTATACACTTTCTTCAAATGGTCTTCAAGCCTTCAATTGGGCCTTTGCTCTTGATGGAATTGGGTTGATAGAGGCCTTGGTTGATTGCTTTTGGAGTTTGGAGAAGAACCGAATTGAACCGGGTTGGAATCATGAAAGCTTGAGTAAAAGTTGGAGTAAAAGTTGGAGGCTAACTTTTACTCCAACTTTTCACATCAGCCACCCTTCCTTGCTGATACCAACGTTGGGGCAAAAGTTAGGGGTCTAACTTTTGCTCCAACGTTGGCCTCCCCTTGCATACTCATGGCGCCAACGTTAGCCAAAAAGTTAGGGGCTAATGTTGGCGCAAACTTTTGCTCATCCAGGGAGAGTTTTTCATGCGCCAACATTAGCCAAAAAGTTAGGGGCTAACGTTGGCGCAAACTTTTTCTCATCCAGGGAGTGTTTTTCATGCCAAAAGTTAGCCAAAAATTTTGAGGCTAACTTTTGCTCCAGCTTTTGCCCAAAAGTTAGCCAAAAAGTTTGAGGCTAACTTTTGGTCCAGCTTTTTGCTTCCTGGTTCATTTTCAATTAATCCAAAAGTTTGAGCTAAAGTTTGAGGCAAACTTTTGCTCAAACTTTTTGTCCTCTCTTCCTCCTAACCATTCCTTCTTGCTTCAACCTTTCTCCAAGCTTTCTTCACCTATCATTAATCAACCAAACACATCAAAGCTATGCTCAAAATCATGAGATATTCATTCTTTCATAATATGTGACAATTATAGCATAAAACCTCATGAAATAGCATGAATTCATACATGGTTGATTAAATCAAAGGAAACATGAAAATCTACCCAATTGGCTTGCTTATGGCTCAAGAAAGTGCATAATTCAGTTGAAAACAAAAGAAAAAGGTTAGTGAAACTAGGCTAAGATGACTTGTCATCACAACACCAAACTTAAAGCTTGCTTCTCCCCAAACAAGAAATGATTTATTCTCAATGGTTCTTTCATTTAAGATGGATTGAAGAACAACTTGTAAAGTCCTGTGAGTGAAGTGATCAAGTAACAGTGGGGTGAACTCTAAATTATATGCTCATACAAGGGCTTCAGTGCTTACTAGTCCTCACATATTGGGAGTCTTAGGTCTTAGGATTTTCATCCAAATGGTATCATGGAGATCTCTTTATATGTAGTCACCTCTCTTCCTTTGATTGGTGATGCTTAATCTTTCCAAAAGCTTGTATGATGCTCTGCAATGATATTGAAAGTTGCTTGTTCCCCAAGCACTTAGAGACAATGGTTAGTCTGCATGATTTATTTGTAGGCCTTTGAACTTACTTTGGTGTGGGAACACCAAACTTAGTACCTTGCCAATGGTTCTCATGCATCAGGTTAACCATGTGTGAAACTCTTTTTCTTTTTCAAAAGTAATAAACTGAAAACTTAGGAAACAGCAGAACAGTTAACTAGTTTATCTAAATGCTTGAAGCTAGCATTATGCAGAAAGTGAGAATGTGTGTTTATGATGGGATTTTGGTTGAACACCAAACTTAGAATTCTTCATTCTCCCTTAGATTGTTTTGGTGTGCAACACCAAACTTAGCTTCTTGCAATATAGATAAAACTAATTAACCTTTTTATTGAAATAGATATGAAAAGAGAACTACCTCAGGTTGGGTTGCCTCCCAACAAGCGCTCTTTTATTGTCACTAGCTTGACATCTTGCTCTTTGATTATGGAGGCTGGAAATCATAATGCCTCAGTTTTTCTCCTCTTGCTGTAGGATTCCTTTCCTCCATGACCTGCACAATCACAAACAATCCAAATGAAAATTGGATATTCTCATGCCAGAATGTAGTCAGAGGATTAGTTGACACCATGTGTCAAACAGTTGGTAAACTTGAGAGATTAATGAACGAAAATCACTTCTCTCATTTATTTATCAAGCTATGAGAATCATATTCAGCAAGATAAACCAAGAAAACTTCACTCTATTGCTAAAGTGAGGTTTCAATTAGCTCAGGCAAAAATTCAAACAGTTAGTGTGTCAATCAAAATTAAAGAAAAAGTGCTTGATCTAAACTACCACCTCACTTAATCATTGTCAATCTAATCAATCCCCAGCAACGGCGCCAAAAACTTGATGGGATATTTTTGTGGAAGAAACAAATTTCTCCAAAACACCCAAAACTAACCGGCAAGTGCACCGGGTCGCATCAAGTAATAAAAACTCATGGGAGTGAGGTCGATCCCACAAAGTGCAGAAAGAGTAGAAACAGAAGCAATTAATAAAAATGGAAATTTAATTGTGTAGTAAAGAAACAGAGAGATCTCAGGATGAGATTGAAACAGATTTCCTTCAATTCTCCAACCCCAGATCCAAGACAATTGTAATTGAAATTAAAAGCAAGAAAACTAATAGGAAGGGAATTCAATTCTCCTTCCCCGAGACTTAGAAATTAAAATTCACTCAACACCCAAAAGCTCTCCGAAAACTCTCTATGAAAACTCAAAAGGGAAAGCTCTCTGAAAAACTTAAATCCTATGCTATTTATACACTTTCTTCAAATGGTCTTCAAGCCTTCAATTGGGCCTTTGCTCTTGATGGAATTGGGTTGATAGAGGTCTTGGTTGATTGCTCTTGGAATTTGGAGAAGAACCGAATTGAACCGGGTTGGAATCATGAAAGCTTGAGTAAAAGTTGGAGTAAAAGTTGGAGGCTAACTTTTACTCCAACTTTTCACATCAGCCACCCTTCCTTGCTGATACCAACGTTGGGGCAAAAGTTAGGGGTCTAACTTTTGCTCCAACGTTGGCCTCCCCTTGCATACTCATGGCGCCAACGTTAGCCAAAAAGTTAGGGGCTAATGTTGGCGCAAACGTTTGCTCATCCAGGGAGAGTTTTTCATGCGCCAACATTAGCCAAAAAGTTAGGGGCTAACGTTGGCGCAAACTTTTTCTCATCCAGGGAGTGTTTTTCATGCCAAAAGTTAGCCAAAAATTTTGAGGCTAACTTTTGCTCCAGATTTTGCCCAAAAGTTAGCCAAAAAGTTTGAGGCTAAGTTTTGGTCCAGCTTTTTGCTTCCTGGTTCATTTTCAATTAATCCAAAAGTTTGAGCTAAAGTTTGAGGCAAACGTTTGCTCAAACTTTTTGTCCTCTCTTCCTCCTAACCATTCCTTCTTGCTTCAACCTTTCTCCAAGCTTTCTTCACCTATCATTAATCAACCAAACACATCAAAGCTATGCTCGAAATCATGAGATATTCATTCTTTCATAATATGTGACAATTATAGCATAAAACCTCATGAAATAGCATGAATTCATACATGGTTGATTAAATCAAAGGAAACATGAAAATCTACCCAATTGGCTTGCTTATGGCTCAAGAAAGTGCATAATTCAGTTGAAAACAAAAGAAAAAGCTTAGTGAAACTAGGCTAAGATGACTTGTCATCAACTATTCCCAAATTAGCCTACCTTTTACATCAGCCTTGTTAGCCCCCTTGAGCCTTTAAAACCCCTCTTGTTTTATAACCATATTACTAGCCTTAAGCAGAAAAACAAAATAAAATCCCAAGTTGAATCCTTGGTTAGCTTAAGTTAGAAATTGTGTAATTATTTAAGTGTGGGGAAACTTTATGGGAACATGGATGATAGAAACAAAGGTAGAATGTTGAAAAGAATAAAGATGTTTCAAAATAAGAATTTTTGGGAAACATGCTCATGTGAAATCAAAGTAATTAAATTACCATGTGCATTAAAAAAAATTTTATATTTCAGTATTTAAATAAAGGGATACAAAAGAATTCCCCAATTGCAAAATAAAATAATGCACATGGGATAAAAAGTTTAAAATTGAGGCATGAGCATGTAACATCAAAAGTGGGAAAATATGGGTAAAATAGGTAAAGAAGCTTTACTTTACAAAGTATGTATGTTAGGTGAGATCATAGACTAATCAAGGATTCGCTCAATTAGCTCACTTAGCCTTGTACATATACTCTTACCTTTACCTTGGCCCCATTACAACCTTAATTAAAGACCTCATGACTTTTGTATGCCTACATTCTAGAATTGTTGATTGGTTAGATGAAGAACAAAGTTATAGAAAGTAAGGATAAAAAGAAGAATAGAGTGATTAACCCAACAAACACTAAGTGACTAGAGAGTAAACACAAAATCCAGTGAGGGTTCAATAGCTCATCAACATATATCTGTGCTTAAATTACTAATTGTCTTGCAAGTTTGTAAACTATTTTTCTTTCCCATCTCAATTGTAAAAGTGCTTTATTATTATCTAAGGTTTGGCTATGCATATACGATTCCTTGAGAATGTGAATTAATTTGACTACATGTAAGCTTTATATACAAGTGAATAAAAATGATTAGAATTGCATGATTCATTTAGATAGTTGCATTTAGAATAGATTGCATTGCATGAGATTCCACCACTTCAACCTTACCTTACTCTTTATCTTGGATTTAGCATGAGGACATGCTATTGTTTAAGTGTGGGGAGGTTGATAAACCCATATTTTATGATATATTTTGTGCTTAATTTAAATGATTTATTCAATCCTTCACCCACTTATTCATATTAATTGCATGGTTTTACTTTTCCTTTCTTATTATGTGATGTATGTAAAAAACATGTTTCCTATGCTTTAAAAATAATTATTTTAATTACCCTTTACTTCCATTCGATGCCGTGATTCGTGTGTTGAGTAGTTTCAGATCTTCTAAGGTAGGAATGACTTAAAGGATGGAAAGAAAACATACAAAAATGGAAGGAAAGCATAAAACAGAGTTTTTGAAGAAACTGGCAGTGACGCGATCGCATGGACGACGCGGTCGCATGCCAGCGCGAAATGGCAGTGACGCGGACGCATGACTGAAGCGACCGTATCACAAGGAAAACTCCAAATGACGCGGCCGCGTGACCCACGCGGATGCGTGACAGAGGCCACGCACCAGAAATTACAGAAAATGCTCCCAGCGATTTCTGAAGCCCTTTTTGGCCCAAATCCAAGTCCAGAAGGCACATATCAGAGATTATGAAGTGGGGGAACGCATTCATTCCAGGGAGAGTCTCCAATTAGTTACTATTCATGATTTAGATGTAGTTTTGAGGGAGAGGTTCTCTCCTCTCTCTTTTAGGATTTAGATTTAGGATTTTATTCGCTTTCAGGATCATCTCTTTCTATCATGTTCAACATTATTTTTTTTATTGATCTTTTCAATTTAATTTATAAATTCTTCTATGTTACAGATTACTCTTTTGAATTAATGTTATTTGAGGTATTTCAGTTTACAATTGTTTCTTTTATTTATATTACTGTTGTTTCCAATCTGAAGACATTTTTATTCCGGTAGATTTACTTTTTCCTCTTTTGGTCTTGGTTAAGAAATCAGTAACTCAGGAGTTATCAAACTCAAACATGATTGATAATCGTTATCTTTGCTAATTGAATTGAACTTCAATAATCCCAATCTTTCCTTAGGGATTAACTAGGATTTGAGGATCTAACTAATTAGTCACTTGACTTTCCCTTGCTCTAGCAAAGGTTAACTAAGTGGAATTAAGGTTCAATTTTCATCATCATTGATAAGGATAACTAGGATAGGACTTCTAATTTCTCATACCTTTCCAAAAGTTTATTTTACAGTCATTTACTTATTTTAATTGCAATTTAAATTACTTGTTCCTCATCTTCAAAACCCCGATTTACAATCTCCATAACCGATAATAAGAACATACTTCCCTGCAGTTCCTTGAGAAGACGACCCGAGGTTTGAATACTTCAGTTATCAATTTTTAAGGGGTTTGTTACTTGTGACAACCAAACGTTTGTAGGAAGGGATTTCTGTTGGTTTAGAAACTATATTTACAACGCAACTATTTTATAAAATTCTTTACTGGCAAAAATCCTAACGTCACTGACTTGAAAATAAAGCACCAATTCACCTCTGTAGAACACCCACAGGCCAATGGACAGGCAGAAGCCGCCAACAAAGGGAGCCTGGGCTGAAGAGCTCCCACAAGTCCTATGGGCATATCGGAAACACCACATTCTACCACTGGATAATCACCCTTTCGACTTACTTATTGAATAGAGGCAATGATTCCCGTGGAAATAAAAGAAAAATCTCATGAAATGATCCTCTACAATGAAGATACCAACTCCCAAACTCAAAGGGAAGAGCTCGACCTACTTCCAGCAGTCCGAGAAAGAGCTCGGATTTGAGAGGAAGCGCTAAAGCGTCGAATGGCTTTAAGGTACAATCAGAAGGTAGTCCAATGAAGCTTCGCCACCAACGACCTCATCTTAATCTGAAATGATATCGGAGCAGGTCAATCAGGAGAAGGGAAGCTAGCAGCCAACTGGAAAGGACCATACCGAATTGCAGAAATACTGGGGAAAGGTTACTACAAGGTGTCCACCCTCAAAGGGCGAAAGCTACCAAGGTCATGGCATGCCTGTAACCTAAGAAGGTACTATAGCTAGAAAATAGTAAAGATCTTAGGTCAAGGAGCACTTTTTTTCCTAAAAAGATTTTTTAATGAGGCGCCAGGCCGAGATCTAAGAAGTTGCCTGACCTAGAAGGGTAAGCACTCTCATGTACATTCTTATTTATGTTTTTATCTCATTATTATTTGAATGAAAGTCGTCAATTTCCTAAAAAGTTTTCTACCATGACGTATTACTCTAAGCTCATAAAACGCAAAATTCATCGCTCGATTAAAATAGGTCGGCAAGGTGAAGCGATAGAAGCAAGATAATGCAATAAGTTATAAAAAATAACCCAGAAAAAGTGGCCTGACGAGGTCTAACTAAAATGGGATTACTAAAAATAGCTTGAGAAGGCCCAACAGAGAAGTCAGACCAGTGAAAGGATTACTAAAAGGGACAAAAAACATCTCGCAAAGGCCAAAGAAAGGTTAATAAACCAAGGCCCGAAATGCTCAGCTATAAAGGTACAAGTCTTGCAAAAAAGACACTACTTAGAAAGTAAAAGCACAAGTTGAAACGGTGCTAAAAAGTCATACAAACAAACTATAAAGAAAAGGTTCCTCATCGGAACACTACCTAGAAAGTTGTTGGAATGTGACTAAAAAGCTTGGGTAACAAAGTCGTACAGGTCAACGTCAGCTAAGAAAAGTCGCGAGTACAATCTCAAAAGGTTGAGAAACAACTTAAGGCTCAAAAGTGCTTAGCTAAAAAAGATACAACTCCGCTCAAAGAAGGCACAATCTCAAAACAGGGCTACAAAAGTCATCTGAGACTAAAAAGGTTCTATATATAGAACACTAAAAAGTTGTCGGACAAGTCATAAAAGCCTGGACACCAAGCCGCAAGGATAATTTCGCCAAAAGCAAAGGGTTAACAAGTACCAACTCAAAGCAAGGCGTGATCTAGAGGGCAAGGGTAGAAAACCCACTCAAAGGAGGTTAGACTGGGAAATACCTAATCTCTATAAATTCGCAAAGGATTGCAAAAAGTAAACCTCCAAACGTTCAGCAAAATTCCGCATTAAAGACTCAAAAGCCGCTTAAAGAGCAGCCCAAGAGTTTAAAGTGTTTTTTTTTTAAGAAAATAAAAGTTGCTAGGAAGCAACCAAGTGTCAAAGTCAGCTACAGAGACTTACAAAAAACAAGTTCAAAAGCCCACAAGTCGGGCTATAACAGTACACAAGCATAAAAAGTTATAGGGGATCTAAATTCACCCCAGTGGCAACATCCTTGGGAGGAGGAGGAGGAGGCATGGTCGAGATAGGGGTAGCATTAACAACTCCATCCACCCCGTTTAGAATCTCCATATCTGGCTCAGGTTCTGGAGGGACCACCTCGGCGGAAGGAGTTGGAGAAGCTGAAGCCGCAGAAGCCTTGGCCGGTGGCACAGGAGGAGGACCCTCATCATCATCATCTGGAGCAGGCACAATCTTTCCATCTTCCACCACATTATCCATGCTAAAAAGGGAGAGATCAGCCTCGGGAGCAAGAACTCGGACTTGAGCCTTCAGGATATCTTACATGTCAGTCACACCATTTACCATATGTCCCTGAAGCTCGGCATAATTGTCTTGGGCAGATTAAAGCCTCTTTTTAGTCTCCAAGAGTTCGCCATAGGTGCGGGTATAACTCTCTTTGTATTTCTTAGCCGCCTCCTCAGCCAGATGTGCAGTCGCCTCTGCAGCAGTAGCCCGGGTCTTTTCCTTCTCCACATCAATCTCTAACTTGGCCACCCTAGCGTCGAGCTCATCCTTTAGACCTTTAATTCTCTCATACTCAGATTTGGCATCCTCTATAAAGGCCTTGGTTTCATGAACCGGGGAGTCCCGGACAACTTGAGATAAGGCTGCACCAAGGTTGGCCATCTGAATACTATTACTTGCAATAAAGTCAAGGAGATGAAGGATCGACACATCATCCAATGGAACCTTACTATAAGGAGCTATCAACTCTGTAGCAAAATGAACGCCATCAAACTCTTTATCATTCAAGTCATAAGTCCCAATAGTCTTTTGCTTCTTGGGAGAGGGCCAGCAACAGGAGTACAGGAAACAGGACTAGTGGTCGCCTGAGGAGGGTAAGAGGGAACTATCTGAAGTCGTGGGGTCGGGATAATCTTCCTCGGCCCCTGGGACTCAGCCACCAGCTTCTTCAGAGGCACCTATGCCAAAGACCCCTCCCCTAAAGTTTTACTTGACAGATTTTGGGTGGCCATCGCTTTCTTGGCCTTCCGGAAAGACTTCATAGAATCCGAAGATTTCACCATCTCTAAAAAGAAGCCAGAAAAACAGTTTCACCATCTCGGCACAGAGGAGAGAAGGATCTCCTAGAAATCTCTTTGTGTCCAGCTGAGGAGGTTACCCCCAATGCTCCTCTGGAACACCCACAAAGGCTTCTTCTACTTCATCTAAACTCTCCCAAGAATACTTGGGAGCTACTATATCTTTTTGCCACTATAAAGGAAAGGTTGGCTCGTCATTCTCATCTAAAAAGAAAGGGTGGACATCCTCAACAGCTCGGATCTTAAAGTAATAGTTCTTATAATCTTGAAAGGACTCATCAAACATAGAAAATACCTTTTCCCTTGGGAAGCTCAGAATGAGATCCAAGAAGCCTTTTTCTTGGCTACTCCATGCTTGGTCAACACAAACAGGTAAAGGAAGAGAGATATGGTAGGTCGAATACCCAACTCTTGGCACAACAGTTGAAAAATATTAATGAAGGCCCAAGAGTTTTGATGAAGCTGGGAAGGGGCCACATTACAAGTCCACAAGAGGCCGGTCTAAAAAGCAGTAAAAGGGATGGTGATATTCAGCTGGCTAAAGAAATAGTCATAAGCATAGAAGAAGGTGCGTTCTCCCTAAGTTAAGGGAGGGAAACTAACCCTCTCCTCAGGGTCGGGTGATGGGTATTTTTGTGGAAAAACGAATTTCTCCAAAACACCCAAAACTAACCGGCAAGTGCACCGGGTCGCATCAAGTAATAATAACTCACGAGAGTGAGGTCGATCCCACAGGGATTGAAGGATTGAGCAATTTTAGCTTAGTGGTTGATTTAGTCAAGTGAATTAAGATTTGGTTGAGAGATTTGTGATTTGCAGAATTTAAATTGCAGAGAAAGTAAAGGGAGTGGGTAAATTGCATGAAAGTAAAGAGAACTGAAATTTAAAGTGCTGAATCTTAAAGAACAAGAAATTAAATGGCTAAACTTTTGCTCCAACGTTGGCCTCCCCTTGTACACTCATGGCGCCAACGTTTGCCAAAAAGTTAGAGGCAAACGTTGGCGCAAACTTTTGCTCTCCAGGGTGTGTTGTTCATGCGCCAACGTTTGCCAAAATGTTTGAGGCAAACGTTGGCGCAAACTTTTGCTCTCCAGGGTGTTGATTTGTGATGCCAAAATATAGCATAAAACCTCATGAAATTGCATTAATTCATACATGGTTGATTAAATCAAAGGAATCATGAAAATCTACCCAATTGGCTTGCTTATGGCTCAAGAAAGTGCATAATTTAATTGAAAACAAAAGAAAAAGGCTAGCGAAACTAGGCTAAGATGACTTGTCATCACAACACCAAACTTAAAGCTTGCTTGTCCCCAAGCAAGAAATGATTTATTGAGAAGAAAGAATGAAATGGAAGAGGGTGTTCATGCTAGTAGAGTGTTATTGGTAGTTCATGGGGTTTTATGTGGATATGTAAACATTCACCTCTTATTGACTCTTAAGCCTAGAAAGTCTCCTTCAAGCTTCAAGTAACATACTGCTATGACCTCTCATTATTTCTTTATCCTTGGCTATTATTTTGTTCATAAGCTTTATTTGAGTGTCATGTGTAGCAAGTTAATTTCCTTTTCTTTATACTTAACACATTATTTACTATAGACACTTGGCTCACATTCCTTCTTAGAACATTGATGCCCAGCACCTCTTTGGGCTACTAAATGCCTTGTAGTTAGGTTGCTCTTGATAGTGGACTTTCAGCTGATGATCCCGGGTTAGTTAATCTAAGTCATCAAGTGTTGATGCACTCCAAAGAGCTTAATAATCCAAGCAGATCCTAATACAAAGACACCACAGGTATATATTCTAAGATTCAAGCTATTGGTGTCCAGCTTTGTTTCTTTTTGTTTTTCTTTTGTTCTACCACTCTTTGGCTACCTCTTTTTCTCCCCTTTTTTTTTCTTTCTTTTTGTTTTTCTGTCTAACCAAGGACTTTTATTTGATTGAGATTCATAGACAGTAGGCCACTTTCTACTTAAGAGGAGACATCCTAGT
>NC_029788.2:90630364-90630639 GCF_000816755.2 Arachis ipaensis | reverse complement strand
AGAATTCAGATCTCAGGACTCAAGAGACTAGATAACCAAGTCTAGATCTCAATGCCTTCCTAAATCCAACAAGAACAATTGCAAAGGAAACGTAAATTGCAGAGAAAGTAGATGAAGAAGCAATTAACAGAAATTTAAATTCAATTGTGCAGTAGAATTCAACAAAGAGATCTCAGGATGAGATTGAAACAGAATTCCTTCAATTCTCCAACCCAAGATCCAAGATAAGTGTAATTGAAATTGAAAGCAAGAAAACTAAGAGGAAGGGAATTCAA
>NC_029788.2:90624931-90630320 GCF_000816755.2 Arachis ipaensis | reverse complement strand
ATTTTATTGAATTGAAAATGCAGGGGACAAAGCATGCTTTTTGTTCAGTGAAAGTAAACACACAAGCACACACATAGACTAGCTTACTTATTTTAAGAGTGATTCTACTTGTATTAGATGAACACTTTAACAAAACACGAGTCAAAACATTTTTCAACAGTAAGAGTTAAGTGTAAATACAACCTATTAGTTTGCAGTTCCTTTGTCCTTCTTTCTGTTGTGCCCTTTTGAGTTATGATGCATAGTGTCTTCAAATGGTGGTGAATTCCCTGCATAATTCTCAAAAGTTTCTTGCTTCTCAAGCCCTTAGATGACTAGTTAGTATGCATAAATTGATTGTGGCTTGTGGATTCCATTTGGTGTGGAAACACCAAACTTAATTTCTTGCCACTTTTCTGGATACAGCAGGTTAACTCTAGGCAAAATGTTGTGTCCTTGCTAAAGGTTATGAAGTTTAAGAAAAGAAAAAAAAAACAGTTAAGTGGTTGAATAATCTGTTTGATTACTTGGAACTAGCAATGTGCAGGAAGTTAAAATGTGCTTTTGAATGAGGTTTTGGTGGAACACCAAACTTGGAATCCTCCATTCTCCCTTGAGTTGTTTTTGGTGTGCAACACCAAACTTAGCTCCTTGCAATACATATTAATTATTCAACATTTTTATTGAAAAAGCTATGAAAAGAAAACTACCTCAGGTTGGGTTGCCTCCCAACAAGCGCTCTTTTATTGTCACTAGCTTGACATCTTTTAATTCCTTTCAAGAAGGCTGTAGGTTTTGGACCTCTTTTTCCTTATCCCATTGTCCTCCCAAATACAGCTTTGCTCTGTGAACATTTGCTGTGAATTGATTCTTTGTTGCTTCATCTAGCAGTTCAATACTCCCATAAGGAAAAACCTTTGTTACCAAGTATGGACCAGTCCACTTTGACTTCAGTTTGCCAGGGAAAATCTTAAACCTTGAATTATACAGGAGCACTTGCTGTCCTGGCTTGAATTCCTTCTTTGTGATCTTCTTGTCATGCCACCTCTTAGCTCTTTTCTTATATATCTTAGCACTCTCATAAGCTTCTATCCTGAATTCATCTAACTCATTCAGTTGCAACAACCTTTTTTCTCCTGCAGCTTGGGAATCAAGGTTGAGGAGTTTAGTGGCCCAAAAAGCTCTGTGTTCAAGCTCTACAGGGAGGTGGCAGGATTTGCCATACAATAGCTGAAAGGGTGACTTGCCAATAGGAGTTTTGAAAGCTGTCCGATATGCCCATAATGCATCTTCTAGCTTCCTAGCCCAATCTTTTCTTGTGCTTCCCACTGTTTTCTCTAGGATCTTCTTTAATTCCCTGTTTGCTAGTTCAGCCTAGCCATTAGTCTGAGGGTGGTAAGGTGTGGCCACTTTATGGATTACTCCATATTTGTGGAGGAGCTTCTCCATCTGTTTGTTGCAAAAGTGACTACCACCATCACTGACAAGACCCTTGGGCACTCCATATCTTGTGAAAATGTGCTTTTTAAAGAATTGGAGGATAATCTGTGCATCACAGGTGGTCGTGGCTATGGCTTCTACCCACTTTGAGACATACTCCACTGCGACTAAGATATATCTGAAAGAATAGGAAGGGGGAAAGGGCCCCATGAAATCAATTCCCCATAGATCAAATAATTCCAGTTCCAAGATGAAGTTTTGAGGCATCTCATTCCTTCTTGTTAATCCTCCTGCTTTCTGGCATTCATTACATTGGTGAACGTATTCTCTGGCATTCTTGAAGATAGTTGGCCAATAGAAGCCGCTCTGCAATATCTTTGCAGCTGTTTTCTCTGGGCCAAAGTGTCCACCATAAGCTGAACTATGGCAGTGCCACAGGATATCCCTCATTTCACTCTCAGGGACACACCTTCTAATTACTCCATCAGAACATCTCTTGAACAGGAAGGGTTCATCCCATAAGAATTTCTTTCCCTCATGGATTAACTTCTTCACTTGTTGCTTAGAGAACTCTTGAGGTATCTTCCTTCCCACTTTGTAGTTTTCTATGTCAGCAAACCAAGGTGCTTGCTGGATCTGCAAAAGGTGCTCATCTGGGAAGCTTTCGTTCACGGGCTGAGAGGCTTGTTGAATTATTTCATGTGGTAACCTCGACAAATGGTCAGCAACCCGGTTTTCAGTGTCTTTCCTGTCTCTTACCTCAATGTCAAACTCTTGTAGGAGCAATATCCACCTGATAAGTCTAGGTTTAGCATCCTGTTTTGACATCAAATACTTAAGTGCAGCATGGTCAGTATAAACCACAACTTTGGATCCTATCAAGTATGATCTAAACTTATCAAATGCATAAACTACAGCTAGCAACTCCTTCTCTGTTGTGGTGTAATTTTTTTGGGCCTTATTCAACACTTTACTTGCATAGTATATGACATGATGTAAGTTTCCTTTCTTTTGCCCAAGTACAGCACCAATTGCAAGGTCACTTGCATCACACATGAGTTCAAAAGGTAACTCCCAATCTGGAGGTGTGATGATTGGTGCTGTTGTGAGTCTGTTTTACAAAGTTTTAAAGGCATGCTGGCAGTTTTCATCAAAGACAAAAGGGTTATCAAGTACTAACAGATTACTCAAAGGTTTGGCTATTTTTGAAAAATCCTTGATAAACCTTCTGTAGAATCCAGCATGTCCCAAGAAATTTCTAACAGATTTCACATTAATTGGTGGAGGGAGTTTTTCTATGATTTCAACCTTTGCCTTATCAACTTCTATCCCTTTTCTTGAAATTTTATGGCCAAGAACAATCCCTTCGGGTACCATGAAATAGCATTTCTCCCAGTTCAAAACTAAATTAGTTTCTTGGCACCGTTTCAAAACAAGGGTTAAATGGTTTAGGCAAGCATTGAAATTATCACTAAAAACAGAGAAGTCATCCATGAAGACTTCTAAAAACTTTTCGACCATATCAGAGAAAATGGAGAGCATACACCTTTGAAATGTGGCAGGGGCGTTGCAAAGCCCAAAGGGCATCCTCCGGTATGCAAAGACTCCAAATGGACATGTAAAGGCAGTCTTCTCTTGGTCCTTGGGGTCCACCATGATTTGATTATACCCAGAATATCCGTCCAAAAAGCAATAATAGGCATGGCTGGCCAACCTTTCCAGCATCTGATCAATGAATGGGAGAGGGAAATGGTCCTTCCTGGTGGCATCATTCAATCTTATATAGTCTATGCACATCCTCCACCCAGTCACTGTTCTAGTAGGGATCAACTCATTCTTCTCATTAGTGATGACCGTCATTCCTCCTTTCTTTGGTACAACTTGAACCGGGCTTACCCATGGGCTGTCAGATATTGGGAAGATTATCCCTGCATTCCACAACTTCATTACTTCCTTCTGGACAACTTCCTTCATTGTGGGATTTAGCCTTCTTTGTGGTTGAACCACTGGTTTGGAATTATCTTCCAAGAGGATCTTATGCATACACACTACAGGGCTGATTCCCTTCAGGTCATCAATGGTCCATCCTAAAGCATCTTTGTGAGCTTTGAGTACATCAAGAAGTTCTCCTTCTTCCCTCGTTGTCAGGGATGAATTAATGATTACTGGGAAGCTCTCCGATGTGCCAAGGAATGCATATTTGAGATGGGTGGATAATGGTTTCAGTTCTTGTTTTCGTACTTCTTCCTTCTTGTCTTGTTTTTCATCTTGCTCAATAGAAGTCTTAGCTACTTGTTCCTCTGTTGCCTCTTGATTTCCTTCTTGCTCTTGAGGACTTTCTTCCAGCATTTCTTCCACCAAACTCTCTATCATGTCCACTCTCACATAATCCTCTTGCTCGGGAATGTGTTGCATTGACTTGAAGACGTTTATGATCATTTGTTCATTGTGGACCCTGAAGATCATTTCTCCTTTTTCTACATCAATAGTGGCTCTTGCTGTGGCTAGAAATGGCCTTTCCAAAATGATTGAATTGTTTCCTTCCTCTTCAGTATCCAAAATCACAAAATCTGTTGGGAAAATAAACTCCCCAACCTTCACCAACAGATTCTCTACAATTCCAGTGGGTGTTTTGATTGATCTGTCAGCCATGACCAATGACATCCTGGTGGGTTTAAGCTCTTCTATAGCAAGTTTTTTCATCATTGAGAGAGGCATTAAGTTGATGCTGGCACCAAGGTCACAGAGAGCTTTGTTGAGAATTATTCTGCCAATGGTGCATGAGACTACAAAGCTTCCTGGATCCTTGAGTTTTGGTGGAATGCCCCTTTGAATCAAAGCACTGCATTCCTCGGTGAGTAACACGGTTTCCTTCTCAAGCCAACTTCTTTTCTTGTTGATAAGCTCCTTCAAAAACTTGGCATACAGAGGCATTTGCTCAAGTGCTTCAGCTAAGGGAATATTGATTTCCAGCTTTTTGAAAGTCTCAAGGAACTTATGAAAATGTTGGTCCTTAGTCTCTTTGTTCAACCTCTGGGGATATGGCAGTGGAGGTGTGATGCTCTTTCCTATTTGCTGCTATCCCTGAGTTACTTCTTTTGAACCGTGTGGTTGGTTGTCCTTCTCTTTGAGTTTCTCAATGCTCTTGTTTGGCATCACAATTTGATCCTTGGTTTCATCTGCCTTTGTTTGCTTCTCATCTTCTATTGGCCTTTTGCTGCTCTCTGGTTGCTTCTTTGTAGTGTCATTATTGTTCATCAATGTTTTCCCACTCCTTAATTGTATTGCCTTGCATTCTTCCTTAGGATTTGGAATTGTGTCACTCGGCAGAGAGCTTGAAGGTCTCTCAATAGAGATCTGCTTGGAGATTTGCCCCATCTGCCTCTCTAGGCTCTTTATGGAGGCTTCATGGTTCTTGGTAGTCATTTCCTGGTGTTTCAACATTTTATCCATCAAGGTCTCCAAGTTAATGAGTCTTTGAGATTCAGGTGATACTTGAGGTGGGTTATGAGATGTGGGTGGTGGATGGTAGGCATTTTGGTTGGTGGGTTGGTTATTGGATTGGTACTGGTTGGGGTTTGGGGTAGTTGTTTTGAGGTTTTCTGTAGGGGTTCTGATTAGTTTGCTGCTGGTTGTGGTTTTAGTTGCTTCTTGGGTTGTTTTGGTTCGAGTTCCTCTGCCATAGTTGTTGGTTTTGGGTGTGATTATCTCCCCATCTGAGGTTTGGGTGGTTCTTCCAGGATGGATTGTATGTATCACCATACACTTCATTTGGTCCTTGGTTGTGCATATACTGTACTTGCTCCTGTTGTTGTTCTTCTTGAGTTTCTTCATTTTGCCCCCATGTGGATGATGGTTGGCTTGTATTAACTGCTGCAACTTGGAGGCTATCAATCCTCTTGGCCATTTGCTCAAATTGTTGTTGAATTTGCTGCTGCATCATCTTGTTTTGAGCCAAGATAGCCAAGAT
>NC_029788.2:90622124-90624057 GCF_000816755.2 Arachis ipaensis | reverse complement strand
GTGAGTCCTTCATAGAAGTTCTGTAGCTTGTCCCACTCAGTGAACGTTTCTGGTGGACATTTCCTCAGCAGAGTTTTGTATCTCTCCCATGCTTCATACAGATTTTCAGCATCCAATTGTGTGAATGTTTGCACCTCAGTTTTCAGCCTGATGACTCTTTGGGGTGGATAGAATTTGGCTAGAAATTTAGTTACCAAATCATCCTAGCTAGTGATGCTTCCTTGAGGAAAAGTTTCAAGCCACTGTGCGGCCTTGTCCCTTAATTAGAACGGGAACAGCAGAAGCTTGTAGGTCTCAGGATTCACGCCATTTGACTTGACAGTGTCACAAATCCTTAAGAAGGTAGATAGATGTTGATTTGGATCCTCCAATGGTCCTCCCCCAAACGAGCAGTTGTTTTGGACCAATGTAATGAGTTGTGGCTTCAATTCAAAGTTATTTGCATTGACATTAGGGGTGAGAATGCTGCTTCCACAATGTCTAGCGTTTGCAAAGGTATAGGAGGCCAAAACTCTCCTCTGGGGTGGGTTGTTATTGTTGTTGTCTGCTCCACCAGGTGGATTGGTTGAATGTTCCTCCATATCTTGGAATTTTTCTTCTGATTCCTCTTCTCCAACAATATTTTTCCCTCTTTCAGCTCTTCTTAACCTCCTGAGAGTTCTTTCGTCTTGTTCATGAAAGGTGGGTGTGGTTCTTCTTGTACCTGACATACAAGCAAAACATAAGAAACACACAAACCAGTGACATTTCAATCTACTGCTAGAATGAAGTTTTAGTTAGCTTAAGCAAAAATTCAAACAGTTAGTGGGTTAATTAAAAATTAAAGGACAGAAAAGAAAAAGTGCTTGATCTAGATCTCCACTTCACTTAATCATTGTCAATCTAATCAATCTCCGGCAACGGCGCCAAAAACTTGATGGGTATTTTTGTGGAAAAACGAATTTCTCCAAAACACCCAAAACTAACCGGCAAGTGCACCGGGTCGCATCAAGTAATAATAACTCACGGGAGTGAGGTCGATCCCACAAGGATTGAAGGATTGAGCAATTTTAGCTTAGTGGTTGATTTAGTCAAGTGAATCAAGATTTGGTTGAGAGATTTGTGGTTTGCAGAATTTAAATTGCAGAGAAAGTAAAGGGAGTGGGTAAATTGCATGAAAGTAAAGAGAACTGAAATTTAAAGTGCTGAATCTTAAAGAACAAGAAATTAAATGGCAGAAACTTAGAACGCAAGAAATGTAAATTGCAGAATCTTAAATTGCAAGAAATGTAAATGGCTTGAATTTTAAAGGGAATTGGGAATTGGATTTGCAGAATTTAAACAAGGAAAAGTAAATTGCAACGAACAGAGAAGTAGAAGATAACTTGGATTGAATCGGATCTAAAAACAGAAATGTAAATGAGATTGAAAAGCATTAAACAGAGGATGTAAAATGAGAATTCAGATCTCAGGACTCAAGAGACTAGATAACCAAGTCTAGATCTCAATGCCTTCCTAGATCCAACAAGAACAATTGCAAAGGAAACGTAAATTGCAGAGAAAGTAGATGAAGAAGCAATTAACAGAAATTTAAATTCAACTGTGCAGTAGAATTCAACAAAGAGATCTCAGGATGAGATTGAAACAGAATTCCTTCAATTCTCCAACCCAAGATCCAAGATAAGTGTAATTGAAATTGAAAGCAAGAAAACTAAGAGGAAGGGAATTCAATTCTCCTTCCCCGAGACTTAGAAATTAAAATTCACTCAACACCAAAAGCTTTCCGAAAACTCTCTATGAAAACTAAAAGGAAAGCTCCCTTAAAAACTTAAATCCTATGCTATTTATACACTTTCTTCAAATGGTCTTCAAGCCTTCAATTGGGCCTTTGCTCTTGATGGAATTGGGTTGATAGAGGCCTTGGTTGATTGCTCTTGGAGTTTGGAGAAGAACC
>NC_029788.2:90567982-90621431 GCF_000816755.2 Arachis ipaensis | reverse complement strand
GTTGGCGCAAACTTTTGCTCTCCAGGGTGTGTTGTTCATGCGCCAACGTTTGCCAAAAAGTTTGAGGCAAACGTTGGCGCAAGCTTTTGCTCTCCAGGGTGTGTTGTTCATGGCGCCAATGTTTTCCAAAAAGTTTGAGGCAAACGTTGGCGCAAACTTTTGCTCTTCCAGTGTGTGTTGTTCATGCGCCAACGTTTGCCAAAAAGTTAGGGGCTAATGTTGGCGCAAACTTTTGCTCTCCAGGGTGTTTTGTTCATGCGCCAACGTTTGCCAAAAAGTTTGAGGCTAACTTTTGTTCCAGCTTTTTGCCCAGAAGTTTGCACAAAAGTTTGAGGCAAACTTTTGCTCCAGCTTTTTGCTCCCTGGTTCATTTTCACTTATTCCAAAAGTTTGAGCTAAAGTTTGAGGCAAACTTTTGCTCAAACTTTTTGTCCTCTCTTCCTCCTAGCCATTCCTTCTTGCTTCAACCTTTCTCCAAGCTTTCTTCACCTATCATTAATCAACCAAACACATCAAAGCTATGCTCAAAATCATGAGATATTCATTCTTTCATAATATGTGATAATTATAGCATAAAACCTCATGAAATAGCATGAATTCATACATGGTTGATTAAATCAAAGGAAACATGAAAATCTACCCAATTGGCTTACTTATGGCTCAAGAAAGTGCATAATTTAATTCAAAACAAAAGAAAAAGGCTAGTGAAACTAGGCTAAGATGACTTGTCATCATCGGGCGACAACAGTTCGTAGTTCTTTTCATCATCCCTATTGCTACAGATCCTATGGAATCTCCTAAGCCTCTCACAGTACTCGAGATCGGCCATAGTAACACGCGTAAGGACTATAGAGTCTAGCCAGTCGGCCATGCCAGCAGGGATTTTTGTGGACATCTCGACAATATTTTTATGAGTAGACATATAGCAACTACACCTACAGTAAGAAGAAAGAAAATGGGTCACTACCGAACAACTCAGACAGTATCGAAAAGAGAAAAAACAACTAACAAACAAGAGGTGTGGAAACAAAAGGGCACCCCAGGATTTACAAAAATAAAAGATTATCAGCACAAGCCTAGGGGCACCCTTTAGAGGCAACAATAGAGCAGAACGCAGAAAAAAGAAACGACGCAAAAGTTAGAACCCTAACCCTCTCAAACAAAAGAAAATACAAGGAGGCAAACAGAAACCTAGATACCAACATTTTTCACATAAACAGCAAGGTAAAAAAGATTGCAACTTTGAAGGAAAACAAAGACATGCAGAAAGCTTCAATCATTTCAAAAAGGAAATCCAGCAAAAATAAAAGCCTTTTCCAAAAAGATAGCATGCAGCAGTTATTAAAAAGCATAAAAAGAAAAGGTATGAAGTAAAATACCAACTTGAAAGGAGGAACAAGGAGATAACAACGGATGCGCAGCAAAGAACACGAATGGTCAAAACAGACTCTTTGGAACTCCCAAAGAAAGAAGAAGGAGCCAGACGAACAAAAGTCTCTCGCAAACAAAGCAGAAGGAAGAAAGAAAACTTCTCTAAATTCAAAATTGAAGGGAGGGAAGGAAACGGCAAAAGAAAAATTAAAAACCCTATTAATGGGCTTTTAAAGCGCTCGCACATTCTAAGGAAGCTAAACGCATCTTAAAAATCACACTGCAGTTAAAAGACTAGAAATGCTTCGTATTTAAAGCAGAAGCAAACGCTAGATTCACCCAAAGAAGAGCTACTCACAACCAACTCAAGCAATGCTCGAGCACGACTTCCTCAAAGGGGTCGAAGTTTTAAAATACGACCTCAAGGGGTAGATCGAGCTCAAGCAGGGGCATTATTCATACCCTAGGTCGAGCTAGGCGATCCGGTTTGAGTGAAGACAAAAATGACCAACCTGATACAAAGGTTGTTCGACACCGATCTCTTCTCAAAGAGCTTGGTCAAAATGGCTATAAGGGCCCAAAAAGGACCAAAGGCAGAAGATAACAGCCCACCTAAAGATGGCTAGCCAAAGATAAGGGGACTTACCCACAAAAGATAAGATAAGATAACCAACTTATCTCAAAGGAGGTCACTCTGAACTACTATAAATACACTAGAGCACCCAGGTATAACTTACATTCTAATTCTACACAAAAAACCTGCCTAAAGCACGTGCTAACTTAAGCATCGGAGTCTCTTGTAGGTACCCCCACCCTCCGGTGATCACAGATCAACAGTACCACCAGATCCAGCAAGTCGGACATGATAGCTCTGGCCACAGCAGCAGATCTCCTCCGAGATCAACCTTCAATTTCAGGTAACCCTTGGAACACTAATGTATGAGTAATCATTGGACTGCCTCCCAACAAAGGGCTTCTTTAATGTCTTTAGCTGAACTTCACTGTACTTAATATAGTAACAGTGTTGAGCCTCCTGGCTCTATATCTCCTTCAAGGTAATGTTTGACCCTCTGTCCATTGATAGTGAACCTTTTTTCTTTAACATGAAGTTCTATGTGCCCAAAAGGCGATACACTAGTAATCACAAATGATCCTATCCAACGGGATTTGAGTTTCTGAGGGAACAGTTTGAGTCTTGAGTTGAAGAGCAGGTCCTTCCGTTTCTCTCTTGCTGCTTTAGCCTCAAGGATGAGGAATCTAGTAACCCAATAGGCCTTGTGTTCTAGTTCCACTGGCAAATGACAGGACTTTCCATATACTAGCTGATATGGTGAAGTTCCAACGATGGTTTTGAAAGCTGTTCTGTATGCCCACAGTGCATCATCAAGCTTTCTAGCCCAATCCTTTCTAGAGATACATACTGTCCTCTCTAAGATTCGGTTAAGTTCTCTATTTGAGAATTTGGCTTGCCCATTTATTTTGGGATGATACGGTATTTCTACTTTATGGTGAACTCCGTAAAAGCTTAAGACAGAATCTAGCTGTCTGTTGCAGAAATGAGTTCCTCCATCACTAATTAGTGTCCTAGGGACACCAAATCTGCTAAAGATGTTCTTTTAGAGGAACTTCATTACTACTCTGGTGTCATTTGTGGGTGTTGCTATTGTTTCAAACTATTTAGACACAAAATCTACAGCCACGAGGATGTAGATATTTGAGTATGAAGGCGGGAAGGGTCCCATGAAATCTATGCCCCATACATCAAACAACTCAATCTCTAAGATTCCTTGCTGAGGCATGCTGTGAACGTGAGGGAGATTGCCAGCCCTTTGGCAACTATCACAGTTACGGATGAACTCTCTAGAATCCTTAAAGTGAGTAGGCCAATAAAAGCTACTTTGGAGTACTTTAGTGGCTGTCCTCTCACCTCTAAAGTGTTCTCCATAGTCAAAGCTACGAAAATGCCATAGAATTCTCTATGCCCCTTCTTCAGACACACAACGTCAGATTATTCCATCCGAGCATCTTTTAAAGAGATATGGCTCATCCCATAGGTAATATTTTGCATCATGCATGAGTCTCTGAGCTTGCTGCTTGGTAAATTCTTTGGGAATGAACCTTATAGCCTTGTAATTTGCGATGTCTGCAAACCAAGGTACTGTCTAGATGGCATAGAGTTCCTCATCTGGAAAGGATTTGGATATGTCAGTGGAGGAAGAAGAAGTCCCTGTGGTACGCGAAATCGTGATTATTCATTCCCTGGCTACAGCACCAAAAACTTGGTGTGGGAGAACGTGATCTCAACTCTTCTTCACAATTCCGTGTAACTGACCAGCAAGTACACTGGGTCGTCCAAGTAATAAACCTTACGTGAGTAAGGTCGATCCCACGGAGATTGTCAGTTTGAAGCAAGCTATGGTCATCTTGTAAATCTTAGTCAGGCAGATTCAAATTATTATGAGGTTTTGATAATTAAAATATAAATAAAATACAAAATAAGATAGAAATACTTATGTAATTCATTGGTGGGATTTCAGATAAGCGTATGGAGATGCTTGTTGCTTCTGAATCTCTGCTTTCCTACTTCTTCATTCAATCATTCATACTCCTTTCCATGGCAAGTTGTATGTTGGGGGATCACCGTTGTCAATGGCTACCATCCGTCCACTCAGGGAAAATAGTCCAAATGCGCTGTCACCGCACGGCTAATCATCTGTTGGTTCTCACCCATGTTGGAATAGGATCCATTGATCCTTTTGCGTCGGTCACTACGCCCAACACTCGCGACTTTGAAGCTCGTCACAATCATCCCATCCTAGATCCTACTCGGAATACCACAGACAAGGTTTAGACTTTTCGGATCTCAAGAATGCTGCCAATTGATTCTAGCTTATACCACGAAGACTCTGATCTCAAGAAATTGACCAGGAATCCAAGAGATATGCATTCAAGCTTGTTTTCATGTAGAACGGAAGTGTTTGTAAGGCACGCGTTCATAAGTGAGAATGGTGATGAGTGTCACTTGATCATCACATTCATCATGTTCTTGTGTGCGAATGAATATCTTAGAAGAAGAATAAGCTTGAGTTGAATAGAAAAACAATAGTACTTTGCATTAATTCATGAGGAACAGCAGAGCTCCACACCTTAATCTATGGGGTGTAGAAACTCCAGCGTTGAAAATACATAAGTGATAATGGTCCAAGCATGGCCGAATGGCCATCCCCCAAAACATGATCAAAGATGAAAAGATAAATTCCAAAATGATCTAAAGATGTGAAATAAATCAATTAAAGTAGTTTTTTATACTAAACTAGTCACTAGGGTTTACAGAAAATGAGTAACTAAGTGCAGATAGTGCAAAAATCCACTTCCGGAGCCCACTTGGTGTGTGCTTGGGCTGAGCATTGAAGCTTTCACATGTAGAGATTCTTCTTGGAGTTAAACGCCAGCTTTGGTACCAGTTTGGGCATTTAACTCCAGCTTTTATGCCAGTTCTGGCATTTAACGCCAGAATAGGGTAGAAAGTGGCTGTTCAAATGCCAGTTTGCGTTATCAAAACTCGGGCAAAGTATGGACTATTATATTGCTGGAAAGCCCAGGATGTCTACTTTCTAATGCAATTGAAAGCGCGCCAATTGGGCTTCTGTATCTCCATAAAATTCATTTCGAGTGTAGGGAGGTCAGAATCCAACAGCATCTGCAGTCCTTTTTCAGCCTCTAAATCAGGTTTTTGCTCAGGTCCCTCATTTTCAGCCAGAAAATTCTTAAAATCATAGAAAAACACACAAACTCATAGTAAAGTCCAAAAATGTGAATTTTGCTTGAAAACTAATAAAAATATACTAAAAAGTAGCTAGATCCTACTAAAAACTACCTAAAAATAATGCCAAAAAGCATATAAATTATCCGCTCATCACAACACCAAACTTAAATTGTTGCTTGTCCCCAAAAAACTGAAAATAGGATAAAAAGAAGAGAATATACTATAAATTCCAAAATATCAATGAAACTTAGCTCCAATTAGATGAGCGGGACTAGTAGCTTTTTGCCTCTGAACAGTTTTGGCATCTCACTTTATCCTTTGAAGTTCAGAATGATTGGCATCTATAGGAACTCAGAATTTAGATAGTGTTATTGATTCTCCTAGTTCAGTATGCTAATTCTTGAACACAGCTACTTTATGAGTCTTGGCCGTGGCCCTAAGCACTTTGTTTTTTGGTATTACCACTGGATACATAAATGCCACAGACACATAATTGGGTGAACCTTTTCAGATTGGGACTCAGCTTTGCTAGAGTCCCCAATTAGAGGTGTTCAGGGTTCTTAAGCACACTCTTTTTGCTTTGGATCACGATTTTAACCGCTCAGTCTTAAACTTTTCACTTGACACCTTCACGCCACAAGCACATGGTTAGGGACAGCTTGGTTTAGCTGCTTAGGCTAGGATTTTATTCCTTTGGGCCCTCCTATCCATTAATGCTCAAAGTCTTGTATCCTTTTTACCCTTGCCTTTTAGTTTAAAGCGTTACTGGCTTTTTGCTCTTGCCTTTTGGTTTAAAGAGCTCTTGGCTTTTTCTGCTTGCTTTTTCTTTTTCTTTCTTTTTTTTCTTTTATTTTTGCCATTTTTTTCTTAAGCCTTGTTTTTCACTGCTTTTTCTTGCTTCAAGAATCAATTTTATGATTTTTTTAGATTATCAATAACATTTCTCCTTTTTCATTATTCTTTCAAGAGCCAACAATTTTAACATTCATAAACTTCACTATAAAAAATATGCACTGTTCAAGCATTCATTCAGAAACCATAAAGTATTGTCACCATATCAAAATAATTAAACTAATCTCAAGGATGAATTTGAAATTTATGTACTTCTTGTTCTTTTGCATTTAGAACAATTTTTTATTTAAGAAAGGTGATGGATTCATAGGACATTCATAGCTTTAAGGCATAGACACTAGACACTAATGATCATGTAATAAAGACACAAACATAAATAAACATAAAGCATAGAGAATGAAAACAGAAAAAAATAAATGGACAAGGAGATTAAGGAACGGGTCCACCTTAGTGAGGGTGGCGTCTTCTTCCTCTTGAAGAACCAATGGTGCTCTTGAGCTCCTCTATGTCTCTTCCTTGCCTTTGTTGCTCCTCCCTCATAGCTCTTTGATCTTCTCTAATCTCATGGAGAATGATGGAGTGCTTTTGGTGCTCCACCCTTAGTTGTCCCATGTTGGAACTTAATTCTCCTAGAGAGGTGTTAATTTGCTCCAAATAGTTTTGTGGAGGAAAGTGCATCCCTTGAGGCATCTCAAGGATTTCATGATGAGGAATTTCCTCATGCTCTTATTGAGGTCCATGAGTGGGCTCTCTTGTTTGCTCCATCCTCTTTTTAGTGATGGGCTTGTCCTCTTCAATGAGGATGTCTCCCTCTATGACAATCCCAGCCGAATTGCAGAGGTGACAAATGAGGTGAGGAAAGACTAACCTTGCCAAAGTGGAGGACTTGTCAGCCACCTTGTAGAGTTCTTGAGGTATAATCTCATGAACTTCCACTTCCTCCCCAATCATGATACTATGGATCATGATGGCCCGATCCACAGTTACTTCGGATCGGTTACTAGTTGGAATGATAGAGCGTTGGATGAACTCCAACCATCCTCTAGCTACAGGCTTAAGGTCTGGTCTTCTCAATTCAACCGGTTTGCTTCTTAAGTCACTTTTCCATTGAGCTCCTTCCACACATATGTCCATGAGGACTTGGTCTAACCTTTGATCAAAGTTGACCCTTCTAGTGTAGGGGCGTGCATTTTCTTGCATCATTGGCAAGTTGTACGCCAACCTTACATTTTCCGGACTGAAATCTAAGTATTTCCCCCGAACCATTGTAAGCCAATTCTTTGGATTCGGGTTCATACTTTGATCATGGTTCCTAGTGATCCATGTGTTTTCATAGAACTCTTGAACCATTAAGATTCGGACTTGTTGAATAGGATTGGAGAGAACTTCCCATCCTCTTCTTCTAATCTCATGTCGGATCTTCGGATACTCACTCCTTTTGAGCTTGAAAGGGACCTCAAGGATCACCTTCTTCTTGGCCACAACTTCATAGAAGTGGTCTTGATGGACCTTTGAGAAGAATCTTTCCATCTCCCATGACTCGGAGGTGGAAGTTTTTACCTTCCCTTTCCTCTTTCTAGAGGTTTCTCCGGCCTTAGGTGCCATAAATAGTTATGGAAAAACAAAAAGCAATGCTTTTACCACACCAAACTTAAAGTGTTTGCTCGTCCTCGAGCAAAGAAGAAAGAATGAAGGAGAAGAAGAAGAAAATAGAGGAGATGGAGGGTGAGGGTGAGTTCGGCCAAGGGGGTATAAGGTGTTTGTGATGTGTGAAATTGAAGGTGTGATGAGGGGTATATATAGGAGTGGGAGGAGGCTTGGTTCGTGTATTTGGGGTTGGGTTTGGGAGGGAAAAAGAGTTTTGAATTTGAAGGTAGGTGGTGTTTTGGGGAAAATTGAATGAGGTGATTGGTGAAGGGTATTTAGGGAAGAGGGTAAGATTTGATAGGTGAAGGGTATTTGGGGAAGAGTGTTATGGAAAGGTGTGAAGAGGAGAGAAGAAGAGGTGGGGGTAGGTGAGGATCCTGTGGGGTTCATAGATCCTGAGGGGTCAAGGACTTTAACATCCCTTCTCTATTTAGGCATGCAAGATGCCCTTAGAGTGCAATTCTGGCATTAAACGCCAGATTACTGCTTGTTTCTGACGTTTAATGCCAGCTTTTCTCCCTTTCTTGGCATTTAACGACTTGGTGCCCTATTCTGGCGTTAAACGCCAGTCTGGTGCCTATTTCTGGCGTTAAACGCCAGTCTGGTGCCTATTTCTGGCGTTAAATGCCAGTCTGGTGCCAGACTAGGCGTTTAACGCCCATTCTGCTACTCTTACTGGCGTTTAAACGCCAGTAAGCTCTTCCTCCAGGGTGAGCTATTTTTAATGCTATTTTTCATTCTATTTTTGATTTTTCAGTTGTTTTTTTGACTTCACATGATCATCAACCTAAAGAAAACATAAAATAACAATGGAAAATAAATAGATATAATTAAATAACATTAGGTTGCCTCCCAAGAAGCGCTTCTTTAATGTCAATAGCTTGACAGTGAGCTCTCATAGAACCTCACAGATAATCCGAGCAGGGTTAGGGCCTCTCAACACCAAACTTAGAGTTTAAATGTGGGGGTTTTATTTGACTCTGTATTGAAGAAGCTTTTCATGCTTCTCCTCCATGGTTATAGAAGGAGAAGCTTGAGTCTTGAATACAAGGTAGTCCTCATTCAACTTAAGGACCAACTCTCCTCTGTCAACATCAATCACAGCTTTTGCTGTGGCTAAGAAGGGTCTGCCAAGGATGATGGATTCATCCTCATCCTTCCCAGTGTCTAGGATTACAAAATCAGCAGGGGTGAAAAGGCCTTCAACCTTCTCTAGCACGTCTTCTACTAGTCTATAAGCCTGTTTCATTGATTTGTCTGCCATTTTTAGTGAGATTCTTACAGCTTGTACCTCAAAGATTCCCAGTTTCTCCATTACAGAGAGTGGCATGAGGTTTATCCCAGGACCCCAGGTCACATAGAGCCTTCTCAAAGGTCATGGTGCCTATGGTACAAGGTATGAAAAATTTTCCGGGATCCAATTTCTTTTGAGGTAATGTCTGCCTCATTAATGCATTCAGTTCATTGGTGAACAAGGGGGGTTCATCCTCCCAAGTCTCAGTACCAAATAACTTGGCATTCAGCTTCATGATTACTCCTAGATATTTAGCAACTTGCTCTTCAGTGATGTCTTCATCCTCTTCAGAGGAAGAATATTCATCAGAGCTCATGAATGGCAGAAGGAAGTTCAATAGAATCTCTATGGTCTCTGTATAAGCCTCAGATTCCTTTGGTTCCTCAAAGGGAAACTCCTTTCTGTCCAAAGGACATCCCATGAGGTTTTTCTCACTGGGACTCACGTCCTCCTCACTCTCTCTAAGTTCGGCCATGTTGGTCATGGTTATGGCCTTGCACTCTCTCTTGGGATTTTCTTCTGTATTGCTTGGGAGAATACTGGGAGGAGTTTCAGTAATCTTCTTACTCAGCTAACCCACATGTGCCTCCAAATTTCTAATGGAGGACCTTGTTTCATTCATGAAACTTAGTGTGGTCTTGGATAGATTAGAAACTATGGTTGCCAGGCCAGAATGGCTCTGTTCAGAATTCTCTGTCTGTTGCTGAGAAGATGATGGAAAAGGCTTGCTATTGCTAAACCTATTTCTTCTACCATTATTATTGAAGCCTTGTTGAGGCTTCTGTTGGTACTTCCATGAGAAATTTGGATGATTTCTCCATGAAGGATTATAGATGTTTCCATAGGGTTCTCCCATGTAATTCACCTCTGCCATTGCAGGGTTCTCAGGATCATAAGCTTCTTCTTCAGAAGATGCTTCTTTAGTACTGTTGGATGCAGCTTGCAATCCATTCAGACTCTGAGAAATCATATTGACTTGCTGAGTCAATATTTTGTTCTGAGCTAATATGGCATTCAGAGTATCAATTTCAAGAACTCCCTTCTTCTAAGGTGTCCCATTGTTCACAGGACTCCTCTCAGAGGTGTACATGAAATGGTTATTTGCAACCATTTCAATGAGTTCCTGAGCTTCTGCAGGGGTTTTTAGATGAAGTGATCCTTCTGCAGAATGGTCCAATGACATTTTTGACAACTCAGACAGACCATCATAGAATATACATATGATGCTCCATTCTGGAAGCTTGTCAGTAGGACACCTTTTGATCAATTGCTTATATCTTTCCCAAGCTTCATAGAGGGACTCATCTTCCTTCTGTCTGAAAGTTTGGATTTCCACTCTAAGCTTGCTCATCTTTTGAAGTGAAAAGAATTTGGCCAGGAAAGCATTGACCAGCTTTTCCCAAGAGTTTAGGCTTTCCTTAGGTTGTGAATCCAACCATGTTCTAGCTCTGTCTCTTACATCAAAAGGGAAAAGTATAAGCCTGTAGACCTCAGGATCAACTCTATTGGTCTTGACAGTGTCACAGTTTTGCAAGAATTCAGCTAAGAACTGATGAGGATCTTCTAATGGAAGTCCATAAAACTTGCAATTCTGTTGCATTAGAGAAACTAATTGAGGCTTAAGCTTAAAGTTGTTTGCTCCAATGGCAGGAATTGAGATGCTTCTTCCATAGAAATTGGAAGTTGGTGTAGTAAAATCACCAAGCACCTTCCTTGCATTGTTGTTGTTGGGTTCGGCCATAGCTGTTTTCTCTGTTTCGAAAATTTCAGTTAGGTCCTCTTCAGAGTATTGTGCTTTAGCTTCTCTTAGTTTCCTCTTAAGAGTCCTTTCAGGTTCAGGATCAGCTTCAACAAGAATGCCTTTATCCTTGTTCCTGCTCATATGAAAGAGAAGAGAACAAAGAAAATATGGAATCCTCTATGTCATAGTATAGAGATTCCTTTATGTGAGTAGACAAAGAGAAGAATAGAAGAATGAGAAGAGAAAAATTCGAACACAGAGAAGAAAAGGGGGTTCGAATTATGAGTAGAAGAGAAGTGTTAGTAGATAAATAAATAAATAGAGAGAGATGAGAGGGAAGATTTTCGAAAATAATTAAAAAGAGAAGGAAAATATTTTTGTTTTTATTTAAAAAAATCAGTTATAATTCGAAAATTAAAAAGAGAAACAAAATAAAATTTAAAAACTAATTAAATTATTTAATTAAAAAGATTTTTGAGAAAATGGTTGGTGATTTTCGAAAATCAGAGAGAGGAAAGTAGTTAGATAGTTTTTAAAAAAAGGATAAGAATTTTTTAAAATCAAACAAAAAGTCAAGTAGTTAATTGAAAAAGATTTGAAAATCAATTTTGAAAAGATAAGAAGTTAGAAAAGATTTTGAAATTAAGTTTTGAAAAAGATATGATTGAAATTTATTTTGAAAAAAATTTGAAAAAGAAATTTAAAAAGATTTGATTTTTGAAATTCAAGTTGATTACTTGACTAACAAGAAACAAAAAGATATGATTCTAAAATTAAAGATTGAACATTTCTTAATACGCAAGTAATAACTTAAAATTTTGAATCAATCACATTAATTGTTAGTAAAGATTTTGGAAAATATGAGATAAAAATAAGAAAAAGATTTTGAAAATCATTTTTTTTTTAAATTTCAAAAAAAATGAAAGAAAAATGAAAAAGATTTGATTTTTGAAAAGATTTTGAAAAGATAGGATTTTTAAATTGAAAATTTGACTTGACTCATAAGAAACAATTAAGTTTTTTTAAAAAAGTTTTGACTAAGTCAACTCAAATATTCGAAATTTATGAGAAGAACAAGGGAAAGATATTTTTTTATTTTTTAATTTTCAATGAGGAAAGAGAGAAACATCAAAATGACTCAAAACATGAAAATTATTAATCAAAACAAGAAAAATATGCAAGAACACTTTGAATGTCAAGATGAACACCAAGAACACTTTGAATGTCAAGATGAACATCAAGAACATGTTTTTGAAAATTTTTAAGAAAAGAAACACATGAAAGACACCAAACTTAGAAATTTTCAATGTTTAGACACTAACAAACTGAAATGCATATGAAAAACAAGAAAAGACACAAAATAAGAAAATGCAAAGATCAAATAAGGAAAACCATCAAGAACAACTTGAAGATTATGAAGAACACATGCACGAATTTTCGAAAATTTTAATAAAAATTAAAAATATGCAATTGACACCAAACTTAAAATTTGACACTCTACTCAAAGATGAAACACAAAATTTTTTGGTTTTTATGATTTTATAAAAAAAATTTTGTATTTTTTTTCGAAAATTAATTGGAAAAAGAGAAAATAAGGAATTCAAAATATCTTTAATTAGAATTCCAGGAATCATGCAATGTTAGCCTAAAATTCCGGTCCAGAAATTAGACATGGCTTACTAGCCAGCCAAGCTTTCAGTGAAAGCTCCGGTCCAAAACACTAAACATGGCCAATGGCCAGCCAAGCTTTAGCATATCATTACATTCAACAGCAAGATTGATAGAAATCAACAAGCTCTTGTGATGATAAGTTGAAACCTCGGTCCAAAAGATTGGACATGGTTTCACAGCCAGCCAGACTTCAACAAATCATCAGAAAACTCTAGAATTCATCCTTAAAAATTCTGAAGACATAGAATAATTTATTTTTTGAAAACTATATTATTATAAAAAAAATTTTGAATTTTTTTCGAAAATAAAAAGCTTAAAAATAAAATAAAATTACCTAATCTGAGCAACAAGATGAACCGTTAGTTGTCCAAACTCGAACAATCCCGGCAACGGCGCCAAAAACTTGGTACGCAAAATCGTGATTATTCATTCCCTGGCTACAGCGCCAAAAACTTGGTGTGGGAGAACGTGATCTCAAATCTTCTTCACAATTCCATGTAACTGACCAGCAAGTACAGTGGGTCGTCCAAGTAATAAACCTTACGTGAGTAAGGGTCAATCCCACGGAGATTGTCGGTTTGAAGCAAGCTATGGTCATCTTGTAAATCTTAGTCAGGCAGATTCAAATAATTATGAGGTTTTGATAATTAAAATATAAATAAAATATAAAATAAGATAGAAATACTTATGTAATTCATTGCTGGAATTTCAGATAAGCGTATGGAGATGCTTGTTGCTTCTGAATCTCTTCTTTCCTACTGTCTTCAATTAATAATTCATACTCCTTTCCATGGCAAGCTGTATGTTGGGGGATCACCGTTGTCAATGGCTACAATCCGTCCACTCAGTGAAAATGGTCCAAATGCGCTGTCACCGCACGGTTAATCATCTGTCGGTTCTCACTCATGTTGGAATATGATCCATTGATCCTTTTGCGTCTGTCACTATGCCCAACACTCGCGAGTTTGAAGCTCGTCACAGTCATCCCATCCCAGATCCTACTCAGAATACCACAGACAAGGTTTAGACTTTCCGGATCTCAAGAATGCTGCAATTGATTCTAGCTTATACCACGAAGACTCTGATCTCAAGGAATTGAAGGCTCTGTTGTCAGGAGAGGTAATCAAACGCATGGACCAGGAATCCAAGAGATATGCATTCAAGCTTGTTTTTATGTAGAACGGAAGTGTTTGTCAGGCACGCGTTCATAAGTGAGAATGGTGATGAGTGTCACTTGATCATCACATTCATCATGTTCTTGTGTGCGAATGAATATCTTAGAAGAAGAATAAGCTTGATTTGAATAGAAAAACAATAGTACTTTGCATTAATTCATGAGGAACAGTAGAGCTCCACACCTTAATCTATGGGGTGTAGAAACTCCACCGTTGAAAATACATAAGTGATAACGGTCCAGGCATGGCCGAATGGCCAGCCCCCAAAACGTGATCAAAGATGAAAAGATAGATTTCAAAATTATCCAAAGATGAGAAATAAATCACTAAAAGTAGTTTTTATACTAAACTAGTCACTAGGGTTTACAAAAAATGAGTAACTAAGTGCAGATAGTGCAGAAATCTACTTCCAGGGCCCACTTGGTGTGTGCTTGGGCTAAGCATTGAAGCTTTCACATGTAGAGACTCTTCTTCGAGTTAAACGCCAGCTTTGGTGCCAGTTTGGGTGTTTAACTCCAGCTTTTATGCCAGTTCTGGCGTTTAACGCCAGAATAGGGTAGAAAGTGGCCGTTCAAACGCAAGTTTGCGTTATCAAAACTCGGGCAAAATATGGACTATTATATATTGCTAGAAAGCCCAGGATGTCTACTTTCCAACGCAATTGAGAGCACACTAATTGGGTTTCTATAGCTCCAGAAAATCCATTTCGAGTGTAGGGAGGTCAGAATCCAACAGCATCTGCAGTCCTTTTTCAGCCTCTGAATCAAATTTTTGCTCAGGTCCCTCAATTTCAGCCAGAAAATAGCTGAAATCACAAAAAAATACACAAACTCATAGTAAAGTCCAGAAATGTGAATTTTGCTTGAAAACTAATAAAAATAAACTAAAAAGTAGCTAGATCCTACTAAAAACTACCTAAAAACAATGCCAAAAAGTGTATAAATTATCCGCTCATCACCCTGCTACTGGGTCAATCCTAGACAAGTGGTCAGCCACTTGATTTTCTGTGCCTTTTTTGTCTCTAATTTCTATATCAAACTCTTACAGGAGTAATACCAATCTTATAAGTTTGGGCTTAAAGTCATGCTTAGTGAGTAGATACTTTAGAGCGGCATGGTCAGTATAGATAATGACCTTAGATCCTACTAGGTAGGATATGAACTTATCAATGGCATAGACCACTACAAATAGCTCCTTTTCTATAGTAGTGTATTGATGACAAGTCATCTTAGGCTAGTTTCACAGGCCTTTTTCATTAGTTTTTACTTGGTTTTCATGCATTTTTAGGCAATAAGTAACTGTTTGAGTGATAATTTCATGCTTGTCTTAATTCAATCAAACATTGGTAATTTTGTGCATTTTCATTAGATTTCTTGCAAGATTTAGTTGATAATATGAATGATGCAATATTTGATGATTATACCAAGGCTTTGATGTAGTTGTTTGGTTGATGACAAGTGAAAAGATGAAGGAAAAGAAGCAGAAAATAAGCTCACAGGAAGAACTCTGGACATATTTTTGAAGTTTGAGCACACTTGGAGCTTTAGGCCACGCTTTAAAAGCGTGGCCCATGATTTAAACAAGGAGAGCGCTCTTGGCGCGAAAACGCTATGACGCGCACACGTACAGAATGCTTACGCGTCAGGGATGAATTTTTGAAGACCCACGCGTACGCGTGCATGACGCGTACGCGTGGAAGTGGTTGGCGCTCGTTTTCAAAGAGAGCGCTACGTTCAGTGAATCAGCATTTTCAAGCAAATCAAAATTTGGAATGGAAGTATAGCCATCGACATGTATGCGTGCGTGACGCGTACGCATGGGTGTGACTTACCTGAAGAAGGACGCGCAAGTGTGGGCTGAGCGGCAGCGTGGAAGTGGCATGTTTGAAGACCCACGCGTACGCGTAAGTGACGCGTACGCGTGGGAAGCGCTCAATTGAAGAATCTTACGATCATTTAGAGAACGCTACAAGGGACCCGTACGCGTGGGTGACGCGTACACGTCGATGTGCCAGATTGCCAAAGCACGCGTACGCGTGGATGAATGAACGCTGCACTCAATTTGAAAACACTCCGTTCCCTGGAAGTGAAACTCTGGCTCAATTAATCTGATTCAAAGCCCATCGAAAACACCAAAGCAAGCAGAGCCCATTGACATCACTCAAAGGCACAAGAAACAATTAGAATAGGAATTTTATTTGAGTTTTAATTTGTTTTCAATTTCAATTTCATTTGTAATTTAGGAATACCTATAAAAAAGCTTTAGTTCTGTTAGAATAGGATCACGCACAGTAGGAGTAGGAGTAGAATAGAAAGCTCAGGCTGGAGGATTAGAGACTCCAGATTTCTCTTGGAGGATTAGAGACTCCAGAGAGCTTAGCATATGTGATACACTTGTATTTTTCTGCACTATTACATTTCAGTATTCAATTTGGCTTATAAAATTTCAGTTTCTGATAATTCTCTTCTGCAAATTTACTTTTTGCAACTTTACATTTTAGTTTGCTGTGATCTGAATTTACTTTTCATGCAATTTAAATCTTCTGCAATTGTTTTGAGTTCTGATTTACTGCTTTCTTTAATTTCTCTGCACCCAATTCTCTTTACATTTGCTGCAATTTACATTTCTTGCTATTTAAGATTCTGTCAATTTACTTTCTGCAATTTAAATTCATTGCAATTTATTTTCTGCTAGTTTAATTTCACCCAATTCACAACTGATAGCTTGACTAAACTAATCACCTTACTAAAGTTGTTTGATCCATCAATCCCTGTGGGATCAACCTCACTCATGTGAGTCATTATTACTTGATGCGACCCGGTACACTTGCCGGTGAGTTTTGTGTGGAATCATTTTTCCCTCATCAAGTTTTTGGCGCCGTTGCCGGGGATTGATAAAGATTGACAATGATTAAGTAGGGTGATAATCTAGATTAAGCATTTTTTCTTTGTTTTTCTTAAGCATACTGATAAACCCCAATTTTTTGGTTTATCTTGTGCTTAATTTGGGGAATTTTATCAACTTTTCTCACATTTATTCAATGAAATAGCATGGTTTTGTAATTCTCCCTTGATTTGTGCTTAAATGTGAAAATATGCTTTTTTAGGCCATAAAATAGCTAAATTTAATCCACTTTAATTCAATTCGATGCCTTGATATGTTTGTTAAGTGATTTTAGGTTTAGAGGGCAAGTATTGGATGGAAGAAGTGAGGAGAAAAGCATGCAAAGTGGGAGAACTCATGAAGAAATGAAAGAACCGTAAAGCTGTCAAGCCTGCCCTCTTCACACTCAATCGACCATAACATGAGCTACAGAGGTCCAAATGAGGCGGTTTTAGTTGCATTAGAAAGCTAACATCCGGGGCTTCGAAATGATATAAAATTTTGCATATGTTGCTTTGCGTTCAGGGGCACACATGCGCCATGTATGCGTGCGCGCCGATGCTGCACATGGCGCATTAAAAGTGAAATCGTGGCCAGCGATTTGTAGCTCATTATGGGTCCAATCCAACTCATTTCTAATGCTATTGAACCCAAGGATTGAGGGGGGGGGAGAATGAATCAAGTAGTCATAGTTTAGTTTTCATCATGTTTTAAGTAGAATTCTAGAGAGAGAAGCTCTCCATTCTCTCTAGAATTTAGGGTAGTTTAAGTTTAATTTTCTTAAATCCCACTTTTAATCCTTGTTTTGATTTAGCTTTCTCTCTTAATTTCTTGTTATTATATCTTAATCTTCTTAGTTTATCTTGTTCATTTCCTTTATTTTGTTACTTTCATGCTTATGAACCCTTGTTGGATCTTAATTTTTTTTAATGCAAATTTATGTTTCCATGTCTCTTTTATGTTGATTTTGATTGTTATTATTGATTTCTTGTTCATGATAGTTATGGGTTCTTTTAATTCTTGCATTTTATGATGTTTATTTTTCTTATTTGGGTAGTTTGTTAAAATGTTTCTTCTAGTTTTTTGAGTAGTTTTCTTTACTCTTGGTCTAGGCTAAGGGAATTGAGTGACCTTGAGTCATTGGGTCTCAATGATTTTGGGATTTGAGAACCCTTGGTGATCAATTTGATACTCATTGACACCAACCCACTACTAATCTAATTAGTAAATAGGTTGGAACTTATGGGTTGATGTGATCAAACCTATTTGACGTACTTCTAGCTTAGGAGTAGATATTACGTACTTAAAGCTTTTGAAAGTAGACTTAATAGGTTGGCCTCTCACAATTATCAATATTTGGTATGTAGACAAGGATGGTGATCTCAATTACCTATGTCTAGCCAAGAGTTCTTTTCCATTTCTTTTGTTAGTTTATTGTTCAATTACTTCTCTTGCCATTTAATTTCTTGCCCTCTTACTAATCAAAATCCCCTTTTACTCCTTCATAGCCAATAGGCATACACTTCATTGCAATTCCTTGTGAGACGATTCGGAGTTTAAATACTTCGGTTAATTCTTATTTGGGGTTTGTACTTGTGACAAAACCAAAATTTTTGATTGGGAGGATTGTTTGTTGGTGTAGAACTATACTTGCAACGAAAATTCATTTTGTGTGAAATTCTATACCGACACGACAATTTTCTCTCATCACATACTAAATATTTGAGGTTTTGTTTAATCTAACCTTAACCTCACTCTAGCAGTAGAATTATTTGTTTTTGGTTTCTGGTTTTGTGTGTGTTTTATGCCAGGAGGAAAAAGAGGTGAGTCAACCTCCTTTGATTCTGAGCTAGAGAGAACATTTTTGAGATTGAGATGAGAAGCAAGAGGGAAGGGAGTTGTCGGAGAAGAAGACACAGAAGATGAAAACCAAGAGATGGAGGGAAATATCCCTAATTTAAGGCACTGTGGGAGTAGCATACTCACTCCAAATGTTCATGCAAATAACTTTGAGTTGAAGTCTCAACTCATTACTCTGGTGCAGAATAATTGTTCCTACGGAGGAGGTCCACTTGAAGATCCAAACCAGCACTTATCCATCTTCCTAAGGATTTGTAAAACTGTCAAAACAAATGGTGTGCATCCTGACATCTATAAGCTGCTGCTGTTTCCATTTTTCCTGAGAGACAAGGCTTCTCAATGGCTAGAAACATTCCCCAAGGAGAGCATCAATAATTGGGAAGATCTAGTGAGCAAATTCCCAGCCAAGTTCTATCCACCCCAAAGAATCATCAGACTGAAGACAGAGGTACAAACATTCACTCAAATGGATGGAGAGTCACTGTATGATGCCTGGGAGAGATACAAGGCCTTAATCAGAAAGTGCCCACCAGAGATGTTCATTGAATGGGATAGACTTCAAAACTTCTATGAAGGATTGACACTGAGAGCTTAAGAGGCCCTTAACTATTCAGCAAGAGGCTCTCTTGAATTTCCTTTAGAATTTTAGAATTGAGATCAGATCTGAGTTTTCTTTTCTGTTTTGTTTTCTCTCGTCTGTAACATTTACCTCCTGTTTTGGGTCTTTTGACTTTGGATTGAAGAATTCTTCTGAATTCCTGCATCTTGGAGTTCTCTTTTACTTTTCTTTTGATAGTTTTATAAGTTGGAGATCTGATCATAGTTTACTTCTTGTTTTACTTTATTTTGCAACTTCTTCATTTCTGTTTTATTGAGAGAGCAATTGAGATCTTAGTTTTCTGTCTATTTTGTTATTTTACTGCAATTGTCAATTTTTCTTTTAGGATTTTAAAGTTGATCTAAGTTTTCATTCTGTTTTGATTCTTCTGCAATTTTACATTTCTGTTTTGGTACTGAAATCCTAATTTGAATTTCTTCATCTGAGAGTTCTTTAGTTTACTACACTTTACATTTTCCAGTTCTATTTTGATTCCCAGCACACAAATTCCTTTACTCTTCATGCAATTTAAGTTTCCTATCAATTTAGATTTAGCAATTTAAATTACTTGCACTTTAAGTTTCAGTTATTTACCTCTTCTTACAATTTAAGTTTTAGCTCTTTTAATTTCTTACACTTTAAGTTTCTGCAATTTACTTCTTCTGCAATTTAAGATTCGGCCAATTTACTTTCTGCATTTTATTTTCATGCAATTTATAGCCTGTTAATCAAAATTTCACCAAATTCATCAAATATTCGCTTAACTAAATTCATCACCATACTAAAGTTGCTCAATCCATTAATCCCTGTGGGATCGACCTCACTCATGTGAGTCATTATTACTTGATGCGACCCGGTACACTTGCCGGTGAGTTTTGTGTGGAATCATTTTTCCCTAATCATGTATTTTTCCTGTGCATCATTTAATACGCGACTAGCATAATAAATAACATACAGAAGCTTGTCATGTCTCTGCCCTAGGACTACGCCAATTGCATCATCACTGGCATCACACATTAGCTCAAAAGGTAAGTTCCAGTTGGGTGCAAAGATGATAGGAGCAGTGACAAGCTTGGCTTTCAGGGTTTCAAAAGCATGCAAGCATTCTTGGTCAAAAACGAATGGAACTTCAATGGCCAACAGATTACACAAGGATTTTGCAATTTTAGAGAAATCTTTTATGAACCTCCTGTAAAATCCTGCATGTCCTAGAAAACTTCTGATTGCCTTGACATTAGTAGGTGGAGGTAAGCGTTCTATTACTTCCACCTTAGCTTGATCCACTTCTATCCCTTTGTTTGAGATCCGATGCCCAAGAACAATGCCTTTAGCCACCATGAAGTGGCATTTCTCCCAGTTTAAAACTAGGTTTGTTTCTTGGTATCTTTTCAGAACTAGGGTCAGATGATCAAGGCAGGAGTCAAATGAGTGTCCAAAAATAGAGAAGTCATCCATGAATACTTCAAGGAACTTCTTTACTATATCAGAGAAGATGGATAACATACATCTCTAAAAGGTGGCAGGTGCATTGCACAGGCCAAATGGCATTCGCCTGTAGGCAAAAATGCCAGATGGGCATATGAATGTTATTTTCTCTTGATTCTGTGGATCTACTGCTATTTGATTATACCCGGAATATCCATCAAGGAAATAATAAAAAGCATGATCTGATAGTCTTTCTAGCATCTGTTCAATGAATGATAAAGGAAAATGATCCTTTTTGGTGGCGTCATTGAGTCTTTTATAATCAATACACATACACCACCCTGTAACTGTCCTTTTTGGGATTAGTTCATTCTTTTCATTAAGAACCACTGTCATGCCTCCCTTCGTTGGAACAACCTGGACAGAGCTCACCTAGGGGCTATCATAAATGGGATAAATAATCCCAGCCTCCCAGAGCTTAGTGACTTCCTTCTGCACTACTTCCTTTATATCCGAATTCAATCGCCTCTGTGGTTGTACCACAGGTTTGGCATTATCCTCCAGCAAGATTTTTTCCATGCATCGGGCTGGGCTAATGCCCTTAAGGTCACTTATGGTCCACCCAAGGGCGGTCCTATGTGTTTTGAGCACTTTAATTAGTGCTTCTTCTTCCTGTGGCTCTAATGCAGAGATTATGATCACAGGATAAGTATCTCCATCTCCTAGAAATGCACATTTCAAGGAGGAATGTAATGGCTTAAGCTTAAACTTTGGAGGCTTTTCCTTTTCCTCAGAGGTTCCTAGAGGTTCCTCTGTATCAGGCTGGATATTATCAAGGATATCATTCAGCCCTTCCTTGAGGCTTTCGGCCATGTTGACCTCTTCCACCAGGGAATCAATGAGGTCAATGCTCATGCATTCCTCAGGGATGTTTGGATGCTGTATAGCTTTGACAGCATTCAGTACAAACTTTTCCTCATTGACTCTTAGGGTTACTTCCCCTTTTTCAACATCAATGAGGGTCCGTCCTGTAACTAGAAAGGGTCTCCCTTGGATAAGGGATGCACTCTTGTGCCCTTCCATGTCCAACACCACAAAGTCAGTGGGAAAAGCAAAGGATCCAACCCTGAAAATCATCTCTTCAATTACTCCTGATGGTATCTTAATAGAACCATCAGCAAGTTGAAGGCATATGCGGGTTGGTTTGACTTCATCAGTCAAACAAAGCTTCTTTATTAATGAAGCAGGTATTAGGTTGATACTTGCTCTAAGGTCACATAGAGTTGTCCTTGTACAAGCATCACCTAGAGTGCATGGTATCATAAAGCTTCCAAGATCCTTAAGCTTCTCTGATAAGCTATTTTAAATGATTGCACTGCACTTTTCAGTGAGGAGGACTGTTTGTGTCTCTCTCCAATCCTTCTTATGACTCAAGATGTCCTTCATGAACTTAGCATAAGAAGGTATCTATTCAAGAGCCTCTGCAAAAGGGATCTTAATCTCTAATGTTCTAAGGTAATATGCAAAGCGGGCAAATTGTTTATCCTTTTTCTCTTGACAGAGTTTCTGAGGAAATAGTATCTTAGCCTTATACTCATCAACCTTGGTTGATGAAGACCGAGTGCCATGTGTGTTGGACGGGGGTTACTAGCTTTCTTAGGAGGGTTGTTATCAGTCTGTGACTGACCTTCATTTCTTGGGCATTCAACACCCATGCTGCTGCCCTCTTTCTGGCATTTGACAGCAGGGGCATCACTCCCTTGTGGGCGTTCGACACCCAGGGTGCCACCTCCCTAGCGTTTGAACGCCCAAAGTTATCCTGTGCAGAGACCTGGTTATCCTCTTCCAGTTGTTCTTTTCCCTTTTTATTGTATTGAGGTTGGGTGTTTAAGGATTTCCCACTTCTCTGTTGAATAGCCTGGGATTCCTCTGTTATCTGCTTAGATAACTGCTGCCTTATTTGACTCAGCTGGGCTTCTATATTTCTGTTAGAAGCCTGAGTTTTTCGTAAAGCCTCTTGCAGTTCCAGTAATTGCTGGGCAAGGGCGTGCAACTGATGAGTCCATGGGCCATCCTATTTTGGAGGGTTAGGTTCGGTAGATACTGCCTTAACCTCTCCTTTTATGGAAGTCTCAGTAGCTGAGTACAGATGCTGATTAATAGCAACTATCTCAATAAGCTCTTGAGCTTCTTCGATGGTCTTTCTCATGTGTATAGAACCACCAGCAGAGTGTTCCAAAGACATTCTAGCCATGTTTGAAAGTCCATAGTAGAAGATGCCTAACGTTTGGATGCTGTATAGCTTTGACAGCATTCAGTACAAACTTTTCCTCATTGACTCTTAGGGTTACTTCCCCTTTTTCAACATCAATGAGGGTCCGTCCTGTAACTAGAAAGGGTCTCCCTTGGATAAGGGATGCACTCTTGTGCCCTTCCATGTCCAACACCACAAAGTCAGTGGGAAAAGCAAAGGATCCAACCCTGAAAATCATCTCTTCAATTACTCCTGATGGTATCTTAATAGAACCATCAGCAAGTTGAAGGCATATGCGGGTTGGTTTGACTTCATCAGTCAAACAAAGCTTCTTTATTAATGAAGCAGGTATTAGGTTGATACTTGCTCTAAGGTCACATAGAGTTGTCCTTGTACAAGCATCACCTAGAGTGCATGGTATCATAAAGCTTCCAAGATCCTTAAGCTTCTCTGATAAGCTATTTTAAATGATTGCACTGCACTTTTCAGTGAGGAGGACTGTTTGTGTCTCTCTCCAATCCTTCTTATGACTCAAGATGTCCTTCATGAACTTAGCATAAGAAGGTATCTATTCAAGAGCCTCTGCAAAAGGGATCTTAATCTCTAATGTTCTAAGGTAATATGCAAAGCGGGCAAATTGTTTATCCTTTTTCTCTTGACAGAGTTTCTGAGGAAATAGTATCTTAGCCTTATACTCATCAACCTTGGTTGATGAAGACCGAGTGCCATGTGTGTTGGACGGGGGTTACTAGCTTTCTTAGGAGGGTTGTTATCAGTCTGTGACTGACCTTCATTTCTTGGGCATTCAACACCCATGCTGCTGCCCTCTTTCTGGCATTTGACAGCAGGGGCATCACTCCCTTGTGGGCGTTCGACACCCAGGGTGCCACCTCCCTAGCGTTTGAACGCCCAAAGTTATCCTGTGCAGAGACCTGGTTATCCTCTTCCAGTTGTTCTTTTCCCTTTTTATTGTATTGAGGTTGGGTGTTTAAGGATTTCCCACTTCTCTGTTGAATAGCCTGGGATTCCTCTGTTATCTGCTTAGATAACTGCTGCCTTATTTGACTCAGCTGGGCTTCTATATTTCTGTTAGAAGCCTGAGTTTTTCGTAAAGCCTCTTGCAGTTCCAGTAATTGCTGGGCAAGGGCGTGCAACTGATGAGTCCATGGGCCATCCTATTTTGGAGGGTTAGGTTCGGTAGATACTGCCTTAACCTCTCCTTTTATGGAAGTCTCAGTAGCTGAGTACAGATGCTGATTAATAGCAACTATCTCAATAAGCTCTTGAGCTTCTTCGATGGTCTTTCTCATGTGTATAGAACCACCAGCAGAGTGTTCCAAAGACATTCTAGCCATGTTTGAAAGTCCATAGTAGAAGATGCCTAACTGTACCCATTCTGAAAACATTTTAGTGGGACATTTTCTTAGCATCCGTTTATATCTCTCCCAAGCATCATAAAGAGATTCATTGTCTCCTTGTCTGAAGCCTTGGATGTCTAGCCTCAACTGGGTCATCTTTCTTAGAGGGAAGTATTGGTTTAAAAACTTGTCTACTAATTGTTTCCAAGTTTTCAAGCTAGATTTAAAACCTTTTTGCTTGATCCTTTACAGCAAAAGAAAAGAGAAATAATCTGTAGACATCTTGGTCTACTCCCTCACTGTGTACTGTGTCAGCAATCTTTAAGAAATCTGCCAGGAACTCTGTAGATTCTTCCTGAAGAAGCACAGAATACTCGCAGTTTTGCTGTACTAGAGTGATAAGTTGAGGGTTTAGTTCAAAGCTACTTGCTCTGATATGAGGTATGCTGATACTTCTTCCATAGAAGTCAACAGTGGGATTTGTATAAGATCCCAGAGTTCTTCTGAACTCTTCATTCTCAATTGGGTTCATGATTGAGAAAGGTAGAAGAGGAGAAAGAGGGATGAAGATAGAAGGAATAGAAGAAGAGATAGAAGTAGAAAAGAGAAACAAGAATTAAAATATTTTTGTTTTTAATTTATTTATTTATTAATTTTAAAAAGAAAATTAAGTAATTAAAAGGAATGAAATTCGGAAAAGAAGAAATAAGAGTAAAAGAGGAGATTTCGAAAATCAGGAGAGAGAAGAATTAGTTAGGAAGTTTGAAAAAGAAGAGAGAGAAGGTAAGTAATTAATTAAGAAAAGATTTGAAATTTGAAAATTTAAATTTAAATTTTGAAATTTTAAAATTTTGAATTTTGAAAAAGTCAATAAGATAAGATAGAAATTTGAAAAAAAGACTTGATTTTTTGAAAAGGTTTAATTTTGAAAATTGAATTTTGAAAATTAAAATATTGAATTTTGAATTTGATACTTGAAATTTAAAATGTTGAACTTTGGAAATTTTGAAAGTTGAAATTTGAATTTTGAAATGAAATAAGATAGGATTTTTGAGAAAGATATGATTTTTGAAAAAGATAAGATTTTTAATTTTGAAAAGATTTGATTTTTGAAAATTGAAAACTAAGATAATTTAAGATGAAAAATTAAAAATCAAAATCTGAAGAAGAAACAGTAATACTTTTATTAATTCATAGGACTCAGCAGGGCTCCTTCCCTCAACCTAGGAGGTATAGAAACTCATACTGAAAGGAAATACAATATAAAATGTGTAAAGTGGCTGAAGATGGTAAAAATGTTCGAATAACATGAATCAAATCCCTTAAATACTAAACTAATGACTAGTAAGGGTAAAACAGTCTTTTTAGTGCTAAAATCCACTTCTGAGGCCCACTTGGTGAGTGTTTGGGCTGAGCTTTGATGAGATCCACGTGCTAGGAGGCCTCTAGGGCGTTGAACACTTGCTAGGGGGTCCTCTCTGGGCATTTGGACGCTGGCCTTTGCTCCTTGGGCGCTGGATGCCTAGAAGGGGGCAGGAGGCTGGCGTTGGATGCCAGTTTTGGGCCTTCTAATCCGAAGCAAAGTATGGACTATTATACATTGCTGGAAAGCTCTGAAATTTAGATTTTCATAGCCATTGACACTACAAGAAACATCGTTAAAATCGACAGAAAATTCAATGGCTAAGCCATCGATAATATTAAAAATCGACGGCAAAATGGACGGTGGAGGTGGTCGCTATTAAGCTTATCAATTTTTCAAAATTCGAATAAAATCGACGGCTTGCCTAGCCGTCAATAATAATTTAATAAAATTGACACCATTTTCGTCTATAATATGAGTTTGATAACTTTACCTTCTTACTAAAATCGACAACGTTGCCGTCGATATTATTATATAAAATCGACGCCTTTCTTGTCGATATTTGATTCAATAAAATTGACAACATTGCCATCGATATTATTATTAAAAATCAACGCCATTTCTGTTGATATTTGATTCAATAAAATCGACACAATTGCTGTTGATTTAATTATTTAGATACCGACAAATTCTTTATCTATATTTTGTTTTTTTGTCTATTTTAAATTTAAAAAGTGACAACGTTACCGTCGATTTTATTAGCTATATTTTTTAATTATTTTTTTATTTAAAAAATAGTAAACAATTAATACAAATAAACTTTTAAATATAGAAATAAAATTTATATAGAATATTAGATAACAAGACAAATAAACTTTTAAATATAAAAACAAATGTATGTGCTCATAACAGCGAGAAAACTGTATCTTGACAGGAAATTAGAGACTAGTCTCTGCATGTCAACCATAAATTACAACAATAATTCAGATATGTTCACAACTGATCTCTCTCTCTCTCTATTTCTCTTTCTCTCTCTCTCTCTCTCTCTCTCTCTCTCTATCTATCTATCTACTTCACCACATTGAAGCATATCTTGCTAACATAGATAAAAGGTCTTCCAGAAATTTAAAGAATGAACTAAACCTATATCTCTTTAGGAAATGTGGCACTGAATAGCATAATTTGTCCTACACCTGGAGGGGGCATATCCATTTGTTCAACAATCTTTCTTATTTGTGGCTCAAAACCCATATCTAGCATCCTATCTGCCTCATCTAGTGAAAGATATCTGATCATCTAAAGTGAAACTCTAGCTCTCTCCAGCAAATCTACCAGTCTTCCAAGAGTTGCGACGAGAATGTCCACCCCCTTCTCAAGATCTCGTAGCTGGAAAATTCATAACTTATTAGTGAGATATATATATCAGATACTAAAGGTTCATACTGCCATTGATAAGTAAGATATTACATTATGGGCTATTGATAAACCCATATTTCATGAGTTCATTTGTGCTTAATTTGAGTGATTTATACAATCCTTCACCTACTTATTCACATTAATTGCATGGTTTTACTCTCCCTTCCTTATTATGTGATGTAAATGAAAAACATGTTTTCTAAGCTTTAAAATTAATTATTTTAATTACCTTTATTTCCATTCGATGCCGTGATTAGTGTGTTAAGTAGTTTCAGATTTTCTAAGGCAGAATGACTTAAAGGATGAAAAAGGAAACATACTAAAATGGAAGGAGAAAGCAAAACGGAGCTTTAAGGAAACTGGTATCCACGTGATCGCATGGATGACGCAATCGCGTGCCAAGCACGAATCAGCAGCGATGCGGCCGCATGACTGACGCGACCGCGCGCCTTAAGCAGAAAGCACATGACGCGATCGCATGACTGACGCGATCGCGTGGCAAGGAAAAGCTCCGAATGATGCGACCGCGTGACGCACGCAGACGTGTGACAGAGGCCACGCACCGGAAATTACAAAATACGCCCCCAGTGAATTCTGAAGCCCTTTTTGGCCCAGATCCAAGTACAGACAGCATAGACCAGAGGTTATAAAGTGTGGGAATGCTCCCATTCAAAGAGAGCTCGCCAATTTCTAGTTTTCATGATTTAGATTTAGTTTAGAGAGAGATTCTCTCTCTCTTAGGATTTAGGACTTCTTCTTGTTTTGGGAGTAACTCTGGATCCAGGTTTGAATGTTCTTTTAATTTAGTTTTACTTTTATTTATTTATCCCAACATTTGAATTGATTATTATAATTTGATTTATGAGTTATTCCATGTTACAGATCTCTATTTGAATTAATGATATTTGAGGTATTTTCAGTTTATGATTATTCTCTTTGAATTAAGTTGCCATTGCTTCCCATCTAAGGACACCTTTATTATTCCAGCAATTTACTTTTTCCCCTTTTGGTCTTGGTTAAGAATTCAGTAACTCAACAGTTATTAAACTCAACGTAATTGATAATCGTTATTTTGCTAATTGAGCTGAACATAAATAATCCCAACCTTTTCTTAGGAAATAATTAGGATTCAAAGGTCAATTTAATTAGTCCCTTGACTTTCCTTTGCCCTGGCAAAGGTTGACCAAGTGGAATTAAAATACAACTTTCATTATTGTTGAGAGGGATAACTAAGTTGGACTTCTAATTTCCCCTATCTTGCCAAAAGTTGTTTTACAGTTATTATTTATTTTTAATTGCCATTTAATTCACTCGCCATTTAAATTACATGCTTCTCACCTTCTAAATCCCGATTACAACCTTTATAACCAATAATAAGAACATACTTCCTCGCAGTTCCTTGAGAAGACGACCCGAGGTTTGAATACTCGGTTAACAATTTTTAAGGGGTTTGTTACTTGTGACAACCAAAACGTTTGTACAAAGGGATTTTTGTCGGTTTAGAGAATATATCTACAACGCGACTGTTTTTATGACATTCTTTACTGGCAAAAACCCTAACGTCAAAAATGGCGCCGTTGCCGGGGAACTGCTAACGTGTGCCTTATTATTGGTTATTGTAAATATTTTTCTTTTGCTTGTTTATTTATTTTTGTTTTTCCTTTTTATCTTTAATTGCTACTATGAACTCTCACCCCTCTCGCTTTAAGTTTGGTTCTAATATTGTTAAAGGAAATAGAAGTTACAACAGGAATGTGCATCAAGGTCAGACCAATCAAGGATGGATAGAACCAAGAGGATCTAATCAACCCTTTTGGCAGCAACACCCTCCGAGATATCCTGGACAAAGACCATTCTACCGTGCATACCCAGCTGAAAGACATGGTGGACAACCTTGTAACTACCAACAAGCCCCACCCCGTGCATATGAACCATCCTTTCAACATAACCTCGAACCACCACACTCACAAGCTTCTCTTCACCATTCGCCATCATATGATCCTTCCTTACCCCAATACTAATCCAATCGTTCCCAATCATCACCACTTTCCTTTGTATCATGTCCAAGTCCGGCAAACCGCGAAGCAGAGGATCGCCTAAAAGAAACAGTAATTAAATTTCAAACAACCATTTAACAACTGGAGCAAGCACTAATTCAATGGGCCACTAGGCGCTCAAATATACAAGGATCAACCACAGCTTCAGGTAGACAGCCCGATGAAGAGCGTAGCATGAAAGAAATACTAGAGACTCCAGTGGACAAGACAGAGAATGAATTCATACTAGAACAAGTGGAAGAAGCTGTCATTGTTCAAGAAGAAGAATTGGTTGAAGATCTAGGAGATGCTGAACTTCCTTGGGAATCCAGAATTGAGGAAAACTCCGTCCAAGATGCTACAGTTGATGCTAAAGAGGATACCGTACAATTTCCAAGGCAAGTCATTTACGAAGAATCAGACGGAATAATCCAAGAAGCAAATTTCCTTGATGATGATAGTCACAAGTCTAGTTCTCCTAGTGATGAACTTGCGTCCGCAAGTGAATTCTCTGAGATCGAAGGATTTTCCCCAAGTGAATATGAAGATGATGCGGAGGTAGATTTCTCTCAACCTCCAATCTATGACTCGAGTGATGAGGAAGACATAGAGGACTTTGACCAGGATACAGATACAACTGAAGATCTTTGCGAGGAAGTGGAAGAATTCACAGAAGAGCACAAGGAAACGGAACTTGCAGAACCACCAAAAACACCAATTCCAAGGCCATTACCACCTAATACAAGCTTCAAGTGGGTACAATCCTTAACTTATAGCTTTACTTATTCACTTGAATATGGTTTGCTTGAAACAAATGGCCAACATAGAGCTCTCTGCGGCTTTAAGAGTAAGAGGGAATTGGCTCGTACTCAGAACTGGTGCACCAGGTTCAATAAGGTTCCGCGCTTCACCTCGAAGTACACGAATTGGTATCATGCTCAATTGCATGGATCATGGAGAACGTTTGGTTACCACGGTGAGATTCTACTTTTTAAACCGCCCGGATGGAGACATGTAGACCAAGACGGAGGCGGATTTAAACGCAAGGCTTGGAATCCTGAGGTTTATTCTGACATTTATTACCCCAGGAGCCTAAAAATTTGTTTGAAGCTGCTCCGAAGCTTCACATGCTTAGTTTGGGAACCCGGAGGCTATTGGCATTCCAAGCACTGGTGGAGATTTTTGGACGAATTTAAACATAAACCACTATAACAGGATACTCCTCAAATGTCCAACTTAAGGACTTTAACTAAAAGTGCTAGGTGGGAGACAACCCACCACGGTATGGTCGCTTCTTTTTCAATTTATTTCTTGTTAATTGCTTTCATTTTTCCTTTTTCATTTTAATTTATTAAACCTGGAATCATGCATAAGCATTCATGATAGTCATTGCATTCTGCATTTTTCATGCATATAAAAAAAAAACAAGGGGTGCACGATGCGACCGCATGCCCTACGCGGCCGCGTGATATATATATCGGCGTAAGGATCCAACGAACAGAAAGTTAGGTTGGAATCATGCGGCCCTTGTGCGTTTCGCACAAATTGGCCCACGCGATCGCATGCCCCATGCGATCGCATCACTTGCACAATATCAATCCCACGCGACCGCGTGAGCGACGCGATCGCGTCGCATGGATTGCATATCACCCCAAAAGGAGCGACGCCGTCCACCACCACCGCGCCGGACGCCGCCGCAGCCACCTTCTTCCCAGTTCCACCCCCTTTCGCTTACCAGGTTCCGCAACACGCAACCCTTTTTATCCGTTCGTCACTTTTCTGTCTTTTTTATTCCATTTATGTTCATGATTAGGATAGCTAGACTTGCATGTTGTAGTGGATTTTTAGGTTGTTAGGTAGCTTAGGCTGTGGTTAGTGGATCTAGGTCTGTTTACTTGCACTGTTCATACTTTTGTTTTATCCTATGTGCAAATCTGTTGCTGCTATAATCATGATTCATATGCTACTTTCTTGTATGTTGCTGCTGTTTACATTGAGTTTTTATGTTTATTTTATATCTATGTACATGCAGCTTGATCTTTTTAATTCATATGAACTGATATGATTGCTGTTTATTTTCCGGGACAATCCAATTTTAGTCGGAATGCTGCCCAAATTTTTTTTGAAAATTGTTTTCATTCTTGTTTTGGTTTGGCAACTCTGTTTTACTCTGCTTCCCCCAAACCACTTCATGAATGCTAGGGCCACTTTCTTATTCTCTTTGATTTCCTGGTTCATAACCTGCAATTGTGATTCACTAATTCCAATTTCTGATTTCTTTATTTCTATTCGAATCAGCATCACCCTGTTTTCTTTATTCGATTATGAGTACTTCTATTCTTACCTGTGAATCCTTGTTATATGGAATTTTTCTATGCCACTTACTTTCCTAACTCACTAATTTTAATTTACTAATTTCTTTTTACCATACTAACCCTCTTGATCTCTTTTCTGATTACTTTCACTTCCTCTAACTTTCTCACTATGGCATATTGCCTATTTTTTTTCCATTTAACATAAATTCAATCACATTTCATATACTCATTTTCCTTATTTTATTCCCCCTTTGCCGCTTGGAGTTTCCTTTGTTTAATTGCCTATTTGCTTTCCTATTTTTTTTATCCTTTCCTGGTTTTCTGTTTTTCAGGATGTCTGCCTCACAGAGGAAAGGTAAAGGCAAGGCCACTGGCAAGCGCAAGAGAGGAGATTCCTCCCAGTCCATCATTGCTCTAATGCACGATTCATCATGGCGGGAGAAGAACTTCATACAGCAGGAGAAAGCTAACCAGCTGCTTCCTGCAAATGATCCTATAAAATTTGCAAATCGGTACTGTGAACTGAAGTACCCGGCTTTTGCGAACTCCAGAAATCTATACCTGGAACGTACCTTGAAGATTCCAGAAGCCCTCCAGCAGTACACTACTGAGCAAATCAAGCAACGGGGCTGGTTCTTTCTGGAGAGACCACTGACAGAGGTCAATGCATCTTGGGTCCGGGAATTCTATTGCAACTACTACCTTACTACCCTAGATGCAGTGAACCTGAGGGGAAAGCAAATTCTGGTCACTGAGGAGGCCATAGAGACCATTCTCCAGCTCCCAGCCAAGTCCGATCAGCCAGATGGTTTTGCACAGGCTGAGGAGGACATAGGCCAGATGCGGTTTGATTAGGATGCTGTGAAGGCACGAATAGCTCTCAACCCTGCTGTTCCTTGGGAGATGGGTCAGAACACCACTATGCCTAGAGGGATCAAGAGAGTGTACTTGAATGATGCGGCTCGGCTATGGCATCAGATCTTGAGCAACTATGTGATGCCGAGTACTCATGATACTGAGATCCCGGTTACCATGATCACCCTCCTCTGGTGTGTGCTGGAGGGTAAGGACCTGTACTTACCTCGTTTTATCCGGCATTATATGGCCAGGGTCCACGTCCGAGACACCCTCCCCTTTCCTTATCTGGTTACACGGCTAGGCTGTCAGGCTGATGTGCCTTGGGAGGATGCCGATGAGCGATCACCAGCAGCGGACTGCAGGAAGATCATCCCTCACAGCAGGAACTTCCTTGCTTTGGGCTACAGACCACCACCTATCACTGCTACTGATGAGATAGCCCCTCCGTCTACTGGACCCTCTTCATCCACAACTGCCCCTGCTGCCACCACTGCACCTCCACCCGCCTCTGAGCCGGTTTATCGCCTCGTGCACCGTCTGTTCCGCCAGCTTGATCAGATGGAGTGCCGTAACAGGCGCCGGTATGAGAGATTGGAGCACCGCAGCAGGCAACGCTATTCCCATCTGAAGCTGATGATCAGACAGGGCGTCGACATCCCCTCCGAGCCCGATACACCATCAGAGCCATCAGAGGAGGAGGAGGATGAGCACGAGGAGGAGCCTCATTCCCAGGCGGAGACTCATCAACAGGCAGCCACAGTGCATACTGCCCCACATCAGGAGGTTATGCCCCAGATAGAGGCTGCGGATCTGGAGATCCCGATCCAGTCAGTCTCCCCTCTACAGCAGCCGGACTCTCAGCCCACCACCGCCACAGAGACCCCAGCTACCATCCTTACCAGTGATGACACTCCTTCACACCCGGCTTGATTGAGCATCGGGGACGATGCTTCATTTTAAGTGTGGGGAGGTCGCCATCTCTGGCGTTTTATTTTGGTGAACTACTACATACTTTTTCTTTTATTTTGGATATTTTTCTGTATTTTTTCTCTTTTTCTTTTATTGTTATTTTATGAGTACTTATACATTGCTACTTGTGTATTTTACTCTATTTTCTGCATTTTGCATTTTTTTGTTCATATTTTAGTTATTTAGTTCATTTTAGTTATTTAGTTTAGATTGCAATTCTAACTTATTAGTGGATTAATTAGTATAGTTTACCCTTTTACATAAGATAGCTTAGTTATAGCTTAGTTTAAATTGACAAATATAAAAAAGAGTAAGCTAGGAACTTGAACATAATAGATTTAGATCCATAAAACCTTGTATATAGCATTACATGATGTAGTTAAGCTGACAACATTTCATCGAGGAGGAACATTAAAACTTTAAAAGCTACCCTAAATAATTTTTTATGAGAAAAATGGGAATTTTTAACTAAACCTGCATACAATATATAAATGATATATGATGCTTGAGTTAGAAAACACACAGCTTGTGAGTCTTGAGCTTAAGTGTATGGTTACATTCAAACCATAATTTCATTTTTGTGTGTTCCACTTCTTTTTATTCTGATGTTCTTTACTTTGCTTTAATCTATATGTCCAATTATAGAATATAGAATAGATACATACCAAGAGAATGATTGAGGCCATCATTTGATTTTAGCTCACTCCCCCTAAATTAGCCTACCTTTTACATCACCCTTGTTAGCCCCCTTGAGCCTTTTAAAACCCCTTTATTCTATTTAGCCAAATTACTAGCCTTAAGCAGAAAAACAAAAGAAAATCCCAAGTGAATCCTTAGTTAGCTTAAGATAGAAAATTATAAATAGAGTAAAATGTGGGAAACCTTTTGGGAACATGGATGATAGAAACAAAAGGTAGAAAAGTTAAAAGGAATAAAATAAAATTTGGGAAGCATGCTCATGAGAAAATCTAAGTGATTCAATTACCATGTGTATTAAAAAAAAAGAGTTATTTTTCAGCATTTAATTAAAAAGGGGATACAAAGGAAATTCCCCAATGCAGAATAAAAACAATGCACATGGGATAAAAATAAAAAGTGAAACATGAGCATGTAACAATAAGTGGGATAATATGGGAGAATAGGTAAAGAAGTTTTATCTTGCTAAATATGTATGTTAGGTGAAATCTTAGTCTAATTAAGGATTCACTTGTTAGCTCACTTAACCCTATACATAAATCCTTACCTTTACCTTGGCCTCATTACAACCTCAATTACAAACCTCATGACTTTTTGGTATGACTGTATTCTATAATTGTGGATTGGTTAGATGAAGAACAAAGCTATAGAAAGTAAGAATAAAAAGAAAAATAGAGTGAATAAACCCAATAAACACTGAGTGACTAGAGAGTAAACACAAAATCCGGTGAGGGTTCTATAACTCATCAACATATATCTGTGCTTATATTTTCTTTCCCATCTCATTTGTTAAAATCCTTTATTACTTAAGGGTTAGTTATATATATATATATATACATGACTCCTTGAGAATGTGAATTAACTTGACTACATGTAAGCTCTATATATAAGTGAATAAATTAGAGTTGCATGATGCATCATCCATTTAGGTAGTTGCATTTAAATTAGGTTGCATTGCATGACATTCCATCACTTTAACCTTAGTTATTTACCTTGGATTTAGCATGAGGACATGCTAGTGTTTAAGTGTGGGGAGGTTGATAAACCCATATTTCATGAGTTCTTTTGTGCTTAATTTGAGTGATTTATACAATCCTTCACCTACTTATACTCATTAATTGCATGGTTTTACTTTCCCTTCCTTATTATGTGATGTAAATGAAAAACATGTTTTCTAAGCTTTAAAATTAATTATTTTAATTACCTTTATTTCCATTCGATGCCGTGATTAGTGTGTTGAGTAGTTTCAGATTTTCTAAGGCAGAATGACTTAAAGGATGAAAAAGGAAACATACTAAAATGGAAGTAGAAAGCAAAACGGAGCTTTAAGGAAACTGGTATCCATGCGATCGCATGGATGACGCGATCGCGTGCCAAGCACAAATTAGCAGCGATGCAGCCGCATGACTGACGCGACCGCGCGCCTTAAGCAGAACGCACATGACGCGGTCGCATGACTGACGCGACCGCGTGGCAAGGAAAAGCTCCGAATGACGCGACCGCGTGACCCACGCGGACGCGTGACAGAGGCTACGCACCAGAAATTACAGAATACGCCCCCAGCGAATTCTGAAGCCCTTTTTGGCCCAGATCCAAGTACAGACAGCATAGACCAGAGGTTATAAAGTGTGGGAATGCTCCCATTCAAAGAGAGCTCGCCAATTTCTAGTTTTCATGATTTAGATTTAGTTTAGAGAGAGATTCTCTCTCTCTCTCTTAGGATTTAGGACTTCTTCTTATTTTGGGAGTAACTCTGGATCCAGGTTTTAATGTTCTTTTAATTTAGTTTTACTTTTATTTATTTATCCCAACATTTGAATTGATTATTATAATTTGATTTATGAATTATTCCATGTTACAGATCTCTATTTGAATTAATGATATTTGAGGTATTTTTAGTTTATGATTGTTCTCTTTGAATTAAGTTGCTATTGCTTCCCATCTAAGGACACTTTTATTATTCCAACAATTTACTTTTTCCCCTTTTGGTCTTGGTTAAGAATTCAGTAACTCAACAGTTATTAAACTCAACGTAATTGATAATCGTTATTTTGCTAATTGAGCTGAACCTAAATAATCCCAACCTTTTCTTAGGAAATAATTAGGATTCAAAGGTCAATTTAATTAGTCCCTTGACTTTCCTTTGCCCTGGCAAAAGTTGATCAAGTGGAATTAAAATACAACTTTCATTATTGTTGAGAGGGATAACTAAGTCGGACTTCTAATTTCCCCTATCTTGCAAAAAGTTGTTTTACAGTTATTATTTATTTTTAATTGCCATTTAATTCACTCGTCATTTAAATTACTTGCTTCTCACCTTCTAAACCCCGATTACAACCTTTATAACCAATAATAAGAACATACTTCCACTTGTCCCCTGAGAAATCATAGATAAATCATAGATAAATCATAGAAATAGGAACATCAAATTCATGTTCCTTCAGCTTGTCCCCTGAGAAATCATAGATAAATCATGTTACTGCTCAGTCTATTTCCACAACAATATTGTCTAGTTTCATTATCATGGGGAAACATAATCATTATGTGATTTCATTGGCATGCCAAAGTATGAACATGAGGCTTTTGGTACCTAAACCAAAAGCACTACTCCCTAAAGTTAAGAGTACTATGGGATCTATGACTTGGCCAAGTGGCTTTCTTCTTGGATTTCTTGTATGTAATTCAAATTCTAAACCTACAAATTCTGATGAGTCTGAAGATGATGGGAATGAGAGAGATGAGTTTAATGAGTCAACTATCAAATTCTCACATGTTAAGAAAGTTTACACAGATTATTATGTTATAGGTATAAGCTGCACATTATTCTGCCCTATATACAAATGAATTAATAGACTAATAATTAAGAACATAAGCATATACACATTTAATAAAATCAAATTATCTTTGTGTGATAATTTAAGAACATAAGCATATACAAATGAAGTACATAATAAGATTGCTTGCATTTGCAATATATGCTAAGTTCTCCAAAACCTCCATCGCTGTAATTTAATTAATTTCTCATGTATAAAGTATCTATTAATTTTATTAGAAAGACGATATATATTATGACGTCAGCAAAAGTAACTAACCTAAAACGAAGGAAGCTGCAAGCATTCCACTATGAACTCCTCTTATGGCAGGTCTGTTCCTCCAATCTGTGTACCCTTCCCATACTTGCACCTGTGCTTCATCCTAAACAGTTTACAATATATATATATATATATATGGTGTTCTGCAAGCATTCCACCATGAACTCCTCTTATGGCAGGTCTGTTCCTCCAATCTGTGTACCCTTCCCATACCTGCACCTGTGCTTCATCTTAAACAGTTAATTATTATAATAAGAACTAAGATATAAGAGTAAAGGATCGATCAGCGAAGGTTTTGAAGTGTGTTACCATGGCTAATATATAAAGGTTTCAGCTCCATTGAAGTGCATGGAACGATTCATGAATTTGTAACAGGAGATAGAGAACACCCAGAAACACGATGAGAGAAAAGATAGAACACACTGGATACACTCCAAATGTATCTGTTGTTCTGAAGAACATAGATATGGAGGAAAAAGAGAGTGCAGTAAATTATCATAGTGAAAAACTTGCAATGGCTTATGGTTTGATTAGCACAAGTCCTGGAATTCAGCTTCGGATTTTGAATGATCTCATAACTTCAATTGCAGAGAGTAAAATATTTCATATAACAGAGATGCATGATAAGATCATAACGATAAACAGGAAAAGTCTGGAGATAGAATATGTAAATTCTTCTATGAAACTTAACAGTAGCAGATAAAATAGAATATGTAAATTCTTCTATGAAACTTAACAACAGCAGACAAAATAGCCTTGTGATAGTATTTTCTAAAAGAGACAGGTAAATGTTAAAAGAAATATCCTATCCATGCCAGATTACAAAACATACCTTGCTTCATTTCTGTCTCCCTTGTGATAGCATCTCATAACTCCTGTGCTCTATAACTTCTATCATCAAAGTATTATCCATTAACGCTACTAGCTCACAAACCCCTATTTCCAATCCCTAGATTGCTTCATTACATGGCAATACAAAAATAATGAATTGATTGAAGTTAATTTCAAAATACAACCCCAGTAGAACATGCAAAGCAAAATTAACACCAATCCAAACGAACACTTAGAGATTAGAAGAAACAAAAAATTGAAAAAACTAACTACTCGTATTCTTGAGAGGATAATATACTGGCAACATGATCGGAAGCTCACAACGAATCAAGCAACCATTCTCCCACACATTTCTCCGAATGTTCTTCTTCAACAACTGAATCAACCTCTTCGAGGCTATTCGATTTTCCACTCTCTGACACGAAAAATTTCAGCTCGCCGAAACCGGCGGCGACTGTTCCGATCACCGGTCGATTATCCCCTTCCTCTTCACCGTATAGAAGCTTCCTCAGTCTGCGAGCAGCATGAATTGCCGCTTGAGCGTCAGGGCCAGCTCTATAAGCAAGCGCTCCAATTACTTCAAAGCCTTTAGGAATCAATGTCCGAAGCTCCTCTATTTACAAATTCCAAAATGCGAGACAGAGAAAAAGTTGAAGTGAATTTAAGATTTGAAATTGATAAAGAGAGAGAAAGAGAGAGAAAGAGAAGGAAAACCGGATTCTTTGTGGAGATCATTAGAGGAAAGGCGGAGGAGGAGGAAGAGATCATCTTGATGCGACGGCGGCGCGGCGGCAATGGAGAAGGAAGGTTGAAGTATGCAAGGTGAATTCAGGGGTAAAATAAGGGTTGGTGAAAATTGATATGGTGAATTTGGGGAAATGAAGGAAATGCGGGGAGTGAGTTGGGGAAAATTTATTTTATTTATAAAAATCGACAGCATACCCGTCGATTTTAATTTAAAAAAAAAACGACATCTTAGCCGTCGATTTTATACATTAAATCTGTACCATCCATTTAATTTTAAGAAGTGATTAAGACCGTTTAAATTTATCGATGACAAAATGTGTCGATATTTTAAATAATAAAATAGACGCTACGTTCGTCCATTTTAAAATAAAAGTATTTTCCACCCACAACTCGTCGACAATATGTCGATAATGGGAAGATGGTTAAAGGATTACCAAAAAAATTGACGACTTTGCTGTCGATTTTAATATTTTATTTTTAATTATTTTTTTTCATAATATCGACAGCAAGCCGTCGAAAAATATCTACGGGAGAGATAGCCGTCGATTTTTAGCATCGAAAAATACACTTTTTCTTGTAGTGTGAGAACGCTCCATTTAGACTTTGGTAGCTCCAAGAAAGATCTTCCAAGTGCAAGGATGTCAGATTTGGACAGCATCTGCAGTGCTTTCTCTGTCTCTGAATCTGACTTTTGCTCCAGCTCCTCAGTTTTAGCCAGAAATTACCTGAAATTGTACAAAAACACACAAACACACAAACTCAAAGTAGAATCCAAAAATATGAATTTAACACTAAAACCTGCAAAAACTTAAAAAAAAATAAACAAAACATATTAAAAACTATATAAAAACTATGCCAAAAAGTGTATAAAATATCTACTCATCACTAATCCATGAGAGGACAGGAAGGAAGCTCCCAATAAGGAGTAAAGATTTATTCCTCTATGACTATCTTCCTCCTTGAAAGGAGTTGTCCGTTAAGCTAATTACATTAAAGAAGCGCTTGTTGGGAGGCAACCCAACCATAAGTAGAGTATTTCTGTTCTTATTTATTTTGTTTATTTTTATTTGAGTTTATTTGAGTTTATTTTTAGAGTTTTTCCTTTCTTTTTAATGTTTGTGATCATGTACAGTAGTTAGAACAGAAACAGAAACAGTCAGAGATGGAAATAAAACACCCTAGACTAGAAACCTTGCTGGCGTTGAACGCCAGCCAAGGAGCCAGGTTAGGCGTTCAACGCCCAAAAACGCAGAAGACCTGGCGTTGAACGCCAGGAAGGAGTTTCCTCCTGGGCGTTCAACGCCACAAATGGGAGGCAAACTGGCGTTGAACGCCAGCTATGGTGCACAATCTGTACGTTCAATGCCCATACGGAGGGCAGGGAATTTGAATTCCCTAGTCTCTCAAGACTAGTAGGTCCCACAGAATCTCTACCTACCCCACCTTCTTCTACCATATTCTTCTCCATTGTTCATATTTGCTTGAGGACGAGCAAAACTCTTAAGTTTGGTGTTGTAAAAGCTTTGCTTTTTAAATTCTACCACTCCTAAGTATGGCACCAAAGACTGGTTAAACCTCAAGGAAGAGGAAGGGAAAGGCACTTGTCCCCACATCCCTCACCTCATTTGTCATCTATGCAATTCAGCTGGAATTGTCATAGAAAAGGACAAGCCCATCACTAAATGAAGCATGGAGCATGTTAGAGAGCCGGCACATGGACCACAGCAAGAGCATGTGGAGCCGCGCCAATAGAAATCCCTGAGATGCCTTAAGGGATGTATTTTCCTCAATAAAAAAAGAGAAATAAAAAACAGAAAAAGCCAATAGCTCTTTAAACCAAAAGGCAAGAACAAAAAGCTAATAACCCTTTAAACCAAAAGGCAAGGGTAAAATGATCCATGGCTTTGAACATCAATGGTTAGGAGGGCCTACAAGGAATAAAATTCTGGCCTAACCGGCTCAACCAAGCTGTCCCTAACCATATGCTTGTGGTGTGAAGGTGTCAAGTGAAAAGCTTGAGACTGAGTAGTTAAAGTCGTGGTCCAAAGTAAAAAGAGTGTGCTTAAGAACTCTGGACACCTTTATCTAGGGATTCTAGCAAAGCTGAATCACAATCCGAAAGGGTTCACCCAGTTAAGTGTCTGTGGTATTATGTATCCGGTGGTAATACTAGAAAACAAAGTGCTTATGGCCACGACCAAGACTCTAAAAGTTGTGTCCAAGAAATAAAAAGATTCCAACACTTCTAAGTTTCAATAGATAGTGAGATGCCAAAACTATTCAGAAGCAAAAAGCTACTAAGTCCCACTCATCTAAATTGAAACTGAGCTTCATTGAAAACATAGAGATTTATTGTATCTTCCTCTTCTTTCAATCCTAATTTTTTTTGGTTTCTTGGGGACAAATAATAGTTTAAGTTTGGTGTTCTGATGAGCGGATATTTTATATGCTTTTTGGCATTATTTTCATATAGTTTTTAGCATGTTTTGTTAAATTTTTATTAAGTTTTCATAGGTTTTAGTGTAAAATTTATATTTTTGGATTCCACTTTGAGTTTGTATATTTTTATCCAATTTCATGTATTTTCTGGCTAAAATTGAGGAGCTGGAGCAAAAGTTTGATTCAAAGACAGAAAAAGCACTGCAGATGCTGTCTGGATCTGACCTACTTGCACTTGATAGCTCTTTTCTGGAGCTATAGACATCCAAATGGAGCATTCTAAATAGCTACAAAAATCTAACATCCAGAGCTTTCTAGAAATATATAATAGTTTATACTTTTCTTCAGAATTGAAGGCCCAAAGCTGGCGTTCAATGCCAGCCTCCTACCTTCTTCTGGCGTCCAACGCCCATAAAGGACGCCCTAGTAAGCGTTCAATGACCTAGAGGCCTCCTAGCACGTGGATCACAATCAAGCTCAGCCCAAACACTCACCAAGTGGGCCCCAGAAGTGGATTTTAGCACTAAAAGACCGTTTTACCCTTCTTAATGTAGTCCTTAGTCATTAGTTTAGTATTGAAAGACTTTTACACCTCTCATCAAGGTGGGACGCACACTTTACACATTTATCATTGGATTTTCTATTAGTATAAGTTTCTAAACCTCCTAGGTTGAGGGGAGGAGCTCTGCTGAGTTTTATGGATTAATAAAAGTATTACTGTTCTATTTCAATTCGTGTTTGATTCTTTATTCTAAGATGTATCTTCATTCTTCATCAATATGAATGCGTTGAACTGGCATAAGGTTATCACATTCTACATGGGTTCAGAGTGAGTCTTTCATTGGATAATGATGAACCACCAGCTTGATTATACATCTCTTAGACGGCTAATCCACGACTTCATTGGGGACTTCTCGAGACATCAATTCAGCCGAGGTATGGGGAGATTAGAGTCTTTGTGGTAGAGGCTAGAACCAAAGGCGCAGCATCCTCTAATCTAGAAGATTCGACCTTGTCTGTGGTGTTTTGAGTAAGATTACCAAGGAGAATGAACTATAGGAGCTTCACCTTTAATCAGACTGAATCCACACTAACCCTAGGATTTAGATTTAAAGGAGAATTGACAACCTCTCAACAAGCGTCAATCACTACAGCCTGGCATAGAAGAAATCATTCACAGTTGAAGAAGATAATAAGACCAGAATTAATCTAGAAGAACAAAGCATCTCCAAGCCTTAACCATCTTCTTATCACTGATTATAATGAAACCTAGTAATTCCATCTTATTCTAATTTTATGCATTTAAATAAATCGAACAACTCTTCTATCTGCCTGAATAAGATCTACAAGATAACCATAGCTTGCTTCAAATCACAATCCTCGTGGGATCTGTAACACCCTAATTAGCCTAAGCTTTACCTCGCGTCGTAAAGCAAAGGTTACGACAGTTCTAAGCTCATACATCTAATATATAGAAAGAATAATATAATTTAGAAGCTCGATGAAGGATATAGCTCAAAATAAGATTTGAAAAGTGCAAAACGTACTAACGAAGCTTCAAACTTAAAGCACAAGGTGGGTATAATATAACAAAAGATAATAATATAACTTCATGAGAATCTAGCCACGGCTTATGGAGTTTAAGCCGGCTAGCTATATACAGACTATACAGAAACCAGATAGTAAAATTAGCTTATACAAGTTTTTCTCTCTCAATACAAGCCTCTATGCAAAAGCAAGATACAAAAGTGAGAGATACATAAACAAAATAAATAAAAAAGACTCCAAGAGTAACAGGATCCTCTGCTTCTATCACCATCCAAGCAACTCACCGAGGTAGGTTGCGACCTGCATGTGAAAAACACAACAGAAATATGGTATGAGAACCGGAGCTTCCCAGTATGGTAACAGTGCCCATTGATGTAGGATATAAGACCCCAGGACGCCAAAGGCAATCCTAGACTTCATATCCATCACAAGATTCATCTTAGTCATACTAAAACAATAAAACATAATTATATAAATCTTAACATAAATAAATAGGGTACTCTATCTTAGGGCATTTCTATTCTAACCAAACACCGCTGTCCCACAGCCTTCACTAGCCTATCCTCCATGCGATCCCATCGCCACCGCCTTCTGAACCTCCTCAATCCCAGTAGAAAGCACAAGTAATAGCAATTCAAGTAAAACACAAGTAGAAGCATACAAGGCAAGTAATTCAAGTAAGCAAATAGGCATGTTATTCAATTAGGCATACAATTACAAGTCGGCAAAGCAAACAAACAGATAGAAAATACACATGATGAATGCCTGTCCTATTGGCTGTGATATCATATTGTCGGTTCAACTGCCAACCCGACGCATCTCCATTGAGACGTCGTCCTTTGGAATCATCATTTGGGAACCCCCGAGATATGGCACTCGGATCACCGTCCAGGATTTTGTGCCTGCACACTCTATTGATCTGAAGGGATGCGAGCGGGATACTCTTGCCACAGACTTCACATCTCAACGTAAGGGGGATTAACCATCGTCTTTACACCGTTACCGCTACAGGTGGGATTAACCACCGTCCCTGCCGGACGCATAGCATCTCAACAATCTCAGTATAAGTATAAAGCAATAGTTCAATGATTTTCAGAAAACAATTTTCTGTATAACATGGATCCATCATCTCGTCTTGAGTCCTCGACTCATCTCAACCACTGTCAATTCAGCATTTCCTTTTTGAACTCAATAGTTCATCAATTCCTCAATTTATACATCTTTCTTCCTTCTCACTCTATCAAACCCATCCTCAATACACCAGAAACCTAAGCCTCCGTTCTCTAATTTTTCAAATAAAAACCAAATTATTCCTCCTAAGACATTTCTAATGTTTTAATGCCCAAAAATAAGCCCAAGAGTCTTAAAATGGTATCACAGAAGCTTACAATCTTGTTGGAAAGGTGAAATAGTTGAAAACAAAGTTTAAATTCGAGAAACAGGGCGTGTGCGTACGCACAGCGGTGTGCGTGCACACGCCCAGGAAGATTTTTAAAAGTGTGCGTACGCATAGAGGTGTGCGTACGCACAGGTACCAAATTTTGCAAGGTATGTTCGCTCGCACAAGGTGTGCTAGGGCCCTCATCAGACTGCCTTGCCTAACTTGTGCGTGCGCACAAGGCTGTGCGTACGCACAATTTGTAAAACCTCATTGGTTATGTGCGTGCACTAGCTGTGCTAGCATTGTAAACAGAAAGCCTTTTCCTGCCTGTGCGTGTGCATAGGTTTAAAATTTTGCAGATTTGTATGTGCGCACAAGGCTGTGCGTGTGTACATAGCAGAAATCACAAAATTCTGCAACTTTGCAGAATTTCAAATTTTCAACACCAAACTTTGAATGATCATAACTCCTTCTACAGAAATCCAAATTTTGTAAACTTTATATCAATTTGAAGATTTTTCAATGAATTTTAATTGTAAACCAATTTTAACCAATTTTGAAAACTGAAACATAAGTTATGATAAGATAAAGTTCACTGAAAACCAACTTTTACCAACACTCACAAAATCTTAATTTACCAACTTTCACAAACTACATCCAACCGAAACAATACCAAACTTCCAATTACAACACAAACTACCCTTTTGGGTCACCATTAATCATTCACATTAATTTTCCATCACACATTATTTTTCTCAATCCCAATTATCAAACATATAACATTACAAACAATTTTCCCACCAATATATTCACCAATCATCATTCTATCGTTAATTTCAATATCAATCTCCCATATCAAACTACCAACATCAATATAGCCATTTATCAATCATTCCAAATCATCAATTACCATACAACCCTTTCATCAACATAACCAAAGCTCATCAATTCATCATAAATCATCATATCTCAACATTTAACAATTTAACAACCGTTTTAATTCAAACCTATCCTATGGGTCACTAGCGTAAGTGTCCATGAATATTATATACTATATAGAGGAAACCGAAACCATACATTGGCCGATTTCCAATATGTCAAAACTTAAAATTGAGCACAATCTTATGCTTTCAACCATAAGCAAGCCTCCAATTCCACTCCAACAAGCACCAACAAGCTTCAATAGCTTCCAAACACACAATAATCAAGCTATATACACACAAATCATCACTAATCAACCTAGCATTTCATATATACACAAAACCACAAGAGATCAAGTAGGCTCACCTTACCCAATAATGATTGGGGCAAAACCCAATAATAATCAAGTGTTAGAGTGTACCTAAATAATCAAAAACCGAATCTGTAATGGAAGGAAGAACTAGGAAAGAAATTGGAAATTTCTTACCACAAATTCTCATTCTAAATTTTTAGAACCTAATTTAGGCAATATTAATTAACTAATTAGGTAGATTTGCCGCGGTTCTTACAGGATCGACCCAGACTTATTCAGGTATTACTTGGACGACCCAGTGAACTTACTGGTTCAGTGTATGAAGTGTCGGGATTCGTGCGCACCATCCATCAGGAACTTGGAGATACAGGTTGGACAGTTGAGCAAGAGGATTCCAGAGATCCCTTCCAACAGTCTTCCACGTAACACGGAAGTAAATCCAAAGGAAGAGTGCAAGGTCCTCACTGTGGAACCTGAGGCCGAACCCAAAGAGGAGCCTGCTATTGAGGAACTGAAGGAGATCAGGGCTCATGAGGATACTGGGAATGTCACCTTGCATGCTCCTTTGCAGAGAGAAGACGTAACAACCCTGTTGTTTGAGTACGTGATGAGTGGATAGTTTATACACTTCTTGGCATTGTTTTTACATAGTTTTTAGTATGATTTAGTTAGTTTTTAGTATATTTTTATTAGTTTTTAATTAAAAATCACATTTCTGGAATTTACTATGAGTTTGTGTGTTTATCTATGATTTCAGGTATTTTCTTGCTGAAATTGAGGGACTTGAGCAAAAATCAGATTCAGAGGTTGAAGAAGGACTATAGATGCTGTTGGATTCTGACCTTCCTGCACTCAAAGTGGAATTTCTAGAGCTACAGAACTCCAAATGGCGCGCTCTCAATTGCGTTGGAAAGTAGACATCCAGGTCTTTCCAGCAATATATAATAGTCCATACTTTTCCCGAGTTTAGATGACACAAACTGGCGTTCAACGCCAGATCCATGTTGCATTCTGGAGTTAAACGCCAGAAACAGGTTACAAACTGGTGTTCAACTCCAAGAGAAGCCTCTACATGTGTAAAGCTCAATGCTCAGCCCAAGCACACACCAAGTGGGCCCCAGAAGTGGATTTCTGCATCATTTACTCATTTCTGTAAACCCTAGTAACTAGTCTGATATAAATAGGACCTTTTTCTATTGTATTAGATATCTTTGATCAGTTTTATGCTATCTTAGACCTTTATGGGGGCTGGCCATTCGGCCATGCCTGGACCTTGTTCTTATGTATTTTCAACGGTAGAGTTTCTACATACCATAGATTAAGGTGTGGAGCTCTGCTGTTCCACATGAATTAATACAAAGTACTATTGTTTTTCTATTCAATTCAAGCTTATTCCGATTCTAAGATATTCATTTGCACCTCAATATGAATGTGATGATCATGACAGTCATCATCATTCCCAACCTATGAACGCGTGCCTGACACCCACTTCTGTTCTACCTTAGATTGAATGAGTATCTCTGGGATTCCTTAATCAGAGTCTTCGTGGTATAAGTTAGAATCCATGGACAGCCATTCTTGAGATCCGATAAGTCTAAACCTTGTCTGTGGTATTCCGAGTAGGATCTGGGAAGGGATGGCTGCGACGAGCTTCAAACTCACGAGTGCTGGGCGTAGTGACAGACGCAAAAGGAACAATGGATCCTATTCCAGTATGATCGAGAACCGACAGATGATTAGCCATGCAGTGATAGCGCATTGGACCATTTTCACTGAGAGGACAGGATATAGCCATTGACAATGGTGATGCCTAACATACAGCTTGCCATAGAAAGGAGTATGAATGATTGGATGAAGACAATAGGAAAGCAGAGGTTCAGGAGGAACAAGCATCTTTATACGCTTATCTGAAATTCTCACCAATGAATTACATAAGTATCTCTATCTTTAATTTATGTTTTATTTATCTTTTAATTATTAAATCTCCATAATCAATTAAATCTGCCTGACTGAGATTTACAAGGTGACCATAGCTTGCTTCAAGCCGACAATCTCCGTGGGATCGACCCTTACTTAAGTAAGGTTTATTACTTGGACGACCCAGTGCACTTGCTAGTTAGTTGTGCAAAGTTGTAACAAAGAACTAAGATTATGAACGTGCGTATTAAGTTTTTAACGCCGTTACCAAGGAATGAACCGTCACAATTTCTGCGCACCAGTACGCGAGAGCTTTTCTGAAGGCACATATTTCTCTGGAAGAACAGTGAAGAGAACACCTCTGCTGTATCATCAAGCATCTCAATCCCTATGGTCATTATGTCATCCTTAATCTAGAACCTCTTTTGAGGCAAGCTCGATAACGCAATCACGAAGAGCCTAGTTTTTGAACCGAATAGGTTAGGAGTTTTGATTTAGGTTTTCGTAAATAGTCTCTGTTTGACGAACCGGACTCGATTCATGTGAGAAGAGAGATAATTGATAATAGTATAATATTATCATTATATTCGTATTATAATATGCTTGAATGATATTATAAGGTTACCTGGTCTGTTTTAGTTAAAAATAGGAAATCGGTTTAACCGGGTTTACAGTTTACTGGTGCAGCTTAGCACCAGCACTCTCTGATGACTTTAGCAATGCTAAAGGCCTCATTATACATTTTATATTCTCATATTAAATATGTTACTAGTTTCATTTATGCTAGTATCTCAGAAAAGTATTTTTAGAGATGTTTTTACGAGTGTTCCGATACATCTAGTTTTAGTAGTTATACACCTGAGATATTTTAATATTATTTTAATCCACCTGCAAGCCAACCAATCACAACTCACCTTACACCCCCAAGACCTCCAAGGAAGTATCGTTTCTTCATTTTGGCAAAAAATTACAAGAGAGAAAAGAGAGAAACTTTCATGACACTTAAATTTTCAAAGCTTTATTTCTTCTAAACTAAAACTCAAATCAAAACTCGGATTTCACCAAAATGATCCTCTCTGCTTCCTCTTCATAACCATATAACTTATCAAGGCTGGAAATAAGGTTATATGGCTGTCCTTTTCCCCTTTGAATTCAGTTTTCAAGGAAGCATGCTTAAAACAGGTGTTTTCTTGATGTTCTTCCTTAGGAATCATTCTTAACTTGACTTGTGGGGCAAGAAACATTAATTTCTAGCAAGTTTAAGGTGAGAAATCCCTTCCTAACATGCTGAATGAGATTTGGTCAGTTGAGGGCTTGTGGATTTAAAGTTGTTCTTGATGTGTTTTAGGAGGAAAAAGTGCAAAAAGAACATCTAAAAGCATAACCAGATTTGAGGCAGCAAATCAAGGTATGGTTTGGTAAAATTAATCTTGATTAATTGTGTTTGAGTTGTGTGATTATGATATGGTTTGGTTATGCTTGAAATTGATTGTTTATATGAGTGATTCTTGTTGAAATTTTGGTCAAAATTTGATAAAATTAGATGATATTCAGCTTTGAATTTGTATTCTTCATGGCTGATGGAAAAAAGAAAACCTAGACCCTAAATTGGGGTTCAATTTGTGTTAAAATCATGTAGAAAATATGGGGTTTTAGTGGGTGGAAATTTATTATGAATAATGGTAAAAATCGGTTGCTGAAAAGACTGAAAAATGGGTGAAAACAGAGAAAGAATTTGAAGAATTTACGAAGAACACGAAGAACACTTTGAGTGTGATGAAGAACATTGAAGAACACCATTTAGATCTTAAAAAGGGCAGGAAAATAAATATTTTGATGTTTGGGGGGGTTATTTTGTAATTTCTGAAAGTTAAGATGGTTAAAGTAGAAATATTAAAAGTTATAGGTGGTAAAAAGTAAATTTTAAAGGTTAAAAGTTAAAGTAAGGTAATTTTCGAAAATTTAATGATAAAATAATAAATAATAATAAAATATTAAATAATAATATTTAATTAAAAATAATATTTTAATAAAAATAATAAAATAATACGGAAAAGGTAGTTTTCTGTAAAAGTTTTAGAAAGACAACTTTAAGCACAGAATCTCATAATTACCTTCATAAAATATTTAGAGAGTGGTAAGAACATATTAGTGAGGCTAAGATAAAGAAAAGATAAAAACCAAAGAAAAGTCTGTAAAGTTTTAATGACAGAAAAACAGACAGGGATTAGGGAACGAACTAGGGCAACATAGTTAGTCCTTGAGTTGTGGCTAGGGTTAGGTATAGTATGAAATGTTAAAGTATTTCAGTATAGACTTAATAAACTTATACTTGGGACAGGCTAACTATTCATACCGAAATTTACATAAGCTTTAAATACAAACGTTAAGCAGAGAAATCAGAGCAGAGTAAAGAGATATAGAGAAAAGAGTAATCAGAGCAGAGTAAAAAGACAAAAAGAATAGAGTAATATGATTAAGAGATTAGAGAACAAGCAGAGGGCATGTTGAGAGGTCAATTGTTGCATTAAGGCAACTCCAAAGATAATTGTATGTTCATCTGCTGGATTGAGGCAGTCAGATAGATGGTGGTACGACCACTGAGAACGTTTTCCTGGGATACCTTGCTATAATGATTTGCTATAAGACAGAGGTTGCTTACAGAGGTATCGAGATCAGTGTGCTCCTGTAAAACAGAGGTTGCTTACAGTGAGTGTGCTGTTGCTCCTGTAAGACAGAGGTTGCTTATAGTGAGTGTGTTCTACTCATGTAAGATAGAGGTTGCTTATAGTGAGTGTGTTGAAGACTTAGAACGTACTTTCCCTCGCTTTAGTAGTTTAGAAGGACTAGGTGAGTATAGAGTCTAGGCTAACCTGGGTGCCAGCTTAGGGACTTCTTGAACAGGTCAGGGCCTGGGATGTTGTAACTATATATATGTATATAAATATTATTTAGCTATATCTAGGGGTATTCTGACTAAATATCTTTACTCTAATAAAGGCTGGATAACTGAGTGTTGTTAACTGTTTGAGATGTATATAAATGTGGTTGTTTATAACTGTTGTATTTATTATTATTTACAAGTTGATTGTGAATGATTCTGTTTATTAGTCCAAACATTTCAAAAAAAAAAAGGTACCTCACTAAATAAGTACACTTTTAACAACGAATCAGGCTCATATAATAAATAATAGATAATAATTAGGAAGACAAGTTAGTAGCGCTCAGTTTCCGGTATGATCTAGACACACTAAAAATTGGGCCTTACAATTTGGTATCAGAGCAGTTCGTTCCCAATAGAGCCTGGGGACTGGACTGACTATGCTTTACTGCATAGTCTACTTGTGTGTCTCATGCTGTTAGCATATCTTTAAAATACATTTGGCATGAATGTCTATAAGCACTCATTTGAAAATGTTCGTGCCTTACTTGAGATATTAAGACTGATCACCTTAATGTTGATTGTTTGGTGCAGATAAGACCTTAATGACTGCGAATAGGCATAGTTTAATCGAGTTCTGAACGACAAATCGACGTGAGCCACAGCTATCTTCATAGTTGTTATGATCTTCATTGCTATGGCTGTGTGAGATTTAGATGCTGTAAGGAATGGACCGATCTCTTCGACAGGATGGCTTGAAGGAAATACACAGCTTGAAGATAGATTTTGCACGTGGCTGAAATTTTGAGGGCAAAATTTTCTTTTAGGAGGGTAGAATGTAACAACCCTATTTTTCGAGTACGCGAGATCTTTTCTGAAGGCACAGATTTCTCTGGAAGAACAGTGAAGGGAACACCTCTACTATATCATCAATCATCTCAATCTTCATTGTCATTATGTCATTCTTAAGCTAGAACCTCTTATGAGGCAAACTCGATAACGCAATCATGAAGAACCTAGTTTTTGAACCTTATCGGTTAGGAGTTTTGATTCTGGTTTTCGTAAATAGTCTCTGTTTGATGAACCGAACTCGATTCATGAGAGAAGAGAGATAATAGTATAATATTATCATTATATTAGTATTAGAATATTCTTGAATGATATTATAAGGTTACCTGGTCTGTTTTAGTTAAAAATAGGAAATCGGTTCAACCGGGTTTATAGTTTATTGGTGCAGCTTAGCATCAGCACTCTCTGATGACTTTAGCAATGCTAAAGGCATCATCATACATGTTCTATTCTCATATTAAATATGTTACTAGTGTCATTTATACTAGTAGCTCAGAAAAAAATTTTTAGAGATGTTTTTACGAGTGTTCCGATACATCTAATTTTAGTAGTTATACACCTGAGATATTTTAATATTATTTTAATGCACCTTCAATCCAACCAATCACAACTCACCTTACACCCCCAAGACATCCAAGGCTGTCTCATTTCTTCATTTTGGCCAAAAATTACAAGAGGAAAAAGAGAGAAACTTTCATGACACTTATATCTTCAAAGCTTGATTTCTTCTGAACTAAAACTCAAATTGAAACTCCAATTTCACCAAAATGATCCTCTCTTCTTCCTCTACATAATCATCTAACTTATCAAGGCTAGAAATAAGGTTAGATGGCTGTCCCTTTCCCCTTTAAATTCGGTTTTCAAGGAAGCATGCTTAAAACAGGTGTTTTCTTGATGTTCTGCCTTAGGAATCATGCTTAACTTAACTTGTGGGCTAAGAAATGTTGATTTCCAGCAATTTTAAGGTGAGAAATCCCTTCCTAACATGCTGAATGAGATTTGGTCAGTTGAGGGTTTGTGGATTTAAAGTTGTTCTCGATGTGTTTTACGAGAAAAAAGTGCAAAAAGAACATCTAAAAGCATAACCAGATTTGAGGCAGCAAATCAAGGTAGGGTTTGGTAAAATTAATCTTGATTAATTGTGTTTGAGTTGTGTGATTATGATATGATTTGTTTATGCTTAAAATTGATTGTTTATATGTGTTATTCTTGTTGAGATTTTGGTAAAATTTTGATGAAATTTGATGATATTCAACTTTGAATTTGTGTTCTTCGTGGCTACTGAAAAAATGAAACCCTAGGCCCTAAATTGGGATTCAATTTGTTTTAAAATTATGTAGAAAATATGGGGTTTTAGTGGCTGTGAATTTATTATGAATTGTGATAAAAAACGGTTGCTGAAAAGACTAAAAACGGGTGAAAACAGAGAAAGACTTTGTAGAATTTACGAAGAATACGAAGAACACTTTGAGTGTGATAAAGAACATTGAAGAACACCTTTTAGATCTTAAAAAGGGCAAGGAAGTAAATATTTTGATGTTTGGGGGTTATTTTGTAATTTATGAAAGTTAGGATAGTTAAAGTAGAAATATTAAAAGTTACGGGTGGTAAAAAGTAAATTTTAAAGGTTAAAAGTTAAATTAAGGTAATTTTCGAAAATTTAATGATAAAATAATAAATAATAAAAAATATTAAATAATAATATTTAATTAAAAATAATATTTTAATATAAATAATAAAATAATACGAAAAAGGCAGTTTTTTGTTTTTTGTTTAGAAAGACAACTTTAAGCACAGAATCTCATAATTACATTCATAAAATACTTAAGGAGTGGTAAAAACATATTAGTGAGGCTAAGATAAAGGAAAGATAAAAGTTAAAGAAAAGATAAAAACCAAAGAAAAGTCTGTAAAGTTTTAATGATAGAAAAACAGACTGGGATTAGTAAACGAACTAGGGCAACATAGTTAGTCCTTGAGTTGCGGCTAGGGTTAGGTATAATATGAAAGGTTAAACTGTTTCAATATAGACTTAATGAACCTATACTTGGGACAGGCTAACTATTCATACCGAAATTTACATAAGCTTTAAATACAAATGTTAAGCAGAGAAATCAGAGCAAAGTAAAGAGATACAAAGAAAAGAGTAATCAGAGCAGAGTAAAAAGACAAAAAAGAATAGAGTAATATGATAAAGAGATTAGAGAACAAGTAGAGGGCTTGTTGAAAGGTCACTTGTTGCATTAAGGAAACTCCAAAGATATTTGTATGTTCATCTGCTGCATTGAGGCAGTCAGATAGATGGTGGTACGACCACTGAGAACGCTTTCCTGGGATACCTTGCTATAATGCTTCATTGTAAGATAGAGGTTGCTTACAGAGGTATCGAGATCAATGTGCTCCTATAAGATAGAGGTTGCTTACGGTGAGTGTGTTGTTGCTCCTGTAAAATAGAGGTTGCTTACAGTGAGTGTATTGTATTCATGTAAGACAGAGGTTGCTTACACTGAGTGTGTTGTGTTCCTGTAAGACAGAGGTTGCTTACAGCGAGTGTGTTGGGCGTATATCGGCTAATAAGTACTGCCCTCAAGACAAAAGTTGCTTGTAATGAGTATTGCCAACAGGAAAGCCTTATCCAGACAAAGGTTGCTGGGTAACGTCGGGAGCGGGCAAATGAGCTCATTACCTGTACTAGAGCTAGACATGCATCATACATGGTTGCACAGTTCCTCTATTATGATTGTTGTTTGAATGTATGCTTTCTTTGTTTGTATTCTATTCACTATGTCTGTGTTTTGTTTTCTTGTATTCTTTTGTTTGTGTTTTGCTTTCTATTTTCTCTATTTTCTCTATTTATCTGTTTCTTCTGTTTACTACTTTTCGGTATTCTGCTATTTATCTGCTAAACAACACGAAATTATTGAACTTAACTAATAACCCTGGCCCTACTAAGAACTCCCCAGTTCTTACCCTTTCTCTTTC